>NC_056625.2:147486414-147812486 GCF_002870075.4 Lactuca sativa
TTGTTTAAATATTAGTTATATATCATATGTACATATATAGTCATAAAGGTCCTTCCAGTTCATCCAATGCCCTTGGGTAGCAAGGGTATATATCCATGTTCATACGTACCAGTTAAATTAATAGTAAGCTACCATATGGGTAGTTTAGGAAGATACTAGAACTATTACTAGAACATGATATCATACAATGAGTCAGTTCATTCATGAGTCAATACTTGCTAGATAGAGAGAGAAAAAACATTACAGCTAGTACACACAGTACATTACTATACATGTTAGATAGATAGAGAACACACGTTACAGCTAGTACACGCGGAATATTACAGTACTTTTGCATAGATACATCTACATGTGTACAGTTACATGGATACGTTTACATATATACGCTTACATGAATACATTTACATAGATACATTTACATGAGTACACTTACACGAATTACTAGTACATTTTATGTGTATAGATTCTGTTATATAATCCTCATTCTTATCTTTACCTTGTGATTCAATCACATAACCGACGAGATATACTGGATTTAATATCCTAGTACCAAAGGATACGTTGCGGGATTGACCATTCCTAGAATCTCTGTTAGCTACAGAGGTAAAATCACATCCACGGATGTCAACGGTTGATACCATTACAGGTATACTTTAAGGGACTAACTATTCCTATACCCAACTGTTAGCAACAGAGGTAAATGTACATCTACGGATGTCTCAAGTTAACATTGTTAGTTACCCTACTCCCAAAGGGTAATACTAAGGCTACATTCAGAACATTAGGGTCTTGGTAGAAGGCTACATTCAGAACAGTCGGGTCTTGGTAGAAGGCTACATTCAGAACAGTCGGGTCTTGGTAGAAGGCTACATTCAGAGCAGTTAGGTCTTGGTAGAAGGCTACGTTCAGAGCAGTTAGGTCTTGGTAGAAGGCTACATTCAGAATAGTTAGGTCTTGGTAGAAGACTCCCTTTTATAGTAGTAGGAATCATAGGGATTTCTAGGGTTTTTCAAACGTTTACATTTGTTCTACAAAACATTTTCATACTTAAAGTTCATATACATTTTCAATACTTACAGTTTATATACATACAAATTAAGACACTAAAATGCTTATGTTCTCACCGGCTTTAAACATGATACTCTCTATCAAAATAACTTGTATCCTCAGGTCAACGATAGACAAGTACCGATGCAAGGTTTAGAGAAGATGGAGCTCGATCAAGACTCATCTTTCATTTTGTTTATACTTTAGTGTCTATTATAATTTCACAGAACACTTGTATTAAAATTATATTATTAATGCAATGGATGATGTTGTTGCTTGTTTACTACTTTTCATTGTTGTGATACTGTACATGACATCCACCGCCCCAGAACGTTTCCGCCGTTCTTGGTTTTGGGGTGTGACAGATTGGTATCAGAGCATTGTTTATAGTGAATTAAGTATATCAACCCATAAAAGATATACAAACTATAAATACAATGGGATTAAAAATACTATGACCAAGAGTTTATACTTTAAATAATAAAATATTTAATTAAGTATACGTGCTCATTCATACTAAAATCAGTGTCACTAGGACAGTACAAAAGAATTACGATTGTTGGGCAACACAGGTGGACTTAGAGACATATAGTCAAAACTGGGAAGATATAGCTTGATCAACTATATTATCCGAGGGATGACTAGCATGTGCCTAAGTGTAGTTGTGTGGTTGCAACAAGTCTAAAATCTTACCAACCCTACCACAATGAGAACAGTAGAACATAACATTAAACTTAAAATACTATAGGAGTATTTGGTGTTACCATAAGTACTTTATACTTGAGAACTAAAACAAAATCTTCATTACTAAGTTGATAGTTGCTAAGTGGATACACTAAGGCTATATGTAATTAGGATGTTATAGACTTAGAATCTGTGAAAATTTTACTTTACCCTTATTCTGTGTGAATTTGGAGTTAAGGTCACATATTCGAAGGCCTATCCTGTTTCGATTACATATAACTAGTATGCACTTCACAAGTAGCGATGTAACTAATGAAGATTTTCTAAATAATTATCTAGATAGTTCGTCTAATAATTATTTTCTTACCCCAATTCTCGCGTAGATAACATGGCTGGACTCCATCCCCACGGCAACCAGTACCTCCCAAATGAGGTCAGTGTTGGATGGTTTGAAGAAGAACCAGAGAATGATCATCATATCCCTGTGAATGATCACCATGATGAAGACCTTTCAGACGATGCTAACTCCGAACCCAAGGTTAAGAACCTACCCCAGGCAGCTCCCGTTCCAATTCCTAACCCTCGTCCGGCTTTTCATGGCCTGATGCCTGAGTGGGTGGAATGCTTGGAAACATGTAGCCAAGGACAAGATCAGCCCATGCCATTTAATGGTGACTGAAGCTTTTATGACCTGAGCAATGGGGGCTCAGCAGACAGAATCTTGCCGATCTTGGTCCGCAGAGTGGCCCGAAATGAGATTCAAGGCAGGATAGCCCTACATCAGATCACAAAAGTTGTCGCCGATGCGAGAATGCATACCCTCCGCACCATTCGTCTAGAAGATGCTCGTGAGAGATCTGAGAGAAACCATGAAACCCTACTGCAAGCACTGGCTGAATCACGAGCCGAAGTCCTAGAACTCCGCGTACGCCAGAGGGTGTACGAAAGACACCTAATTGATGTGGAACGTCAACTGGCCGAACTGAGATTTTACCAGAGGGATCACCGTCGCCAGTAGTAGATGTTTTACTTTATTGTCCTTGTTAAAAGGAATCGTTTTTCTGTCTTTGCCCGATGTGGCATTTTCTATGAAATTATCTTGTATCGTAGGTACTTTTGGTTAGGTCTTTATGCTGTCAAGGACTATCTTCTCTAATTATGATGTAAGACCTTTTACAAGGTCATTCTCCCAAACTTTTACGTCATGAATATCAAAGATTTTGACAGTCGGCTAACTTTCATGTCCTTCTTTATTCAAGTACTCTCATCATACTTTCATTGGAGTCTATCTGAAACATGCTTTAGTCAAGTCATTGGACTATAGTAATTTAACTCCGGAGACGTTTCCAAGTCTCTTTTAGTGGTTGGATCCTATTATTCACAAACCATCGATACCTCGGCTTGAACGACACACGTCTTGAGACCATTCTACGAACACACTTCCACTCAGTTCTAGGACTGCATCATAGGGATGTAGGTCAAACCTCCGTGAACATACTTCCAATCCGTACTAAGACTGCATCATAGGGATGTAGGTCAAGCTGTCGAAAACATACTCTTACTCTTTACTTGAACAATCGAATTACATCTAGGGTCAACCAGAATCGCTCACAAAATCCTTATCTTTCGTGTTACAGAATCATGTCGTCATCCGGAACCAATCAGCCGAGCAACGAAACCTCTGCCTTTCCTATGGATGTCGCTACCTTCCAAACCGCAGTTACATCTACCGTGATGGCTGCCGTAAGCACTGTCCTTGCACACCGTAGCGCTATCACCACAATCAATGTTGATGATGGGGTTGAAGTTTCCAATCAGGGTATCCATCCAGGAAGTCATCAAACGGTAACAGTCACAGGCTCGCAAAGCCGAAAAACAGAGAACAAGAAACGAAAGCGTCAAGCCCAGAAAGAACGCAAGAAATCCCAAAGGCTGACCATGCAACAGCAGCAAGTGGAAACCCCTGCCATCCCCGTACCGAGCAGGCCATACGAGGGAAAACTCCCGAAGTGTGATAAGTGTAGTTTCCATCATCATGGGACTTGCCATGAGATGCAATGGTACAATTTCATAAAAATAGGGCACCATGCTTGTAGCTGTGGAGCACCGGCACGACCCATCACTCAAGTCCTTGACATCAGAGTCAACCAGGCTTACGATGGTGGTGTTAAAACTAGACCCTATGAAAGGAAAATTTCAAAGTGGATAAACAAGTAGAACACTCGTGTCCACATATAACTGGCTAAACACCGCACTCCCGCCACCAAAACTAGTACTAGCTAGTCATGCCACCAATGCGGTGAGATAGGGCACTTCAAGAAGGATTGCCCTATAGCAAAGAACTCCGGCGTAGACGGGAAGATTCTCAGGATCACAGCTGCAGGAGAACCTGCTCCAGAACCACGTTAATGTAATTTAGGCGTGTTGTTGTAACTGACTTATAAACTATCCAGAACTAGTGCAACTAGAGTCTTACGTTTTTGCGAGATCCTGTCGGTATAAGGATGCTTGTGCTGCGTGTACATGTCTTTTGTAGTATACCTCATTCGCAGCAATGGTCTTGTTGTAAGTCTAAAGTATTGTAACTCTATTAATGGTTGCACGGTTGTGTTTTGTCTGTAAACGTCTTATGTTCAAATCTAATGTCTTTAAGTTTCCATATGATTCCAACATTATCATACAACTAGATTCAATTTGATCCACACCATACTAGCTTCTTAAGTACATCTCTTCATCAGTAAACGTCTTTTTAGCGAAACCGTCATTTCAGAACACCGAAGTACTCATGCGTGGAGTACCTCATAGTTCTTCTCTTTTCCGAAGAAATCCCCGAAGTACCACTCGTGCAGTACGTCAAGTTTAATCCAAGGATCCATGCGGTTGATCTATCACTGAGGAATGTATACATAAGAGTGATATATAATCAAGGTTCTACAGGTTTAGAATTGATGATTCCACTTTAACTTCTTTTTCCTCGATGGGATGTGAGCTTAAAGAAGAATCAATTATTCGACTACCTTTTCAATCTTAATTATATACGACTTGTATACACGAGATTGTGATCGTGAAACCATGTATGAATTCTAATATGAACTTCAGGACGGAGAACTACCCAAGCCTACGAGTAATCGCATCGTCATGTGAACAAACCTAGAACCCAGTATGACTCCTGTAAATAGATCGCCATATAGTCTAAACACCTACGGAGATACAAGAACAGCCCGAAAAACTTAGCGAACTACACATAAATAGAATTGGAAGACCAGGCTTCTCACCCTGGAGAACTCCGCTCTTATTCTTCCAGAGATCGACGGATTGCATCGTATGTACCTCGGCTATCGAGGACCCCGTCCAGAATTTTTCCATTAGAAATCATTGCCTCTGTCTCGCATAGATGAATTGGTTGAGCAAATGCAAGGAAAGAATTACTTTCAGAAATGGACCTGAAATCCGAATATCACCAGTTTGAGTGTGAGGGAAGGATGTCCGGAAGACTACCTTCCGAACTCGATGCAGACACTTCGAGTTCGTAGTGATACACTTCGGATAGGACCAATACGCCTGAAGCATTCACGAGTTTAATGAATAAACTCCGTCTTCCTTACTTGGATCAGTTCGTCATTCTCCATGTAACGACTTACTTATCTGCCCTCGTAGTAATAAGGAACCTGCGGAAACATTACCCTCGGAGATACTTTTCGCAATGTTCTCTGAATACGAGTTTTGGAATTGAGGAGTCAAAATTTCCTAAGACACACTATTAGTGATATGGAAATTCTTGAGTACTCTATCAATTTATCAAAACCGTTGAAGAATTTGTCGACATCAGGGACGCTGACAGGAATTCGCCAAATTCTAGGTCTTACAAACCTACTGTCATAGTTCATCCAGAATTCCTCGCAAATCAAAGAAACCTTTACGACTTTGACCCAGCAGGGGGTGGCCCTTGACTGGGAAGATAAACAAGAAAAAGAAACCTTGGAGATTCCAAGTGAGAGACCAAGTTCTTTAGGAAAACTCACACTGGGAATGGCTTAATGCGCTTTGTAAAGTGTGGAAACCTAAATCCAAGATAGTTAGGACCTCCGAGATTCTTACCAGAATCGGTCCTGTACCTCACACACTAAACCTACTCCGCGAACTCAGTAGCGTACATTTTACACATCGCATCTCGATTTTGAAACCATACCTTTCCGTTAGAACACTTGTAAGTCCACTTGTCGAGGTCCTCGCCTTCGTATTAGAATCGTAGTGACCCTCGACAGAGAGGTCAAGTGGATGAAGCAACACCGTCTCAGTGAAGGTTCATTGGGATACCAACCGAGGACCCGATTTCACTTAGGAGCGCGAGAACCAATCGATTAGAAAGTTTCCTCCTCATGACTCGATCATTCATACCTACTTCCTTACCTAAATTCTAATTTCGGGACGAAATTCCCTTTAACAGGGGGATGATGTGACAACCCGGAATTTTCATTCGGTCAAACCCTAAAAGTCAATCACTTCATATTATAAGTCAAGTTCACTTTTACTTGTTTTTGGGAAAAATAAAGTTCGTTTGATTATTTTAATATTATTTTTAAACGAACGGGTGAAAGAAAGTGTCGTCTCGGGTTTTGAATTTTAAAAACCGCAAACATCTCACGTCTTAGAAGTTCCTGGCCAAACTATTTTCTTTGGGTCGAAAAATCATCCCAAAAATCCGTAAACTCATGCTTATCCATGAGTTTACTCCCCAAGTCTAGCCATTATGTGTTTACTCCCCAAATACCCAAAAGAGTAAACTCCAAAATATCCTTTCAAGTATCATCCTTGATTTTGTTCTAGATCTTCAAACTAGTAAGTGTTCTAACCATTTCAAGTTGGTCTAATACTTAATCTAGTGTTTGTGCATCTATTCATCCATTCATTTTTGTGTTTTGATTAGTTTTTCCAAAACACCAAGAACACACACTAGTGTTCTTGGACTTAAAGTTCATTTCAAGCTTCCACAATGTAAGTACTTCAATCCTAGAGTCATTTAAAGCTAGCTATACATGTTTATACCAAGTAAAAGTCCCAAGAACACCAAGTTAAAGGTGTTCACAGTTTTGGGAGGTCCCAAAACCGTAAACACCAAGTTTAGGGCCAAAATGGTGTGTTAAGGTGCCTAGATGCTTCACAATGCCTTAGGAACTTGTCTAGATTCATCCTTGAAGATTTTATCACACAAAAAGCACCAAAACTTTCCATTTTTATGTGTTTACAGTTTGGGCATGTCCCAAAACCGTAAACACGCCAAAAAGTGTGTAAATGTCCCATAAATTTCCCATGGTTGTTCCTTATGCTTAGAATCTAACCTAGACTAGTGCCATGATTGAGCTAACGACTTGAAAACCCCCAAATATAAAACTTGTAAGTTTAAGGTAGTATACTCATGAGTTTAAGGTAGTAAACTCATGGAGAAATCGTCCTTAGACCGTAAACTCCATTTAGGAGTGTTTTGATGCCACACAACACTTCCTAAGGCTTAAACATGAAGTAGGAATGTTTGGAATAGCTTAGAAGACTTCAAAACAGAAAATGGTCAAAAGGTTAGGAGTTTACGACCGTAAACTCATGGGGTGTTGGTCTTTAGGGAGTAAACTCATTTCAGAAGTGTTCCTTGAACCCCGATCACACTAGCCTTTCCCTACAACACTCAGATGCACTCCTTAGCACTTATAACACTTATACAAAGTGTTTGTCATGTCCTAGAGTGTCTTGACTTGTTTATTAGTTGTTTAAAGACTAATTGTTTATATACATATGTCCTCATATGTAATTAGGATCTTTGTGCGTGTCTAAGTCTTCACTTGACACCAAGCACTTATCCGACACTTCCATCCGATCCACTCGCAACAGGTGAGTTCATACCCCTTAATCAATGTTTTAAATGTTTTTAAATACTTTATGGGGGATACAAGTAGAATCATGCTACTTATTATATCAATCACATGTGATTAATAAGCAGCATTAAAATGATTGGCTACTCATTAGCCGTTTACTAAACCGTTTCCTTCAAATGTTTTTCATAAACACTTATTATGTTTAAAACTCCTTATTAAACTGTACATTTTACTCTGTATGTTTCATTCAAACTCATTTACAATTGTGTTTCAAACAAATGCTTCTTTATACTTAAACTGTTTTATCAAACCCATGCCTTTAAACCGTTTTATAGATTGACATCAAGTCGATCTTTTCTTAGATCATAATTATGTTCAAAGGTTTTACAAAACATATTTTATGCTTTTATATTATCAATTGCATGCCTATATATGTATAGATATATAAGAAATGTTTAAAAGACTTAGGAAGGCTATCCACCCTATTTCCTTTTCGCGCTTGAGATTTGGTCTGGTGGGACATCGGGTATCCGTCCGATATGTACATATATAGTCATAAAGGTCCTTCCGGTTCATCCAATGCCCTTGGGTAGCAAGGGTATACATCCATGTTCATACGTACCAGTTAAATTACTAGTAAGCTACCATATGGGTAGTTTAGGAAGATACAAGAACTATTACTAGAACACGATATCATACAACGAGTCAGTTCATTCATGAGTCAATACTTGCTAGATAGAGAGAGAGAGAACAAACATTACAGCTAGTACACACAGTACATTACTATACATGCTAGATAGAGAGAGAACACACGTTACAGCTATTACACGCAGAACATTACAGTACTTTTACATAGATACATCTACATGAGTACAGTTATATGAATACGTTTACATATATATATATATATATATATATATATATATATATATATATATATATATATATGCTTACATGAATACATTTACATAGATACATTTACATAGATACATTTACATTAGTACACTTACACGAATTACTAGTACATTTTATGTGTATAGATTATGTTATATAATCCTCATTCTTATCTTTACCTTGTGATTCAATCACATAACCGACGAGATATATTGGATTTAATATCCTTGTACGAAACGATACATTGTGGGATTGACCATTCCTAGAATCTCTGTTAGCTACAGAGGTAAAAGCACATCCACGGATGTCAACGGTTGATACCATTACATGTATACTTTAAGGGACTAACTATTCCTATACCCAGCTGTTAGCAACAAAGGTAAATGTACATCTACGGATGTCTCAAGTTAACATTGTTAGTTACCTAGTACCAAAGGGTAATACTAAGGCTACATTCAGAACAGTAGGGTCTTGGTAGAAGGCTACATTCAGAACAGTCGGGTCTTGGTAGAAGGCTACATTCATAGCAGTTAGGTCTTGGTAGAAGGCTACGTTCAGAGCAGTTAGGTCTTGGTAGAAGGCTACATTCAGAACAGTTAGGTCTTGGTAGAAGACTCCCTTTTATAGTAGTAGGAATCATAGGGATTTCTAGGGTTTTTCAAATGTTTACATTTGTTCTACAAAACATTTTCATACTTAAAGTTCATATACATTTTCAATACTTACAGTTCATATACATACAAATACTTACATACGAATTAAGACACTAAAATGCTTATGATCTCACCAGCTTTAAAGTTGATACTCTCTTTCAAAATAACTTGTATCCTCAGGTCAACGATAGACAGGTACCGATGCAAGGTTTAGAGAAGATGGAGCTCGATCAAGACTCATCTTTCATTTTGTTTATACTTTAGTGTCTATTATAATTTGACAGAACACATGTATTAAAAATATATTATTAATGCAATGGATGATGTTGTTGCTTGTTTACTACTTTTCATTGTTGTGATACTGTACATGACGTCCGCCGCCCCAGAACGTTTCCGCCGTTCTTGGTTTCGGGGTGTGACATTTATGCCATGAAAGCCCTTCAAGGTCCTAGATCTGCAAGTATACTCACTTGGGACGTCCATTCCCCAAGGATTAAGATATTTGGACCAAAAACCCAATAAAAGTGAAAATGAGGAGATCTAAGAAATTATTAAGCAAGTTTGAGACTTGCTTACTAAAAAGTGACGAGGATGGGATGAAGTTTCAGGATCTACTCACTCCTCTTGAGTCGTCAGGCTTCTTCTTTTTCTTCCACAAGCTTCAAATACACAAGTTGTCTCTCAAAAATGGCTCACAAGCTCACACAAGGCATTAGGGTTTCGAGATTTAGGGTTTGGAACTTGGAGGCTGTAAATGAGGCCAACCTTTGAAGGTTAAGGTGTTTAAATAGGGTGAAAAACCCTGAAAATTAGGGTTTCACTCTTTTATCCCTACTCATCGAGTAGACTTTACAACGTCCAATCCCGTTCCTACTCGACAAGTTTGGGGTCTCCAACTCATCAAGTTTCTACACAAAAGAGAATAAATCTTTAATTAAATACATAGTAGGAACTAGGCATTACAGGATGTTATTGACACTCTAGTTTTATGGTTTTGTTTTGAAACAGCGGTTGAATACTTTATGGATTACATGAAAATGTATTTTTTAAATGAAATTTTTTTACTATCGTTTTTGGGACATTACATTTTTGTCACTCCAAGTGTCATTAGTTTAATAGTTTTATTGAATATGAAAATGTGATTTTGGCACTGATTTACTATGTTGATCCTGAAAATTATAAGTATGATTGTAAGGATTATGTTGGTATATATATTACTGATATGGGTACACATGATCATACTGAACAAAAACATTAAGTTAATCTATATGAGGATGGTAAACCAAATAAAACTTAAAACCAAGAAGAAATTCCATTTCTGAATGATGTCAATGTAGTTGGTTAAAAGGATCCAATAGAGGTTTGTCTAGATATATCCGATCTAGAAAGTAATTATGATGGAGAAACTTTACTTGATGAACCTACACATATTTATTCAGATACCCTATTGTAAGGCATGCCTTTTACCATCGTGTTTATGCCTTCTTAAAGTCAAGATTCTACCACAACGACAATACCATACTTAAAAGATCAAAGTTTTACAAATATTTTCAAGCAAAGAAGCTCTTAAACCGGATTTTGGTGTAACGACCCAAATTTCCAAATAAAATTTTCATTTTCAATTAATTAAAACATTCCCATAAAATTTCAAATCTCAATGAAAATTGTTTTCAAAATCCATAACATCAACCTTTTATTTCAAATATCATAGTGTCCCAAAGTCAAATGCAAGAGCGTGCATGTCATGCCATCAAACCTTGCCCTTGCCCTTAGGCTCTGAAGTACCTGAAACAAATTAACAAACTGTAAGCTAATGCTTAGTGAGTTCCCTAGAGCATACCCCCACACAATCCACATAATCATATAATCCATAGTAGCTATATATGCTACATAAACAACATAATCCATGCATACTACATATAAGGGTGTCGTGTGCTCTTCCCAGGGTCTTATGCCTACATGTCATGGGCTCCCCAATGGTCTTTACTACTTGCCATGACCTCCCCCACACGCTCTTTACCTAGGAATGTCATTGGCTCCCCCAGCTGGTCTTATATCCAACTGCCACGGGATCCCCCCAGGGGTCTTCCATGCAAATAACATAATAGTCAACTAGCATATCATATATCACACAAATATCTATCATACTACATAACTCATACATAAACATATAGGGACGCCATGGACTCCCTCCAGGGTCTTACTCCTATGTGTCATTAGCTACCTCACACGATCTTAACTACTTGCCATGGGCTCCCCTACATGGTCTTTACCATTCTCATATACATGCATACCAGTCATATCAGTAGTGAATCCACAATAAACACTACAACTAACTAAATGGGCCGGCATTGATGCCTTCGGCCCATTAGTATGGTCAGGAGACTAACCTCTGTCCGCTGAATCCGAAAGCAGCTCTCCTAGCAGTCCGTAACCACCCGTGTTGAACAATAATACCATTAAACCAAGGTTATGGTTGAATATAATCCAATTAAAGAACCCAATCCCCAATTCCTTTCATAATTGACCAAAATTCCCCCATTGCTAATGGGCCCAAAGTCCATGTCCAAAAATCATTAATGGACATCATGGCCCAATAAAACCCAACCATAGCAATCAGGGACCAAAACAAATAAATTGGCCCCCTAACTCAAAACCTGACCAAGCCCAATAACTTAGTAAGGCCCAAAGGGCTTACAAGCCTAAAACAAGTCCAAGCCCATCTGATTGCGTACGTCCTGCGTACCACTCCTGTACGCTTAGCATACTGATTCCCTGAGTTGTATGTCCTACGTACGCTATACTATGCCCAGGGTACAAGCAGATTAAGAAACTTCTTCCATTAAGTGCTTAATACTTGATGTTCCAATGTCCAATCTTTAAGTATGTGTCCATTAATACGTCCTAAGGCATAAAGTTGGGAACTTTATGCCTTTGCATGTTCCATATGCTCGCAACAACCCATTAAGACCTTTCCAAGAGTCTTAATGCATGCATGAGGTCAAAACACCCATCAAGACTCCATTTTATGCTATGAATGAACCAAAGGACTTCAGATCTATCATCCCTAAGCTCTGGAGTTGCTCAAACTCTCAAGAGGTAGTCCAAGAACACAAAAAGGGACTAAAGAGAAAACCCTAGCTCTAGGAATAAAAATGATGACCAAGGTGAAAACTTTTAACCTCCTCAACCCTCCTAAGTTGTTCAAAATGTAAGATCCAAAAGCTCTTCCTTGTTTAATCTTGATTCCTCCTCTTCCTTGTAGCTAACACACCAAAAGGATGGTGTTTAAACACTCACCAGCTCACAAACACACACTCGAATGATTTTAGGGTTTTCAGGGACGTTTGAGGGTGAAGGACGCTAGTTATGGTGAAGCTCAAATGAGATAAGGATGCTTATATAGGTCTTAAGTCCGAAAATTAAGATTTGAATGTTCGTCATGTATGCCCCATGTACCCTCTGGTACGCCCAACGTACGTTCTGGCCCTTTGCGATCATTGATGCATGGTACGCTAAGCGTACTCCTGAAGTACATCCAATATACTTAAGGTACCATTATGCAGTACTTAAATTTTCGAAGGTTCAAAGGGTAATACCTGATTTAGAGTGTCATAACTCTCCCCCACTTGAACTAGAATTTGTCTTCAAATTCCGCGGACGCAAAAGAATCAGGGTAATGCTACCGCATTTCATCCTCCGACTCCCATTCCATTCGGAGCCTCTTCGGTGTTGCCATTGCACCTTCACCGGCTTCACTTCCTTGTTACAAAGAACCTTCGTCTTCCTATCCAAAACCGTAATGGGTCTCTCAATGTAGTTCAGGCTCTCATCAACCTGAATTTCATCCAATGAAACAACTACGACCTCATTAGTGACACACTTCCGAAGTTGAGAAACATGGAAGGTGTTGTGAATCTGGCTAAGCTCGTTCGACGGATCCAAATGGTAAGCCACCTTGCCCACCCATGCAGAAACCCTAAATGGACCAATGTATCGGGGCCCTAACTTTCCCCTCTTCCGAAACCCGATGACCCCTTTCCATGGTGACACTTTCAGCAAAACAAAGTCCCCCACCTGAAACTCAAGATCTGATCGACGCCGATTAGCATAGCTTTTCTGACGGCTCTGTGCGACTCACAGCCAGTCGCGCACCTACTGAATCAACTCAGTAGTCTTGAGCACCACCTCGGTGCTCCCCATGACTTAGTGTCCAGCCTGACCCTAACAAACTAGGGTCCTACACCTCCGACCATACAACATCTCAAATGGGGGTCGGTCGATACTAGCATGGTAACTATTGTTATATGAAAAATATGCTAGTGGGAGGCATGTATCCAAAGTCCCTACGAAGTCCAGTACACATGCCTGCATATCCTTGAGCTTCTAGATCGTCCACTCGCTCTGGCTGTCAGTCTGGGGCTGATATGCAGTGTTGAAGTGTAACTGTGTGCCCTGTTCCTCATGTAACTTTTTCCAAAATTTGGATGTGAATCGGACATCCCGGTTAGAGACCATCAACACTGGCACCCCATGCCTAACCACCACCTCTCACACATAAATATCTGCTAATTTCTCAGCGGTGATGCTCTCGGAGATCTGAATAAAGTGGGCACTCTTCGTTAATCTGTCCACAATATCCCATATGGCATCCACACCCCTCGCCGTCCTCGGTAACTTCGTGATGAAGACCATGGTGATCTCTTCCCACTTCCACATAGGAATGGAAAGTAGTTGAACCTTGCCATTAGGCCACTAATGTTCGGCCTTGACCTTCCTGCAGGTCAAGCACCACTCCACAAACCAGGCGATCTCCCGCTTCATACAGGGCCACCAGTAGCTCAGCCTCAGATCTCTATACATTTTTGTAGCTCCCGGATGTATAAAGAACTTGGACTTATGTGCCTCCTCCAATATCTTCTGTCTCACTTCCCCAGTCACCGATACCCACACCTAGCCACACTGTGTCAGGAGACCTTGACTATCCCGAACGAACAAGGGAAACTAACCCCGAATCCATTCTATCTTCCAGTTCTCTTTCTTTAAAACCTCCACCTGATAGCCTCATTGATCGTATCCAACAATAGATATATCACTGTCATCCTCATACATGCATCTTTAATCGGAGTACAAGTCGCCTTGCGACTCAAAGCATCGGCCACCACATTGGCCTTTCCTGGGTGGTAGAAGATCTCGCAATCATATTCATTCAGCACATCCAACCACCTCCTCTGCCGCATGTTCAAGTTCTGCTAATCCATCTAATACTTCAAACTTGTGTGGTTAGTAAAGATGGTGCACCGAACTCCATACAAGTAATGCCTCTAGATTTTGAGGGAAAACACCACAGCCCCCAATTCCATGTCGTGAGTGGGGTAGTTCGTCTCGTGAGGCTTCAACTTCCTCGATGCATACACGATCACATTTCCCATCTGCATTAGAACAGTGCCTAAGCCTGTGATAGACGCATCACAATACACCACCAAATCATCCATCCCGTTCGGTAGCACTAAAATCGGGGCCTCACATAACCTCTGTCTCAAGGTCTCGAAAGCCAACTGATGATCCGACCCCACCGAAATGTCACATTCTTCTTATTCAGGAGGGTCAAAGGCAGTGCAATCTTGGAGAAATCTCGAATGAATCTCCGATAGTACCCTGCTAGACCCAAGAAGCTATGAATCTCAGACGTATTCATTGGTACTTCCCACCGCATCACTGCCTCAATCTTGGCTGCGTCAACCCAAATACCGTCTTGGTTGATGTTGTGCCCCAAAAACTGCACCTCCCATAACCAGAAATCACACTTCGAGAACTTTTCATAAATCATTTCCGTCCTCAGTGTCTCTAATACCTCCCTCAGATGCTGCTCCTTGGTCTTAGAATAGACCAAGATATCATCAATAAAAATGATCACCGATCGATCCAACATCGGCCTACACACTCTGTTCATGAGATCCATGAACATTGTTGGGGCATTAGTGAGCCCGAATGGCATCACCACAAACTCGTAGTGCCCATACCGGGTCCTGAAAGCTATCTTCGGAATATCCTCATATGATGGTACCCCAACCAAAGATCAATCTTGGAAAACCAAGATGCACCCTGTAGCTGATCGAACAAATCATCGATCCTAGGGAGCGGATGATGGTTTTTCACCATTAACTTGTTCAACTCCCGGTAATCAATACACATCATATGTGACATGTCCTTCTTTTTCACGAGCAGGATCGATGCTGCCCATAGGGAACTGCTCGGACGAATGAACCCTCGGTCTAGCAACTCCTAGAGCTGTGTAGACAGCTCCTGCATCTCGGGTGGAGCTAGCCGGTACGGTGCCTTAGCTATCATAGTGGCAATCGACACCAAATCAATGTGAAACTCTACTTGCCTCTCCGAAGGCACCCCAGGCAACTCCTCAGGAAAGACATCTCGATAATCCTGTACAACTGGTACACGTTGCAAATCTGTCAGGGCCTCAACCCTCGTATCCGAGACATATACCAAGAATCCTGAACAACCCTGATAAAGAAGTCTCCTAGCCCTCGCAGCTGAACTGAGGGTTAGCCCCTACGAAGCCCTCTCTCCATGAATAACCAGTTCTCCCCCACTTGGGGTTCGAACTCTCACCAACTGGCACTCGCAGTCTATCATGGCCATATTAGCCCCCAACCAGTCCATCCCGACTATCACCTTCGTCCCTCGCAGCGGTATTGGTACCAGATCAACCCGAAACCTCTCCCCAAACACATTCAGGACACAATCCTGATATAGCCTCACAACACTCATAGTGCGGACGTCAGGAATCTCAACCTCAAGTGGGGAATCTAACATTCCCGGAGCATCCCGGAACTTCTTGCTAAGCGCAAGAGATACGAACAATCGGGTAGCTCCCAAGTCAAAAAGAACATGATCTGACATACCATTGACCAAAAAGTTCCCTATACAGGAGCACATATATACACATAAGCAATACAAATCAATATGAAGCAGGAAAAATAAAATACGTACCAGCCACGACGTTTGGCGCTGCCCAAGCCTCCTCAGTAGTCAACTGGAAGGCATAGCTCTTCACCACAGGAGTACCCGCGTTAGCAAGGCATCCATTAGTAATCCTCATTGTGGCTGGCACAGGCAGCGTCACCGCTCCTCTTCCTCCCCGCAACCTAGGACAATCGCCCTTTTTATGGCCAGTCTGGTCGCAGTGAAAACAAATCAAGCCCTTCTTGGGGCAGTCCCTGCTCATGTGGACCGGCTGGCCACATGCGTAACATCCCGAGCCCACTACTCGGCAGGCCCCACTATGCGGGTTACCTCACTTGGCACATTGGCCACGGCCCTACTGGCCCCTACTAGAAGAATCTGAGGTCTTAGGCTTTCTAGCCTCACCTGCAGTTGTGTGAACCTGCTTCGACTTCCTCTTGGTGCGAAGCTCCAACTCCATCTCCCACTCTCGGGCCTTCTCCACCATCTCATTCAGGGTCTTTCACCCTGTAAAGCTCACAAACTCCCGGATATCATCCTTCAGTATGTAATGATACCTCGTCCTCCTCATATCCTCATCTGCAGTGCACTGCCGGATCAACAATGCTTGTTCCCGAAACTTCGCAGTGATCTCCTCCATAGTGTCGGTGGTCTGCTGGAGCTCCTGAAACTCCCTCACTAATCGTTGCACCTCAATAGATGGTGCAAACTCTAGATCAAAGCGTCTAAAAATCTCGGCCCATGTCATCTCAGCCACACCAGCTGCTCCCACTTGGCTAGTCACCTCCTCCCACCAATCCCTCGCTCGGTCGCTCAACATACATGAGGCAAACCTCACTTTTGCCGCATCAGGGCAAAATCTCGTGTGTTGGGCATTCTCCATGTCTGCCACCCAACATCGACTAGCTATTAGGTCCCTAATCCCGAAGAACTCGGGAGCTCCACACGCCTTGAACTCCTTGAATGAGGGAGTTCGAGCCCCGACCTGGCCCGTAGAAATCTTGGCTCCGAAGGACCTGAGCTGCTCCTCCATGATCTCCATCATCCTTTTCCTTGACTGTCCCAAAAATCATTGGGGTAGTGTCAAGGATGCCCCTCGTAACTACGGCTGCAATAAGCTCGTGTAGCCTCTCATCAATGGGGACGGTACCATCGCCCGACCCAAATCCAGATCCTGATCCTGATCCCCCAGATCCATGTCACGTCACCACCATATTGCACTGTAATACCATAAAACATAATTATCAGGATGTCCAAAAAGGGGGATCCTTCCACACCGGTTCTCCTTAGAGCTTTCAGATCTAACATTGGTTCGGGTACAAGTCTTATGCTTTCAGTAGTATGGCTCAATACTACCTTCCACACCTACCTGTACCTTACCCAAGGCTCTACCTGATCACTCTAATTCATCCCACATCAAAACATGTCTAACAGGCTACCGCATAGCTCAAATCCTAGGCTATCCTTAGATTTGATCTATCCATATCAAACCAGAACTCAATCATAACAGGTTTCCTTATGCATGAAAATTATACATAGAACAAGATCAAATAGACTTTCGAATAACAGACTCTACCCTAAGACCACAACCAGACAAGGAACATGAAATAAGGCCAAATCAATCATTCTGAGGCTATAAGACCCTAACCGTATACAATTTTGAAAGCATACACATAGCAAGATTCATACGATTATCATAATCCAAATATCAGTATAGCATGGCTAACATATTGGCGAACTACTTACTTGGGCTCGGCCGATCACGCGCATTGCACTCTCCCTTTATCCAGTTTAAGAAGTTTTAACTTTGATTTTTTAAAACCATTTTTACCATTTCCTTAGTTTGAGTCCTGGCACACTCAAGAGTGTGCCCGAATCCCTAAAACAAAGGCTCTGATACCAACTTGTAACGACCCAAATTTCCAAATAAGTTTTTCATTTTTAAATCAATCAAACATTCCCATAAAATAATCAATCTCAGTGACAATTGTTTTCAAAATCCATAACATCAACATTTTATTTCAAATATCATAGTGTCCCCAAGTGAAATGCCAGAGAGTGCATGTCGCACCATCAAACCTTGCCGTTGCCCTTAGGCTCTGAAGTACTTGAAACAAATCAACAAACTGTAAGCTAATGCTTAGTGAGTTCCCCAGAGCATACCCCCACACAATCCACATAATCACATAATCCATATTAGCTATATATGCTACATAAACAACATAAGCCATGCATACAACATATAAGGGTATCGTGTGCTCTTCCCAAGGTCTTATACCTATATGTCATGGGCTCCCCCATGGTCTTTACTACTTTCCATGGCCTCCCCCACATGCTCTTTACCAAGGAATGTCATAGACTCCGCCACATGGTCTTATATCCAACTGCCACAGGATCCTCCCAGGGGTCTTCCATGCAAATAACATAATAGTCAACTAGCATATCATATATCACATAAATATCTATCATACTACATAACTCATACATAAACATATAGGGACGCCATGGACTCCCTCCAGGGTCTTACTCCTATGTGTCATTGGCTACCCCACATGGTCTTAACTACTAGCCATGGGCTCCCTACATGGTCTTTACCTAGGATTGTCATGGGCTCCCCCACATGGTCTTATATCCAACTGCCATGGGTTCCCTCCACGGTCTTCACATATCCAGTTAATAAGTACTAACACATTCTCATATACATGCATGCCAGTCATATCAATAGTGAATCCACAATAAACACTACAACTAACTAAATGGGCCGGCATTTATGCCTTCGACCCATTAGTATGGTGAGGAGACTCACCTCTGTCTGCTGAATCCGAAAGCAGCTCTCCTAACAGTCCATAACCACCCGTGCAGAACAATAATACCATTAACCCAAGGTTATGGTTGAATATAATCCAATTAAAGAACCCAAGCCCCAATTCCTTTCATAATTGCACAAAATTCCCCCATTGCTAATGGGCCCAAAGTCCATGTCCAAAAATCATTAATGGACATCATGGCCCAATAAAACCCAACCATAGCAATCAGGGACCAAAACAGATAAATTGGCCCCCTAACTCAAAACCTGACCAAGCCCAATAACTTAGTAAGGCCCAAAGGGCTTACAATCCTAAAACAAGTCCAAGTCCATCTGAGTGTGTACGCCCTGCGTACCACTCCTGTACGCTTAGCGTATTGAGTCCCTGAGTTGTATGTCCTACGTACGCTATACTATGCCCAGGGTACAAGCAGATTAAGAACCTTCTTCCATCAAGTGCTTAATACTTGATGTTCCAATGTCCAATCTTTAGATCTGTGTCCATTAAGACATCCTAAGGCATAAAGTTGGCAACTTTATGCCTTTGCATGTTCCATATGCTCGCAACAACCCATTAAGACCTTTCCAAGAGTCTTAATCCATGCATGAGGTCAAAACACTCATCAAGACTCCATTTTATGCTATGAATGAACCAAAGGACTTCAGATCTATCATCCCTAAGCTCTGGAGTTGCTCAAACTCTCAAGAGGTGGTCCAAGAACACAAAAAGGGACTAAAGAGAAAACCCTAGCTCTAGGAATGAAAATGATGACCAAGGTGAAAAATTTTTACCTCCTCAAGCTTCCTAAGTTGTTCAAAATGAAAGATCCAGAAGCTCTTCCTTGTTTAATCTTGATTCCTCCTCTTCCTTGTAGCTAACACACCAAAAGGATGGTGTTTAAACACTCACAAGCTCAAGAACACACACTCTAATGATTTTAGGATTTTTAGGGACGTTTGAGGGTGAAGGAGGCTGATTAGGGTGAAGCTCAAATGAGATAAGGATACTTATATAGGTCTTATGTCCAGAAATTAGGGTTTGAACGCTCGTCACGTACGCCCCGCGTACCCTTTGGTATGCCCAGCGTACGTTCTGGCCCTCCACGATCATCCATGCATGGTATGCTAAGTGTACTCCTGAAGTACGCCCATCGTACTTAAGGGATCATTATGCAATACTTAAAAGTTCGAAGGTTCAAAGGGTAATACCTGATTTGGAGTGTTACATTTGGAGAAAAAATGCTTCGATGGAGGTTTTTAGTGGAAAAAAACCAAATCTACTAAAGAAATGTTTGAGGTTGTTTGTTATAAAATGTTCTTATTTGATTTGTTCAAAGGTAATTAAATATTGTGATGGGCTTTTCCAAGTCACAAAAATTATTGATAAACACACATGTTCTTCAACACAATTACACATAAAGCATCGACAAACAAACATAAAAGTGTTTTGCCACTTGATTGTTGAGGTTATGCTTGGAAATGATAGTAGAGACTATCGGAGAAGTGACATCGTTAGAGATATGAATTCAAAGTACAAAATTAATATCACAAACAACATTTTGTATTCTCCAACTTATAAATGTTTTTTTAATGATGTCTATTTCTAGTAGGACGTATCTGATGTAGGATCATTAAATGAACAAGTACTTTGTCCCCTGTTAGTACAAGGACATCTAAAAAGTGTTGAATACAGTCGCCTGATAAATCACGGAGACAAGTTTGTATTCTACTTGACGGTTCCTACAATTTATTTTCCAACCATTTAGTGGTTGCAACCGCCTTATAAGTTTTATTCGCATGCTGGAACAAATAATTTATCTAATATTGAATATCGTGCGTTATAAACTAGTAAAAATATATCTAATATATATGGTAAAAAAAACTAATACACAAGTCACTAATACTAAATATTGTGTGTAATAAACTAGTAAAAATATATCAGATTTGGAAAAGCTATGGAAAAAATGAATGTATAAGTCACAAATACAAGATGTGTGCATCATGGACTTATGTATTCATACTTGATACAATACAAGATAAAATTGCATGTATAAGTTACTGATGCATACATCCTTTATTAATGACTTTTATATTCATAGATCGTAAAAATAACCTGCAAATATACAACTTATTTAGGCAGGACATATGCATAAGTGACTTGTATATTCACACCTCAGGTTTATTGACAAGAGATTTATGTTAAGTTACATGTTATTTCCTCTCAAATCTCAATCACATGCAATTTCCTTTAAAGTTTCCGTACATATCTGTTTTTGCACCAAAACTCACATATAAATGTATTCAAAATGTATAAAATCTATTAAAACATGAAATAATTACCTAACTTACAAAGTTTTCAGAAAAATATAGTTCTCGAAGAGTGGAGGGGGGTTTCTTCAAGTTGAAATTGTGAAAACGAGGATTATTTCAAGATTTTAGGGTTTACACTTTATTTCACTGCACTGCCCATTAAGATAAGTTTGCAGGTAATATACGTGAAATTGTAGATGACTTTAATAACCTACGATTCTGATATTAAATTTGAAATACACTTAATTTTTGAATATAAATTACAAAGTAATTAATATTTTGGGCTATTTTTATAATTTCCTCATATTTTATTTTTTTAAAACTGACCAAACACAATAATGAAATTTAATAATTAATTCCATTACATAGTACCACACATACCATTAAATCCATAACACTATCTTAAAACCACGCCTATGATGTAGCACCGGATATAACAAACTCGATTAAATTATTCGGTTGATAACATCTTTAAATAAACATCTAATTGTTTTATTTTAAACCAAACAAAGTCATTGATTCTGATTTAATTCAATTCCATAAACTAATGATCAAAATACCGAAACCCGTGATCCCAATTCATACCAAACACAAAATACAAATATATCAAGTTTTATCTTCTAGATTTCGTGAGACAACGTACATATCTTTACAATTATAACAAGTTGTTTGTGGAATATATTTTAAAATGCCAACTTGTATTTTATATAAAATTTAAAAAAAATAGAACACGATAATTTATCCAGTTATGTGATGTGGACCATAACATACAAATTTAAAGGAAAATCAAAATTTAAATCTTATCTAACACGATTCTATACTTTAGATCATGTTCGTATTTTTAAAAAAATATATGCATTTTTTTCGTTTAAAAGTAAAATTAAACGTATTACATGAATCCATTGAATTAAATAATAAATATAAATAAATAAAAATTTGAAAAAACTGCAAGAATGGTCCATGTGATTAGCTGAAAATTGTTTCTTTGGTCTAAAAAGGTTTGGACGAGCACCAGAGCTCCATACTTTTCATTTTGTTGCGAGTTTGATCCAATTCGCTTTAAATTTTTTTAATACGATGATTTTGTCCTTACTTTTTTCTTTTTCAATTTTTTTTTTATTTATTTCAATACTTTTATGATTAAAAAATAAAAATGAAAATACACATTTCTCTCTCTCTCTCTTTCTCTCTCTCTCTTTCTCTTTCTCTCTCTCTCTCTCCCTCTCTCTCTCTCTCTCTTTCTCTCTCTCTCTGTGTGTGTGTGTAACATCCATAAAAATCATGATAAATTTATTTTTTTTAAAACCAACCAATTTCACAAATTGTTTACAAACATAGTTTTTCAAAACATGTTCAACATCAGAGTCTCCCACAAATCATAAGTCAAAACATGAGGCTGTGTACGGTTCGCCTTTCCACGATCATTCGATGTACCTGGAACATAACCCAAAATTGTACGCCAACGCCTAGTGAGATTCCCCAAAAGTACCAACACATAACATAAGCATAATACAGACAACATACATATAGAGCCTTCAGCCTGACTTGAACGCCGCACTTGCCTATAGACTATCTAGACCGCTCACAGAACCTTCAACATGACAGGACCACCTCACCGGACCTTCAGCTTATTTTGGACCGTTCTTTGGGCCTTCGGCCTGGTAGGCCTCTTAGACCTTCAATCTATCTAGGCCGCCCTAAGTCTCTTATCCTTCAGTCTATACTGGTCCGCCTTAACCCAACCACACATAACATGTCGACATATACATCACAGACAAACATACATATAACCAGTCAACAAACAGTCATACAAGTGTTATAGATCACTAAGCATTGGGATTTGTTCCCAAAAAACATGATAAAGATATTATGAAAGCATTTCTGAAGAAATGTATTTTATTTATATTAAAAAATTAGGATGTCATTGTTAATATAGAAACATAAACATAAACAAACCTTACATTCATTTACACTAATGATTTAGATCTCTATTAATCTCTCAGTGCAATGTAGCTTCGTATCGACACATGTGATACAAATAAACTGAGTGGGTCAGGTAGGGAAACCTGGTGAGTACATAGGGTTTTCAACCCACAATAATATAGTTAATTTGTTTCTTCACATACTTCATGTCAAACAATTAACCCGATTACCCATCCCCGTTATTTTTATTTATTCTTAAGGATCTACCCTAAGAATCATCTATTCTTCATACATTCATTCCTAAGGATTGTCCTAAGGAATAGGAACGAAGTCCATCGCTGCCAGGGTTTATCCAATAGGCACTAAGTCCATAGTTGCTGATGTTATCTGTTAGACACTAAGTCTATAGTTGCCAATATCCATCTATAGGGCACTAAATCTCTCAATATTTATTCCTAAGGATTGTCCTAAGGAATAGGCACGAAATCCATCACTGCCAAGGTTTATTTAACAGGCACTAAGTCCATAGTTGTCGATGTTATCTATTAGGCACTAACTCCATAGCTACCAATATTTATCTACATGGCACTAAATCCGTAGCTGCCAACGTTCATTTGTAAGGCACTAAGTTCATAGCTGTCGGGGTTTTTAGAGTACATTTGGTGAACATATCATTCACAACACCTACAGGTTGCGAGCCTGCTAGCGCTCCATTGGACTGTCTAGAATAGTTTATGGTCGTCATCTATACTCTACTAGATGATTGGATCATCGCTTGGGTCAAGGCTTCTCATCATCTTTCACCTCTCATCATCTATATAATCTTTCATCTCTCATCATTCCATTCATATTTCATTTACCCATCTTTACCCAATATACTTATAGGTATAAAACTACATATACAGTTTAAATCAAGTAAAACATGTATAAATTGTTCATCTAGCATGATATCAAGAACACAGATAATAAGCACATATAGCACGTATTATTATTAAATACTTCATATCTATGTGTAAGATGAAAGTAACTATGCACTCACTTGTTAACGTGATGACTCTAAACTCGGGCAATGCTTCGCTTCTAACAATTTTATTTTCCTTCGACGAAAACTAGTATCATTATCACTAGATTTTAGACTAATATTTATTGCGACTAATTAACTCAAGGTCTACGGACGATACTGTTTTATAAGTGTTAAACAATACTTTTCAACTACTATGTACAGACAGGGGCCAGACATGAAACATCGGAGGGCAGGACCATTTTGGCATTTAAGCTGTTCTGAAATCCAATAACCCTATGCGGCCCTTCAAACCAAATTTCCCATACCGCGAGCAGTTAAAAGGTATTATAATTACTCTTTGTATAGTTTATATTTTATTATTCTTATCACATATATTGCTTATAGGCTCATAATAATGATAATGAACTCAAACACTAGTTATACTTAAAGTAGGGTAAGCATAACTCACTTATAATGGAGTTTAGCTGGGAGCCAGGCTTTGCGGGGGCATAACTTCTTAGCCGGAAGCTTTTCTTCTCGGAGCCTTCTAGCACTCCGGGACTCGTCTCTAGCACATAGGAAGTACTAGGGAATCGGAGGGGCTAAGAGGGGTATTTGAGAGAGAAAGAATGGGAAAGGTGTGAATTTTTTGGGTGATCCTAAAATCTATTTATAGGTTGTGAAGTGCGAGTGCGCATGGCGTAACTTCGGGCTACATTGGGCGTACTCACTATTTGGGGTGTACGAACCCTTACACTACATGTACGAGGGGGCAGGTGTCAAGAACCGATGTGAATCCGTGGAGAGAAAGGAATGGCCCTGATTCGGCCACGTGTCGCCCTCGCATCCTTCGATAATTTAATGAACTTCTAAATACCATAACTTTTGCATACGAGCTCCGTTTTTGACATTCTTTATATCCATGCGTAGGTAGCGACGTGATGTACAAATTTCGTTTGGTCTCCGTCGGCTAACTTTGAATTTATTTTTAAAGTTATATTTTAACGGGCTGACGGAGATAAAGTCCGTTAAAAATTCATAATTTTGTCATCCGACGTTCGTTTTTGTCTGTCTTTATATCATTGAGTTCTTATTAATGAGATCTTCTATTCTCATTTAGCTTGTGTCGGCTAACAGTTGATCAATCCAAAATTCGTTTTCCCGGGTGTATAATGATATGCCAAATCTTAGAAAAAACATAACTTCCTCATACGAAGTTAGATTTGGACGTTCTCTATATGCACGATTTCGGTTTAATGTATACTACAACATTTTTTAGATCACTAAGACTAAAAAGTAGTTTATTAAAAATTCACTTTTTGCGACACACAACGTCGTGCCGGTTTTGTCGCAAAACTTCGACGGGTCATAACTTCTTCGTTATAAGTTGGATTTCAGTGTTCTTTATATGCACAAAATCCTTGTGACATATACTATAACTTGGTTAAGATTATTTACTCTAAATAATATTCTATCAAAAAGTCGTTTTTCGACGCTTATTGTCTCTGGATTTACTAGCCCGAATCTGCGGGCGATACACATAGCATTATCCTATATACCAGGATACAGATCTAACAGATCACTACAATATACTAATCATGCGATAAACTAGGATAACAATCCAATGGGCCAACCTTGGTACCTTCGACCCAAAAGTACAGTGAGGAAAGCTCACCTCACAAACTGAACAAAAGTAGAAGAGGTCTCTACTTCGAATCTCAGCTCTCTAACTGACACCTATTCCCGCCAAATGACCAATTTCCTTCATAATCCCAAAATACCCTTAAGGCCAAACTTGGTCAAAGTCAACTATCCTCACGCCCTGGCCAGTTATTGGTCACATCATGACAGCAAACCCGATCCGATTCCCACTCGACTCGACCAAAATTGAACAACTTAATCAAAAAAACAACCCTAAATGGAATCACGATGTGAGCAACCATTCTTAAATCGTGAGCTCCAAGGGTTCTAATAGAAACGGGACTACTCCGATTCTCATGTTGTGGGACCTTGCACCTCATGTCGTGGGCGTTGTCTGAGGCTAAAGGTCACAATTTTATGTACTTAATCCATTAAGTATTTGATTCCACTTCATCCAGAAGCTAAAGGGGACCCCTAAGGTCTATAAAAATGTTTCTTTTATGGAAATATATGCACCAAACATGATCATCTATTTTCTAGGTTAAAAAGGGGGAAATGAGCTTCAAACTTGCATGCATGCCTCAAATCTATACCAAATTCCAAAATGAACACTATAATGCTCTTGGGACTCTTAGAATCCATAAATTTGCCAACTTTATGGATCTACTCCACTCAATCTTGGAATAACATCAATAAAATAGACAAAACTCAAGATCTATTCATGATAAGCAATAAAGTTGTAGCCTTTTATGTTGGGTTTTGAGCAATCTAACACTTCCTAAGTGTGCATGCAACCCTAATAAACCTTGGATCTATGTTTGTCTAAATACATGCAAAATAATAATTTTCCAAGGTTCATAACCTAT
This sequence comes from Lactuca sativa, assembly GCF_002870075.4. Classification (NCBI taxonomy): domain Eukaryota; kingdom Viridiplantae; phylum Streptophyta; class Magnoliopsida; order Asterales; family Asteraceae; genus Lactuca; species Lactuca sativa. The sequence continues at coordinate 147,513,093 of NC_056625.2, forward strand.
CTAACATGGCATGGGGAACATTTCAACATAAAAGAGTTAGAAGAGATTACATACCTTTTTGATGATGAGTTCAATTCCTAAGGAGTTTGAGGGCCAAGCACCAATAGTGTGAATGCCTCAAATGGAATCACAAAACACCACAAACTCTTGGAAAACTTTGAGAGAGAATACACACTTGTATTTTCCGCCACACACAAGCACACACACACTAGTTCACTAGTTACCCTTCTAGGTGCCATTTCATGCTCCATAAGCATGCTTATATAGTGTGCATGGTTAGGATGAAACCCTAATAACCCATGTCTTTTCCTTTCCAAGGATCCATGGGTTAAAAGCTCCATGGATCATCCATGGACTTCCATATAAGCCTAGCCCATTAACAAATGAGTGTTAGCCCACACCATATAAAACTAATAGCCCATAATCTAATTAGTCTTCCTTTTAATCTCTAAATTAATTCATAATTAATTTAAGACTAATACTAATTAAATAACATAACTTCATATTAATATATTATAACTTATAATATATTAATAAACATATGTGTATAACTCTCATAAAATTATCCATAAATAGTTCGGGTGAGATGCAACCCAAATGGACCATGCCGGGTCGGGTCAAGTATATACCAAATAAGTTATGGACTTAGACACCTTATCCAACAGACTCCCACTTGGATAAGTCTAATAACTATATTTGCGTATGTTACTTCAGGAACCAACCAGCAATCGTAGCTCTCGAAAACTCCATTGAACTATGAAGAAAACTCTGTTGAACTATGAAGCGCCATTTTAGATAAGTGATCATATACTCCTCTGTTCTCATGATATCAGCCGGACAAATACATGGAACAACGTCGTACTTATTGTCCAGCAGTTTGTTTCCCGATTTCCAATTTGTTTGACAAAGAACTTAATCGAACACATCAATTTAGTTCTGACCGGCCGGTACATAGGTCACAACAAAATCATCGAGGGGCCCAGATATCGCTTCTATTTCTAGAAGGAACAGATAAACTTCGACTCATATGCTTGTTCTACTACTTGTTGAATTGTACACAAAGGCACGTTTTACAACATCAAGTTACTGATGCGTTTACGTGCAATCAATGCACAACCAACTCATAGGTAACAACTCATATCTCTAGGCTTGAAGATTTATATGATATTACCGTCTCACGATCACTCGAGATAAATTCCATGAAGTGATACAAGTGAGCGTGGGTTTAATCCAATACTCATAACTTATGAGCACTCATGAATGTTGTAGCAACCATTGCTATGACTAAACCCATTTAGCCATCTACAAACCCGATTCATGACAGTCTTGATTCATACCTACTTCCAACATATGAACGACTGTGGAGTGTTTAAATAACTTAGTCATTCGGAAAGAATAACCTAGTTATTTTGGAAGTCAAAACATGCAAAGTGAAACACAACAATAATCAAATCCAATATGGTCTCAGAACCCTTTTGAATATAAATAGAACCACCTTTTATTTATCACCATATTGATTACACATTATTCATTGTATAATGTTTCAAACAATCAACTTAAGACTTGAATAAAAACAACAGTCGTCCCATGCTCCTAGCATGTACACTTTGTTTTTCTAAACAATAGTTATGCCATACTCCAAGTATGCACACTATGTTTGTCTATGATCCTTTCATTCTGATGTAGATCAATTGAACATGATTCCATTGATACTCATTTCACAATCCCAAATCCTTATTGTAAATGTGAGAATCCCCGATTCCTATCATTTACCAAAAAATCTGTTAGATTTTAAACTTTTATGCAATGTTCCTCTTGTAATGATTATGCACAAAGTCACCAAAACCTTGTCACCAGTCATTACAGAGTATTCCAAAGAAGGTCAACTTCTATGGAACGGAAGTCTCATATTCAAAGTACATTGCTTTGAACATCCTTCTTTGCATTAAGGTTTTCTAATCTTACATAGATTGAATAACTTCCACCTATGGAGACATTTCCATAGTCCCATTTTGACTATCACTTCCGAACAAGAGTTACTTCTTTTCAGAACATGTCAATACGGTCCTTTCCGACAACTTACATCATACTTCCAACTTTCCCTGAGCAACCAATCTTTGGCGAACCTCAGATTGTCCTCGACAATTGCTTAATCACTTTAGTCATATCCAGTTCTAGACTTTTCCCTTCTCAATGCCTTTAAGCATTTGGAAAATTTAGAAAAGATGAATATTATAGCACATGCAATCGATCCTATATCCGAAGCATATGGGACACGATTCATGATGTTTGACATAAAGACATGATACTAGACCAGTCTTTTGCTACAATATTTTTATTTGCCAAGTTTTCAAAATTTAACTATGAAGAGGGATGCCGTAATCATAATCGAATTTTGAAAAAGCAATATATAGAATTTCTTCAAGTTGAACCATTCCAACATAAAATTCATATATATATATTCTTGACTAAAGATGATTAAAATCTCAATCTAAGCTTTAGAATTGAAATGAAGTATAATTTCCTCTCCCTTAATTATAGCAAAACAACTTCTCAACCCCTGCAACTTCACGAATTGAAACTTTGTTTTCTATAATTAACATTGCTAACTTGCAACACTAAACGTAATAATCATGCTCCCACTAACATGATGATTATCAGCATAACACTTATTCTCCAACTAGCTCTGACATATTTCCTGAAATTTGCTGGACTTTTGAAATTTAAATTCATACACCCTTTCTTAGATAGCTCACATGTGTGTCTAAACAATTTTCAGGACTATGAAAAGGGATACCGTAATCATAGTCTCAATTGCTTAGGCATTTGCCATTTCTCACAAGTCCATGTTAGTGTGCCGGTTAACCACACGCGCTCCACTAACGACTTTTGAAAATGCAAATAACACAATTGATATCTACGTAAAATCTACTTAGTGAAAGCGTTTCCTCACCATCATTTTCATGAATCGGAGAGAAACCTTATGACACTTAGATTTTATAGTGTATGAGTTCCTATCCATGTGAATTTGTCAAAACCATAATCACAAGATAAGGTTAGTGACAAATTTAGCCTTACATGGATTAAACTTGTTCAATCTTAGTTTCTTGTCACCTTGGTAGAACGAGGCCCACCAATGCTTCCAAGTTGAACTCTGATAACTCACATACAAATTCAACTTATTTGAAGTAGGTACAGAAATAAGAATTATGTCAACACGATAGGTTGCAAACCTTAAGTCGTGTGCTAGTGATAAATTATAGGTTTTACTCTTGATTAAATCTTGAAACTCTTTTAGGATCTTTAAGGCTCCCACTGTCCCCTTGACATATAAGTTTCCCAGTCAAGAACCATTCCTTGACAAAACAAATATTCAAGGGACAGTGCGGATTCTTATCAAGACCAACACTTCACACAATTGGTCTTAGTTGGTCTTTGTCTCATCCAAGACATCACAACTTACCAATCTCAAATGTACAAGAGTAGGAAACATTTTACTCTACATTTGATAAGTGTTTTAAACCTTACTTTATGTCACCCAAAGTTACAATATTGGAGTATGACTCTAAGAATTGTTTTGGAACGAAGTATGACTCATCTTCTTGATTTTAATCAATCCAACAATTCATGACCTCTCTTCTTAGCCATAACAATGCACTAAGACGTCCTTAGAGTATGAATTTGTGATATGGTTTCATAATCATTAAGATGATCATGAAATACGATACTAAAGTACTCTCCCATCCTTTCAGATTTGAGAAACTTTTATCTTTCTACCTAATTTGATTCTTCTCATTTGTTTTGTCATACATTGTAACCTTTCCAATGTTACAGAATTATACTTAACCTTATAAGTATAATCATATTTACTAATCTTTAGTAAATCATGACAAATCAATCTTTGTGGTGGACTTTGACCAGCGCACACCCAGTGTACCTAATTCCTTAGTCCTTCAATTGACTCACATATACATGTGATCAAAGAATTAGTCTTAATTTTCAAAGATGAAAATTCTCATTCATCATACAATACAACTTGTATGATTCCAAGTTTCTGTCCAATTGAAACTTGGGTGATGAAAAACTTTCTTCATTTGGTAAATTCAGACACTACCACAAATGAAAGAATCAAATCCACTTTCCAATATTGCTATTACTGGAAACATATAAGCAACAATTTTCCACATATGCCATTGTAAGGATATTTTTTTTTTAAATAAATAAAATTAAAACCCTTTTTTCTTTTATTTTAAAACTTTGCGGAAAAACTTATCCTTGCAATCCACATGAAAACCTTGTTGTTATCTATTCATAAGCAATATATATATTATAACTCTTAAGCAACAGCTCAAAATTCTGATTGCCGAACCATGCGATCGAAATCCACCTTTGCAATCAAAATCAACATATACTTACTTTAAGCTTCCTATTTTTTCTTTGATTCTTAAAAACATCAGCATGTGACCTATTCACATTATGTAATAAGAATCTCCAAATAGAAACTTAATAGAGTTAGTCAGTGGACTTTAACTGAAGTAGAGTCAAACTTTTTGACTTGATCAATCTTATGATCTTTCAGGTAAATATGGCAGCTTCGCAATCAGTTCCCTTTCCTTTGGCAACAAAACACATGGACCCTTTGGTAATGGTACATGAGACCATCTCAGACTTAGTCTTTCTCTTTACCATTTGGTCAACCGAGTTGACTATGGCCGATCCCTTTCCATTGGGAAGAGAAATCCTTTTCTAGATATCCAATGCTACCATTGTCAATGTCCATGTAGACTTGGGAAGTTGTTCTTTTAATCAAATTTGCTTTACTGGTGTTCCAAATCATTGCTGATTCCACAACACCAAGCAAATAGATAACATCATGGAGTGTCATGTCATAGTCTGTCTCATAGTAGTCCCAAAGAGACTCACTATGTTACTAAGAAAGTGATTGAACATCCAACTTTCACGAGACTTTGACACCCAACTCTCCCGGCTTGTCAATATGTGACTTTATCTCCAAGATATGAGCACACATAGACTATGCTTGCCAATAGGGATTGAGTGACTTTAAACTTTTCAAGAACTTGTGGGTGAGGGAGAATAATTGGAGGAGGTGGAGGAAGTGAAGCATGATGTTGAGTGACACCAGCTTCAAGAGATTTGGGAAGATCATAGTTGTCTGAACCAGACATCTATAATGGGAGAAAATCAAGTTAGTTGATTCAAAGTCCTTAATATAACACCCAATATGAAATATTAAGGCTAGGACCCAACACAATATTTTATAATTTGGAAGAGGGATGTCGTAATCCAAGCTACAAAATATTTGAAGGTAGGCGAATGATGATTCACCAATTTCCACCATGAAAACGAAATAATTTATTAGGTTTTAATTGGATTTGAAATTCCTAGATCTTTTGAGATTCATTGAACTTTCAATGGCATGTTTCAATCTCGAGTGTGCCCTCTCAAATTTTGTGACTGGGATGCCGAGGATCACAAAACAAGGTGTGAATAACCATACCAATTCACTTGGTACCCTTAATATTATCACCTAATCAATGTGCCGGTTAACCACACACGCTCCATTGATCTATGACAAACATTAAGTCACCCTTCGTGATCCTTACTAGTCCAAGTTAGTGTGTCGGTTAACCACACACGCTCCACCAACGACTTGGTAAGGTACAAAGTGTGAATTCCATGGGCTAGCACCAAATTCACATTTTTCCTAAAGTAACTAAGATTGGGAATTAAATAAAAAAATATTAAGTTACTTTATTATAATCATTATACTTTTAATGAGAATTTAAAGTCATTGTCCTACCCGTTCGGCTAACGACCCTCCACCGATCAAGCAAGCGGTGGGTGAGAGTGGACACTCATTAAGTCGCCATATTATAATCATTATACTTTTAATGAGAATTTAAAGTCATTGTTCTTATACATATATATAATAATTAACCATTAATCTTATAATAGTATAAGGGTGGAATTTTAACTTTTAAAATTCTAAGTGTTGGAATTAAAGTTTATTAAAGTGTGTGAAACTTTTCCAAATTCCAAAACTTGAGGGCAAGTTTTGAAACTATTCAAAACTAATTAATTCCATGATTTATGTGTTTAAAGTAGTTTTAATCCAAAAACTCTTCAAGTTCCATAACTTGAGGACAAGTTATGGAAGACTTTAAACTAATAAAAGAATTACTTTTCTTTATTTTATAACTTATGGAATTAATTAAGGTTACACTTTATTTATATATTTATTAATGAAGTGACTCTTGAACCTCCATAACTTAAGGACAAGACTCGTCATCTTTTGTAACCATCCAAAACTTTTCATTTCATAACTTATGAATTAAAGGTTCATAAAAATGAAGACTCTTCATTTTTCATGTAACTTATGTGTTTTAAGTGTGTTTAAAGAAAAGTGACCTTTGGATATCCATAACTTGAGGACAAACTATGGACTCCATTAAAACACATAAATGATCAAGAATTAATTCTAAACAATTCAGCAAATAATTCCTATCATCTTCTAAATTCATAAGAACATGAACATGATTATCAAAATTTCAAGAATTATATGAACACATAAAATCATGGAATTTTGATTATAACTTTGAAATTGGTCCACCATCATCATTACCACATCAAAAACAGGTTTTATGAGTCCAAAACAGTTTAAGGTAATGATTCTAGACCAATTCCAGCACCAAAACTCGAAGATATGCTGTCTAGGGGTCCAACTCGTCGAGTGCATGAACCAACTCGCCGAGTTGGATGAGTTTTGCCTTGGACTCGTCGAGTCCATTCATGGACTCGGCGAGTCAGCTGTGTAGACAGCATAAAATCTTCAATTTTCAGCAATTTGCATTAAGTATTCAAACAAGCAAGCCTAGGCTCTGATACCACTGTTGGGTTTTGAGCAATCTAACACTTCCTAAGTGTGCATGCAACCCTAATAAACCTTGGATCTATGTTTGTCTAAATACATGCAAAATAATAATTTTCCAAGGTTCATAACCTATCTAACATGGCATGGGGAACATTTCAACATAAAAGAGTTAGAAGAGATTACATACCTTTTTGATGATGAGTTCAATTCCTAAGGAGTTTGAGGGCCAAGCACCAATAGTGTGAATGCCTCAAATGGAATCACAAAACACCACAAACTCTTGGAAAACTTTGAGAGAGAATACACACTTGTATTTTCCGCCACACACAAGCACACACACACTAGTTCACTAGTTACCCTTCTAGGTGCCATTTCATGCTCCATAAGCATGCTTATATAGTGTGCATGGTTAGGATGAAACCCTAATAACCCATGTCTTTTCCTTTCCAAGGATCCATGGGTTAAAAGCTCCATGGATCATCCATGGGCTTCCATATAAGCCTAGCCCATTAACAAATGAGTGTTAGCCCACACCATATAAAACTAATAGCCCATAATCTAATTAGTCTTCCTTTTAATCTCTAAATTAATTCATAATTAATTTAAGACTAATACTAATTAAATAACATAACTTCATATTAATATATTATAACTTATAATATATTAATAAACATATGTGTATAACTCTCATAAAATTATCCATAAATAGTTCGGGTGAGATGCAACCCAAATGGACCATGCCGGGTCGGGTCAAGTATATACCAAATAAGTTATGGATTTAGACACCTTATCCAACATTTTATACTTACAAGGATCCAAAAGCAGGAAAAGTTGACGATGATGCTGATTCTTTGCCCACATCAACACTAAAGCACTCCCTCCTTATTCTTTTCTTCTTTCCATAAGCTAAAAATGCACCCAAATGATAAAGGATCTTAAGGAGGCGATAGATTAGGGTTTCTAGAGGTGTAGAGGATGACCAAGGTTGAGTATTAGACTGCTCAAGTCATGAGCCTTAAATACCAAAAACTTAGGATTTTTGGTCACCATCCGTCATCATGCTGTGAGCATTAGACTGCTCATGTTGTGAGCCTTAAAATGACTCAGGGGTCCGGATCACTCTTCACGACGTGAGAAGGCATTCCTCACATCGTGAGAAGGGAAAATAGGGAAATTTTTAACTTTATAATATGGAAGATAATATATACCTGATCTGGGTGTTATAATTCTCCCCCACTTGAATCAGACTTCGTCCTCGAAGTTAACTGATGCGAACAACTCTAGGTAATGCTCTTGCATCTCAGCCCCCAGTTCCCAGGTCCACTCGGAGCCTTTCCGATGCTGCCACTGCACCTTTACTAAAGGTATCTCCTTGTTGCGCAGGACCTTCATCTTTCTCTCCAAAATAGCCACCGGCCTCTCAACATAATTCAGACGCTGATCTACTTGAATATCGTCCAAGGAAACCACTGCCTCATAATCCAATATGCACATTCGCAACTGCGAAACATTGAAAGTGTTGTGAATCTGACTAAGCTCCTCAGGTAGATCCAACCTGTATGCAACCATGCCAACCCTGAGAATCACTCGAAAAGCCCTAATATACTGGTGACCCAATTTTCCCCTCTTCCTGAAGCGTATCACACCTTTCCAAGGTGAGACCTTTAGTAATACCATATAACCGACCAGAAACTCCAACTCGGATCAACGCTAGTCAACATAGCTTTTCTACCGGTTCTGAGCTGGCTATAGTATCTGCCTGATCTGTTGGATAGGCTCTATGGTCTGAAGGACTACTTCAGTCCCTCCCATAACTCGGTGACCAACCTCCCCCTAATAAACTGGGGTACAACATCTCCGACCATACAAGAGCTCAGAAGGCGGATCACCAATGTTGGAGTTATAATTGTTATTATAGGAGAACTCCACAAGAGGTAAGTAGGAATCTCAGCTCCCACCAAAATCAATAATACATTCTCACAACATATCCTTAAGGGTTTGTATAGTCCACACACTCTGCCCATTAGTCTAAGGATGATAAGCAGTGCCGAAATGTAACCTCATGCCCAGTTCCTCATGGAATTTCTGCAAGAAATCGGAGGTGAACCGAACATCACGATCTGAAACAATGGAGACCGGAATCCCATAACGAGCAACGATCTCCCTAACATACACATCGGCCAACTTTTCGACCAAAGAGCTCTCCCGGATAGCCAAAAAGTGGGCACTCTTGGTCAATCGATCCACGTTGACCACTATTGCATCAAAAGCCTTCAACGTCTTTGGTAACTTGGTGATAAAATCAATAGAGATCTACTCCCATTTCAATATGGGAACTTACAGAGGCTGTATCTAGCCATGCGGCCTCTGATGCTCGGCCTTGACCAATCTGCAGTTCAAGCACCACTCGACATACCAGGCGATCTCCCTCCTCATAGACGAACACCAATAACTTAATCTCAAATCCTAATACATCTTGGTGGCCCCCAGGTGAATAGAAAAATGAGACTTATGTTCCTTCTCCATCACAATCTGCCTGATCCCACCCGAAACTGGAAACCAAATCCGACCATATCGGGTCAATAACCTTCGACTCTCCGTGACAAACCAATAGATCTCACCACTGATCCTTTCCTGTTTCCAATTCTCCTTCCGAACTCCCTCGACCAAAGCCTCCCTAATCAAAACCAAAAGCAGAGAATCAACATATATCCTCATACACATCTCCACGACCGAAGATCCAGTCGACTTGCGGCTCAAAGCGTCCGCCACCAAATTCACTTTACCCAAATGGTAAAAGATCTCGCAATCATAATCCTTGACCATGTCCAATCACCTGCACTACCTCATGCTCAGGTTCGGCTGATCCATAAGATGTCTCAAACTCTTGTAGTCCATGTAAATCATACAACCGACCCCATATAGATAGTGTCTCCAATTCTTGAGGGCAAAAACTACTGCCCCCAACTACAAGTCATGAGTGGGATATCGCGTGTCACACCCCCAAACCAAGGATGGTGGAAACGTCTGAGGGTGGAGGACTTCATGTATAGTATCACAACAACGAGTATAATAGTGCTCAAAGTAAATACAACCATCATAAATATAATTGAAAAAGTTACATCATAGTAAGTTTACATGTTTCAAAATTCAATTACATTATGATGACAAGATGAACTGTTTGGCGATTTAACGTCCCATCCTCAAAATGCTATTGTTTTCCTGTTTCACTGATTTCCTGAGAATACAAGTAGTTTAGAAAAAAAATGTAACACCCGGATTCTCAGGTATATTAATTATTCCTTTATTTTTGGAGGTTGGGAGGGGACTCGGCGAGTTGGTGTTCAGACTCGCCGAGTATGGTCGCGGATTCATATCCAGGTTCATAGCTGGACTCGACGAGTTCATGAGTAGACTCGGCGATTCCATGCTGTTTAATGAAACCCTAATTTCCTGGGTTTAGGACCTATTTAAAGGCCCTTAGGGCCGTCATTTGCGGCTACTAAACCCCAGAGAGAAACCCTAAGAGATCTAGAGCGTTTGTGAGGAAGGAAAGGCCATTCTTGATCATTTTGTTGGTGTAATAGCAAGAAGGAGGTGACCAAGGCAAGAGGAGGCTGAAGGAGATGCGATTCTGGTGATTTTAGAGTTCAGATACTTCATCTTGAGGTATTTATTCGGACCTTCTTCAGATTTGGTGTTGATTCTTAGAGTTAGGGTTTTCTAACCCCTTTAGAGGATGGATATGTGGAGAAATTGGTCCCTTCTCGAGTTTATGTTGTGGATCAGGACTCAAAGAGGTTCACAGAACTTAACCCTCGGAGCTTTATGAGTTATTTTGGGAGCCATGAACTTAGGATGTAATTTCTGGGGCTAAATCATCAAGTGAGACCATCTAGATGTTATATGAGTGTCAAGGTCTGAACTTTACATGATTATCATGCTTGGGAAGGTCAGATCTATGGATTAAAGGAACATATCTAACCTCAGGAGGTCTATGGAGTTTGTGCATGGCATGAACTCGCCGAGTCCAAAGATCAGACTCGGCGAGTAGCGTTAGGGATTCCCGTAAATCACTCAGTGAGTAGACTTGCCGAGTTGGGGAAATAACTCAGTGAGTCAGAGGAAGATTAGGGGACTGGAGTTCAAGGCGGAACTTGCCGAGTTGTTCTTGAGACTCGGCGAGTTGAGTCGGGGTGGCCCCGCGATTCATGCCAGGTGTGACTCGTCGACCAAGGGGAGGAACTCGACGTGCCAAGCAGGACTAAAGAGTTAGTGGACACGTGTAGACTTGCCGAGTCACCCAAGTGCACTTGACGAGTCGGGTTAAAGTTTGACCATTGAATTTTGTTAACTTTTAGGGTTTGGTCAACAATGTGGCCTTTGAGCTAAAAGAGGGGTAAAATGGTCTTTTGCCTGTTGAGGGTGCCTAGAGAGGGTTGAGTCTAGTCTCGAGAGTTATAGTTATGAGAATATTTACTTTATGTGATTAGGCAGAGGCTAGATCATATTTCTACCGAGTCAGAGATTTACCGAGACATCTGAGGTGAGTCTTCTCACTATACTTTACCTAGTGTGGTAACAAAGTTATGTGACAGAGTATTTTAGAGTTATATGTCAGTGTATTTGCATGTTAGTATGTGTTGTGACTTATTGTGATATGAGATATGCATGATTCATAGTTTACAAAGTTATGACCAGTGGGTCCATAGGGTTATGGTACCCATAGGGTCCCACAGAGGTATTCGACCAGAGGGTCAATAGAGTTACAACCTTGAGTGGCTGATATATGTTTACGTGGTATTTTGGAGAACTTACTAAACAATTATGTTTACAGTGTTATGTGTGGTGTTTCAGGTACTAGCGATGATCGCGGGAAGGCGCCGGCATGACTCGTACACACGCACACTGGAGCTCATATGTTTTGATCTTGGGGTTTTGTATTAAGATAATGATGATATAATGTTTTAAATTGTGGATGTGAATGAAATTATATGGTTTTTAAAATGCAAAAAATTGTTTAAATTTTCACGGTGTTACAAGTTGGTATCAGAGCCTTGGTTTGAGGGATTCAGATGCATCTTCGGGTGTATCTGAACTCAAACTGAGGATTTGAGGAAAATTTTGATAATAAGGTAATTTTTTTTTAAAAGAGTAAAAAGAGTTTGAGACAAACAGAGCAGAGCCGTGTGTACGATTAGCCAGCGCACGAACGATGATTTCCCAAAATACCCTTACAATAAATGCTATCAGATATGTTATGTTATGCTATATGATGAATTATGATATGCATGCTAGAGTAGACTAGGTATTCTTATTAGGACTAGAGTGGCCTGATATATGATGCCTTAGTCTAGGGGTTTTTGCTGCTAGCAATGCTTGAGAGTGTTTAGATAGCAGCGAGGTGCTTATGAGTTATCTACTAGTGAGTAGCACATGATTAAGAGAGTAGAGTGCTTGGAAATTTGGGACTCTGGGAGGAGGACTTGGAATGAATGCTGAGTTGGTGTGGTCGGTAGTATTAGGCCCGTACTACCGAAGGCGCCGGGTCAGTGCGCAACCCAAGTAAGAATCCTTAGAGTACTAGGAACCAAGTAGGATTAGGGGTATCGAGTGTGTGCACGCTCGAGCGAGTCTTTGATATCTTGTGTTGTATTTCAGAGAGGTATCATGGTGGGAATGCGCCACAGACCAGGGACCAGTGGAGGGGGTCTGAGTGACGAGGAGCTCCGCCAGATGATTCATGATGAGGTGGCTGCTACCATCCACGCTGAGATCCCAGAGATGTTTGGGTCTATCAAGACCACCCTGATAGAGACATTTGACGAGAGATACGCTGCTCTTTCTGATGCGGCTGTTGTTGCGGCCACTACAGCTGTAGCTGCGGCTAGACCGCAAGGTGGTGATGCGTTGCTGTTCCGGGAGTTCAATAACACAAAACCATCGGATTTGACGGGACCCAGGACCCGATTGCAGCGATGAGGTGGATTTCGTACATGGAGGGGTGTTTCTTTACTTGCTCATCTCCTGAGCATTTGAGAGTCCCGTTCGCGCTGAACCAGCTTCGCTTGGGAGCGAAGGATTGGTGGAAGTTTGTGATGGCGCACTATACGCCTGTTGAGCTTGCTGCAGTAACCTAGGAGAGGTTCACTGCTATGTTTCGAGATGAGTACATTCCCCAGGTGGAGAGGGAGCGATTGGCACAGGAGTTTCTGACTCTCAAGCAGGGTATCGAGTCAGTTACGGCGATTACTCGGATGTTCCATGAGAGGGCGATGTTCTGCCCAGAGCACGTGTCCTCCGAGCAAGCACATATGAGCATATATCTGAGCATTTTGAGGAGGGATATACGGGAGTTCATGGAGAACTCAACGTACCGGACATTTGCTGAGCTTCAGGAAAATGCCCGGAAGAGGGAGATAGAGCTGGAGACTCGGGCTAGGGAGGGGGCTGAGTCTCAGGGGAGGGATTGGCGACCAACGCAGTCTCAACCGGCAGCCAAGCGGGCCAAGCCCGCTGATTTGAGATCTGGGAGTCAGAAGAGTCGCACTTGTGGTAAGTGCGGCAAGAGCCACGATGGGGTGTGCAGTGCGGGATCTTGCTACAAATGTGGCAAGGAGGGGCAGATGGCCAAGGATTACCCCAAGGGGTTTGCAGTATGTTTCCACTGCAACCAGACCAGACACCTCAAGGCAGAGTGTCCACAGTTGCGAAGTACAGCCCAGGGAGCACCTCATGGATCTGCCCCTGCTGCTATCAGAGTTGTTGAGAGCCGGCCAGTGAAGGCCAAGGTACCGAAGGCACGAGGGAGAGCCTTTCAGTTGACTGTAGAGGAGGCCCACGCTGTGCCCAACGTCGTGGCTGGTATGTATCCTTTCTTGTATTTATTTCGATGTTGGGATATTGTGTTTATTTCATGTTATGCGTAGGTACTTTTCTTGTGAATTATGTACCTGCCTTGGTGTTATTTGGCTCGGGTGCGAGTCGGTCTTTTGTATCTTTGGCTTTTAGTCAGCACATCAGTATTAGCCGAGAGGCGTTGAGTCGACCTCTGAAAGTTTCCATAGCTGACGAGAGGACAGTGTATGCCGCCGAGGTGATCCGAGGATATGTACTTGAGATTTTCGGCGTTGAGTTCCCGATTGATTTAGTTCCCATTGCGATGGGAGATGTCTGTGTCATCGTGGGCATGGATTGGTTGAGCAAAGTTGGAGCGGTCATCGACTGCGAGAGATAGTTGGTGGCTATACGAGACCCCAGTGGGGGAGTTCTTACGGTTTACGGCGAGGGTACACGTGCTGGGTCATCATTTTGTTCGGCCGCCAGAGCGAGACAGAGTCTACAGCAGGGCCGTAGGGGATTTGTAGCATATGTGATGGATGTGAGGGTTGATTCAGAGAGACCGAGGTCAGTTGATGAGGTTCCGATAGTGCGCGAATTTCTGGATGTATTTCCGAAAGAGTTGCTTGGTGTGCCTCCCGAGAGGCAGCTTGAGTTCAGTATTGATTTGGTTCCGGGGGGGCTGCACCTATCGCCAAGGCGCCTTATCTCCTCGCGCCTCCAGAAATGCAGGAGTTGTCCTCGCAGCTTCAGGAGCTGCTGGGGAAAGGGTTTATTCGGCCGAGCAGCTCACCTTGGGGAGCGCCTATCCTTTTTGTCAAGAAGAAGGATGGTTCACACCGGATCTGCATTGATTACCGGGAATTGAAGAAGCTAACAGTCAAGAACCGTTACCCGTTGCCGAGGATCGACGGTCTGTTCGATCAGTTGCATGGAGCATCTTGGTTCTCCAAGATCGATTTGAGGTCTGGATATCATCAGGTGAGGGTGTGAGACGAGGACATCCAGAAGACAACATTCAGGACTTGTTACGGAAATTATGAGATCGTGGTGATGCCTTTCGGACTCACCAATGCACCGGTGGTGTTCATGGATCTCATGAACAGAGTGTGCAGGCCGATGATGGATCGCTCGGTGATCGTGTTCATCGGCGACATATTGGTGTATTCGAGATCCAGAGAGCAACATGAGGAGCATTTGAGGGAGATCCTCGGAGTCCTGAGATAGGAGAGGCTTTATGCCAAATTCTCCAAGTGTGATTTTTGGTTGCGAGAGGTCCAGTTCCTAGGGCACCTCGTTAACCAGAAAGGGATATTGGTCAACCCGGCCAAGATTGACGCAGTGATGAGTTGGGAGGTGCCGAGGTCACCTACTGAGATCATGAGTTTCCTAGGGTTGGCTGGTTATTACCGGAGATTTATCAGGGATTTCTCCAAGATTGTCGTGTCACTCACCAAGTTGACCCGGAAGGGTGTTTCTTTTTCATGGGGTCCAGAGCAGCAGGCCTCCTTCGAGACACTTCGCTAGAGATTATGAGAAGCTCCAGTGTTAGCTCTTCCGGAGGGGATGGAGGACTCCGTAGTGTATTGTGACGCGTCGATATCTAGGCTGGGAGCGGTGCTTATGCAGAGGGGTCATGTGATAGCATACGCATCGAGGCAGCTGAAGCCTCATGAGATGAGGTATCCCACCCACGATCTGGAGTTGGGGCCGGTGGTGTTCGCCCTCAAGATCTGGCATCACTATCTGTATGGGGTTCGGTGTACCATATACACGGACCACAAGAGCCTGAAGTATTTAATGGATCAGCCCAGCCTGAATATGCGCCAAAGGAGATAGTTGGATGTGGTGAAGGATTACGATTGTGAGATCCTGTACCACCCGGGAAAGGCTAATGTTGTAGCTGATGCACTGAGCCGTAGGGCGGAGGGCGCCCCGATACGAGATGTTTGTTTGAGATTGACAGTGATGACTCCGGTGTTGGACACTATTCGTGGGGCCCAGGCTGAGGCCGTGAGGCCAGAAAGCCAGAAGAGAGAGTGAGTTGTCAGGCTGGTATCAAAATTCGTTACCGATAGTCGGGGGCTTATGACATTTCAGGGTCAGATATGGGTACCGTTTGTGGGCGGGACGCGTACCATTTTTATGAAAGAGGCTCATCGATCGAAGTTCTCGATCCATCCTGGGGCCACTAAGATGTATTTGGACCTGAAGAGGGAGTATTGGTGGCCCAGTATGAAGAGGGATGTCGCATGGTTTGTAGAGAGATGTTTGACCTGTCGCAGGGTTAAGGCCGAGCACCAGCATCCACATGGTAAACTGCAGCCGTTAGAGATTCCCGAGTGGAATTGGGAACAGATTACCATGGACTTCATCACCAAATTGCCAAGGACTACGAGAGGTGTCAATGCAATTTGGGTGATTGTGGACAGGTTGACGAAGAGCGCTCATTTCCTTGCTATCAGTGAGAGCTCTTCCGCAGAGAGGTTGGCAGAGATGTACGTGAGAGAGGTGGTATCGCGGCATGGAGTGCCAATCTCGATTGTCTCAGATCGAGATGTACGTTTCACTTCCATATTCTGGAAGAAGTTTCATGAGGAATTGGGTACGAGACTGCATTTTAGTACCGCATACCACCCACAGACTAACGGACAGAGTGAGCGGACGATTCAGACGCTCGAGGACATGCTCCGAGCATGTGTGTTGGATTTTGGTGGAAGTTGGGACACGTACTTTCCCTTGGCAGAGTTTTCCTACAACAACAACCATCATTCAAGCATTGGTATGCCACCCTTTGAGCTGTTGTATGAGAGGAGGTGTCGGACCCCCATTTGTTGGGGAGAGGTAGGGCAGCGTGTGATGGGTAGTACCGAGATCATGCTTTAGATGACATAGCAGATTCAGCAATTCAGAAAGAGGTTGTTGACCGCTCAGAGTCGTCAGAAGAGTTATGCGGACAGGGGCCGGTCCGAGCTCAAGTTTCAGGTCGGCGACTTCGTGCTCCTGAAGGTCTCTCCTTAGAAAGGAGTGATTCGATTCAGGAAGAGGGGCAAGTTGGGACCCCGATATATTGGTCCTTTCAGAGTGATCGCGAGAGTTGGCAAGGTAGCCTACCATTTGGCGTTACCTGCCGAGTTGGGTCAGATTCATGACACTTTCCGCGTGTCGCAGCTGAGAAAGTGTATAGCCGACGAGTCGGCAGTGGTGCCATTAGAGGATATTCAAGTAGATGCGAGCCTGAACTATATTAAGAGACCGGTGGCGATTAGGGATCGGAAGATCAAGGTTTTGAGGAACAAGGAGGTGCCTCTGGTGCAGGTCCAGTGGCAACATCGGAAAGGGTCAGAGTTGACTTGGGAGCCGGAGCATGAGATCCGAGAGCAGCATCCAGAGTTGTTTGCAGAGTGAGACTTCGAGGGCGAAGTATAATTCTAGTGGGGGAGAATTGTAACACCCGGATTCCCAGGTATATTAATTATTCCTTTATTTTTGGAGGTTGGGAGAGGACTCGGCGAGTTGGTGTTCAGACTCGCCGAGTATGGTCGCAGATTCGTATCCAGGTTCACAGCTGGACTCGACGAGTTAATGAGTGGACTTGGCAAGTCCATGCTGTTTAATGAAACCCTAATTTCCTTGGTTTGGGACCTATTTAAAGGCCCTTAGGGCCGTCATTTGCGGCTACCAAACCCCAGAGAGAAACCCTAAGAGATCTAAAGCGTTTGTGAGGAAGGAGAGGCCATTCTTGATCATTTTGTTGGTGTAATAGCAAGAAGGAGGTGACCAAGGCAAGAGGAGGCTGAAGGAGGTGCGATTCTAGTGATTTCAGAGTTCAGAGACTTCATCTTGAGGTATTTATTCGGACCTTCTTCAAATTTGGTGTTGATTCTTAGAGTTAGGGTTTTCTAACCCCTTTAGAGGATGGATATGTGGAGTAATTGGTCCCTTCTCGAGTTTATGCTGTGGATCTGGACTCAAAGAGGTTCAGAGACCTTAACCCTTAGAGCTTTATGAGTTATTTTGGGAGCCATGAACTTAGGATGTTATTTTTGGGGCTAAATCACCAAGTGAGACCATCTAGATGTTATATGAGTGTCAAGGTCTGAACTTTACGTGATTATCATGCTTGGGAAGGTCAGATCTATGGATTAAAGGAACAGATCTGACCTCAGGAGGTCTATGGAGTTTGTGCATGGCATGAACTCGTCGAGTCCAAAGATCAGACTCGGCGAGTAGGGTTAGGGTTTCCCGTAAATCACTCAGTGAGTAGATTTGCCGAGTTGGGGAAATAACTCAATGAGTCAGAGGGGGATTAGGGGACTAGAGTTCAAGGCGGAACTCGCCGAGTTGTTCTTGAGACTCGGCGAGTTGAGTCGAGGTGACCCCACGATTCATGCCTAGTGTGACTCGTCGAGCAAGGGGAGGAACTCGACGTGCCAAGCGGGACTAAAGAGTTAGTGGACACATGTAGACTTGCCGAGTCGCCCAAGTGCACTCGACGAGTCGGGTCAAAGTTTGACCATTGACTTTTGTTAACTTTTAGGGTTTGGTCAACAATGTGGCCTTTGAGCTAAAAGAGGGGTAAAATGGTCTTTTTCCTACTGAGGGTGCCCAGAGAGGGTTGAGTCTAGTCTCGAGAGTTATATTTATGAGAATATTTACTTTATGTGATTAGGCGGAGGCTAGATCATATTTCTACCGAGTCAGAGATTTACCGAGACATCTGAGGTGAGTCTTCTCACTATACTTTACCTAGTGTGGTAACAGAGTTATGTGACAGAGTATTTTAGAGTTATATGTCAGTGTATTTCCATGTTAATATGTGTTGTGATTTATTGTGATATGAGATATGCATGATTCAGAGTTTACAGAGTTAGGACCAGTGGGTCCACAAAGTTATGGTACCCATAGGGTCCCACAGAGGTATTCGACCAGAGGGTCAATAGAGTTACAGCCTTGAGTGGCTGATATGTGTTTACGTGGTATTTTGGGGAACTCACTAAGCAATTATGCTTACAGTGTTGTGTGTGGTGTTTCAGGTACTAGTGATGATCGCGGGAAGGCGTCGGCATGACTCGTACACACGCACACTGGAGTTCATATGTTTTGATCTTGGGGTTTTGTATTAAGATAATGATGATATAATGTTTTAAATTGTGGATGTGAATGAAATTATATGGTTTTTAAAACGCGAAAAATTGTTTAAATTTTTACGGTGTTACAAAAAAAGTGTCAACAATTAAGTTGGTGAGTTCATAAGAGTTTTGTTTGAGAAAGAGACTGTTTTCCTTGAAAAAGTGAGAAATATGTTTCCAGAAAATCCAATATTTTCTTTATCACGTGTAAAATGAATGTTTCTATGTTATGCGATAATGCACTCTTGAAGAACCTAAATATTCCTTCTATAATCACTCAGCGTATATAAGTTATATAAAAAGTAAGTTAAATAAACCGTTGAATATAATGGGTCTGCCCTAGGTCCACAACCAAACAAGGAACAGGAGATAAGGCAGGCCCACCAATTCTAAGTCGATTATGACTAAATTCTTATATAACTCTAGCATATACACTTAGCAATTATAGCTGAAGTCTAACAATTCTAGATGAAATATAGTTTTAACGGAGATATGATTGCAAAGAAAATCCTATATTTTTCCTTATAAAAGTTATGTGGTCCTAAATCCCAAGACCGAAAATAAACAAGTATTTGCCACACTTAAAGATATAAAAGTGGTTTTAAATCGGCATAAAACCCTTTTTGATATAGAAGTGTACAAGTACTTTTCCATACTTAAAGTAATTTCTGTGAGTTAAATCGACATAAATCGCTAATTTAAAAGTAGAACCCGTAAATCTTACGATTTGTTAATACCACATGTGAGTTATTATAACCATGCTTAGACTTAGACGGCCTCGTAATACAACGTTCTTCAGGCGCCGCAAGTTAAATGACACTTGTCACCTCAGACCTGTCGGTCTAGCTGTTGCATGCCGCTTTGGTGTGGGTTTGTCAGACCCAATATAGATCTATACACAACTATCACGCTCTCCCTACAAGAGACTCTGGTTACAATTTACCGGACTTTTGACTTTGTTACCATGAAGGTGACACGATGGGAATGTCTCACAAATTTATTTATTAATAGATTTACGTGAACTGAACTGAAAACCTTTGGTAAATAAGTTTGAAATGTAAATGATACATAAACTATACCTATTATAGTTTATACAAAACGTTTGTATTGTAAAAGAACCCTTTTATGAAAATTCATTAGAGCTATGAATCCATAAACTATGATTATTATAGCTTGTTATATGTGTTCTAAATTAATGAAGAATCTCATTATGAATGACTAAATTTCAGATTATGATGATAAACTAACAAGAAAACACATTCAATATTTAGTTCTTATTGTTATACACTTTGCTCAACATAATACAAAGTGTTATGAAAGTTATAAGCTGATAATGTTGGATTAGTGTCTAAGTCCATAACTATTTTGGTATGTACTTGACCCGATGGTGCATGGTCCTTTTGGGTTGCCTTCACCAAAGCAACTTGATTGGAGAAATAAATAAAGAGAGAGGTTATTATGATTTATTAATATGTTATAAGAATAATATATTAAAGGAGAAATCATATTTGTTTAATTAATATTGGTCAATAATTAATTAAGAATTAATTTTGTGATCAAATGTAATTAATTAAGCTAGAGGGGCTGAATTGTAATTATGTGATAGTTGCAAAATAGGGCAATGGTTATCCTTGTTAAAGGATGGACGAATTCAAGGATAAGGATATCCTTAAAATCGTCCAAAGGTCCAAGAGATAGGGATTTCCAAGGCTTATCTTATGGTTGCTTGATGGGCAAGTAACTAGATAAGGATAAGGACTGAAACCCTAATCCCAACCCTATATAAAGACCCCTAAGGCCTTAGGATTTCGTACACTTGATCCCTAGAAGTCCTAAGGACGAAATCTTATACCTCTCCTCTCTCTTTATACCTTCTCCACCTGCTTATGGTGTTTGTAAGCCATTAGAGGAGTGACACTTGTGACTCTCAGCTTTCCAAGGTCAATTCAAGGAGGAATTGGATTGTTATTGCTATATAACAATCAAGGTATGTTCTTAAACCTAATTACATGTGAATTCTGATTTCCATATGCTAGAATTAGGGTTCATAGTCTTGGATTCAAAGTATGTACAATAGAGAAACCTAGATCCAAGCTTTAGGGTTTGTATGAGCACATAGGATGTCTTATGACCAAAACCCATCAGTGGTATCAGAGCCATGATTGGTTTCTATTGTATTGATGCTTGATGTAACTGAAAATCGTGTTTTGGCCTCACTGTTCGACCTGACTCGGCGAGTCGCTCTTGGACTCGGCGAGTCAGCCCTACTCGGCGAGTTCCAGAGGGTGACTCGGCGAGTCGGTGCAGCAGACAGTGCTTATCTCAGGATTTCTTGCTGTTTTTGCATTGGGATAATTACCTAATCATGTTAGATTAATATTAATCCGATTATATGATATATTTGACTATATTTTTAATCTAATTGAAGATATTTGTCAATTAATAAGATAATTGTTTCCTTATAAGATAATTGATTAATTATTTTAAGAAAATTGATAAATTATTTTGCAAGAAATCATCAAATATGGATAATTATGTGATTAAATGTTAATTTGAATTATTTGTTATTTGATCCTTGTTGTTATGAAAAGTTTCATATTTTGCCCTTTAGGTTTTATAATTTAAATTTGAACCCAATAGTTTTGCAGTTTTGAAATTTAAATAGTTGAAACCCTAATGTGTTGAAATGTTTCAAACTTGCCCTCAAGTTTTGGAATTTAAAAGTTGATTAAAAGTTTAATTAGGAATGTTAAATTCTAAAACTCTAGTATAGTTTTGAAAAAGTTCAAATCACACCCTTATGGTTTTATTAATTAATTAAGGTGTATAATTAAAAGAGGTTTAGTAAATCCATAAAAGTTTAGGTTTAAAATTTAATTGAATTAAAGGTATAATTGTTAAAGTAGACCACCTAGTATTTTGAAAGTATAAAATACACCCTATACTATATATAACATTAAAAGTCTAACATTATATATGTATGAATAAAAGTCAGTCTTACCGTTAGTAGGCCTCATTCACGAAGCTGGTCTATAAGGGGTGTTTAAGGAAATTGCCTATAAAATGGCGATTGCATGGGTATCCACTCTTACCCACCGCACTCTTGACTAGTGGAGGGTCGTTAGCCGAACGGGTAGGATAGGACAAAACCTTCCATTATAAGTATAATGAAATATAAAAGTAACTAAATCTTTTCATAAAATGCCCAATCTTAGTTACTTAGGCAAAAGTGAATTGATGCAATTCCATGAAATTACACTTTGTGCCCTTGCGAAGACGTTAGTGGAGCGTGTGTGGTTTACCGGCACACTAAATGGTTCTAAGCAAATGTAGCAAAGGGTGACTCAATGTTTGTCATAGTTCGGTGGAGCGTGTGTGGTTTACCGGCACATCGAATAGGTGATTGTAACATGTGAGAGCACCATGTAAGTTTGCATGGTTATTCACACCCGCTTTGTGATCCTCGGCATCCCAGTCACAAACAAGAAGGGCATATCGAGATTTAAACATGCCATTGAAAGTTCAATGAATCTCAAAGGATCTAGGAGTTTTCATAGGTTTAAAACTTAAATTTCTTTTTCGTTTTTCGTGGTGGAAATTAGTGAATCGTCATTCACTTACCTTCAAATGTTCTGCAATTAGGGTTACGGCATCCCTCTCCCGAGTTGTAGAATATTGTGTTGGGTCCTAGCCTTAGTATCTCATTTGGGTGATTTACTAAGGACTCAATCTATCAACTAAGTTGAATTCGTTTTTCTCCCGTTTTGTAGACGTCAAAGTTCGACAACTATGGTCTTCTCAAATCCCGTGGAACAAGCATTCCACATGAAGATGATATTCCACGATTCGATCGAGGAACAAGAAATCATGCTTCACTTCCTCATCATCCTCCAATTATTCTCCCTAAATCCACAAGTTCGAAGGCTTGAAAAGTTCAAGATCACTCAAGCCCTTTTGGCAAGTAAACATAAAGAAGGAAAGTCGGTGTGTACACACGTCCTAGGGGAAATCACACATTGATAGGATCCGTTGTCTGTGAAGAGATGGATGTTGATTGGGTTCTTCAGTCACTTCCCAACTCATATAGTGAGTTCGTAAGAGAGTACTATATGATGAACTACGACGTGACCCTTATAGATCTCACCTATATGCTTATTGTTGCTGAATCAGCAATGATTTGGCGCAATAGAAAAGCAAAGTTGATTGGTGAATCTGCCTTCGAGACCTCTATGGATATAGACAATGGCAACGAAAGACATGCTATGATTGAAAAGATTGATCATAAGAGAAAGGCAATGTCTGAAGTAGTTCCATGTCCTGTTCCAAAAGAGTTGATTTGCTTTTATTGCCAAGAGAAGGGGCATTGGAGACGAAGCTGCCCTATTTACCTAAGAGATCTAAGAGATGGGAGAGTCGAAACGTATGGCTCTAATTTAGGTAAAATCCATTGACTAACTCCTTTAGGCTTCTATTCTAGATTCTTAATACATAATGTGATGAGATTACAATTGATGTTTTGTAGGATCGAAGAAAAGAAAGGAAGCTTAAGGAAGAAGTGAGCAGAATCTAACCGTGAAGGAATGGATTTCGATCGCGTTTCTCGAAGATTAGATTCTTGAGCTACTACTTAGAGTTAGAATTAGATTGCTAAGAAAGATGTATTAGCATAAGTTTTTCAATGAGTTGCATTGTAAGGACAAATTTTTCCGCAATAAAATAAATTTTGACTTTAAATTTTATTTATTTATCCTTACAATGGCGTGTATGAAAAATTGATGTTAAAATGTTTCTATTATTAGCAATAATGAATTTGGTTCTTATTATGTTATTTATGGAAAGTCGAGAATTTACCAAATAGGGAGAGTTTCTCATCGCCCAAGTTTCAATTGGACAGAAACTTGGAATCATGCATCTTGGTTGCAAGATGAATGAGAAATTTCATATTTGGAAATTAGACTAATTCATTGACAAAGAGTCAAGTGAAGGACTAGGAGATCGAGTACACAAAGTTGTGTGTTGATCAAAGTCCACCATAAGAGTAACAAGATATTCGTCATAATTTATTAAAGGTTTAGTAAATATGATTATGCTTATAAGATTAAGTGTAATCCTGAATTGATTGAAAATGTTTAAATCAATAGCAGAACGAATAAGAAGAATCAAGTAGGCAGAAAGATAAAAGTTTCTCCATTCTAAGAAGAAGGGAGAGTACCTTTTATGCTTTATGATAGGTCTTAATGATTAAGAACCATATCTCAATTGATCCTCTAAGTGAGTCTTAGTACAATTATATGTTTAAGAAGAGGAATCAAGAATTGAAGAAATGGTTAAATCAAAAAATCAATCATACTTCGTTCCAATAACAAGTCTTAAAGTTAAGATTGTGACATCGAGTGAAAAAGTATTAAAGGTTTACAACATTCATTAAATGTGGTAAGTTGTGATGTCTTGGATAAGACAAAGACCAACTAGTACCAATTTATGAAGTGTTTTGATTAAAAGCTACACTAACTCTTGAATATTTGTTTGTCAAGAAATGTTTTCACAAGAGAATCGTATATGTAAAGGAGTCAGTGGGAGTTTTTATAGTCTTGAAAAGTTTCAAAAACAAATCAAATAAACCTTATCGATCATCACTAGCACACGAGTTGAGGTTTACAACCTATCGTGATGACATTATTTTGTTTCTATGCCAATCCAATCGAGTTAATTATGCATGAGAGTTCTATGAGTTCTCATTTTGAACGCATAAAAGGCAAAGCACCTTAATCAATGAAAGGTACATTGATAGGAAAGGGTGAGCTGCTTAACTACTTGGAAGACATGGTGGGCAGCTGTGCTACCATAAGGCAAGAAATCAAGATTAAGAAAGTTCGGTCCATATGAGTTTGAATTTTGTAGTAAACTTTGGTTTTTAACAAATTCACATGGATAAGAACACATACACCGCTCAAATCTAAGTGTCATAAGATTTCTTCCTTCATGAAAATGATTGTGAGGAAATGCTTTCACTAAGAAAGATTTTAAGAAGATAGTGATTGTAAAATTGCATTCTCGAATTCGATTATGGTTACGGTATCCCTTTCCATAATTTGAATTGTGAGGTTTGGCAATTAGTCTTAATTGTTTAGACACACATATGAACTATCGAAGGCAAAGGTGTATAAGTTCAAAAACCTTGATAAAAGATTATCAAAGCATTAAGTATTAGAAACATAAACTTAAGAAATTCAATAAGTATTGTTTTTCTGGAAGTTAAGATGTTTATGAATACATGTCGAAGCTAGTGGGAGCATAAGTGTTATGTTTTATAATAATCATCATGATAGTGGGATCATAAATGTTATGATTGTATGATTATTAAGGCACGTATTGCAAAGTTGGCAATATTAATTATAGAAAACAAGAGTCATACTTTGCAAAGTTGTAAGAGTTGAAAGATTGTTTTGCTATAATTAAGGGAGAGAATATTATGCTTCATTTCAAATCTAAAGGATTAGGTTGTGGAATATTAATAAAATTTAGTAAAAGGTACATAGTGTGTTCTTAAAATTTCGATTATGATTACGGCATCCCTCTTCACAATTCGAATTTTGAGAACATAGCAAATAAAACATTATGCGTCGTGTCCCATACGCTTCGGATATAGGATCGATTGCAAATGCTTTAATGTTTGACCATTCTAAATTTTTTCCAAATGTCTAGCGCATTTAGAGGGAAAAAGGACTAGAATCGGTTTTGATTAAAATAATTAAACAACTATCAAAGGACAATCCTAAGTTCGACGAGGATTGGTTGCTTGTGAGTAGTTGGAAGTATAGTATTGGAAATATGGAAATGTTTCCATATTGGATGGACCATATCGACATCATTACGAATAGATAAGATTCTATTAAGAATGAGTTGTCATATGGAACATATGGAAGTGTGTCCATATTGGGAATTGAATATTGAGAAATCTATGACTAGATTAGAAACTTATATGCAAAAGGATGTTCAAAGAATGTACTTTGAGTGAGAGACATCACGTCTATGGAATTGTCTTGTAACAATCTCCGATAGAGGACTTTGTAATATCATTGGGAATAGTCTTTGTGACTTTGGTGCAGTGACATTACGAAAGGATAGTTGTATAGAATGTTAGAATCTAGCATATTCTATAAGTAGCAAGAATTTGATATTCTTTGACTTATGAAAAACGGATTTGGAGTTGTGAAATGAGAAGGATTGGAAATGTATTCAATGAGATCTATTTCACAAAGTAAGAACCATAGGTAAACATTGTGTGCATGCTAGGAGCATGGGACAAGTGTTGGAATTCAAGTAAGAAGTTGATTACCCGAAACGACAAATAATGAGTAATCAATATGGTGATAAATAAAAGGCGTTTTATTTATACTCAAAGGTTTGAGGCCATATGGGATTAGTAATATTCTTGTGTTTCACATTTGCATGTTTTGACTTCCAGAATAATTTAGTTTATTAAGAATAATCGAATTATTCAAACGGGCCACAGTCGTTCATATGTTGGAAGTAGATATGAATGAAGATTGTCGTGAATTGGTGTGTGGATTGTCTAAAGAGCATTAGACATAAGCAAATGTTTGCTGCAACGTTCATGAGTGCTTATGAATATGATTTGAGCATTGGATTAAACCCACGCTCACTTGGATCACTCCATGAAATTGTATCACAAGTGATTGGTGAGATGATAACATCTTATATTCTTGAAACTGAGATGTGTAAGTTGTATCTTGCGAATCGGTTGCACATTGATAATATGTAAACGCACTAGTAACTTGGTGTTATAAAACATATTGTTCTGTGTGATTTGGTGCGTGAATGCAAGCGAGCATTGTATCAAAGTTTATCCATTCCTTTATTCAAAGTAGAATAAAAGCGATATCTTTGGGCCCCTCGATGGTTTAGTGATGACAAACGTAAATGCTCGGCCGGGCTAGGGCTAATTTGAGTTGTTCAATTAGTCAGTCGTCATAAATCAGAAATCGAGAAGTAGTACAAAGAGAATGATTTGAAATCATATCTCATATGATATCTAGAATGGAGGAATATATGATCCCTTATCTAAGGACACGCGTATCTGATATGATCAGAGTTGACAGCGGCTTTGGAAAGCTACGATTGCAGATCAGGATCTGAAGTCATACGCAGAATAGTTGTTAGACTTATCCAAGTGGGAGACTGTTGGATTAGTGTCTAAGTCCATAACTATTTTGGTATGTACTTGACCCGATGGTGCATGGTCCTTTTGGGTTGCCTTCACAAAAGCAACTTGATTGGAGAAATAAATAAAGAGAGAGGTTATTATGATTTATTAATATGTTATAAGAATAATATATTAAAGGAGAAATCATATTTGTTTAATTAATATTGGTCAATAATTAATTAAGAATTAATTTTGTGATCAAATGTAATTAATTAAACTAGAGGGGCTGAATTGTAATTATGTGATAGTTGCAAAATAGGGCAATGGTTATCCTTGTTAAAGGATGGACGAATTCAAGGATAAGAATATCCTTAAAATCGTCCAAAGGTCCAAGAGATAGGGATTTCCAAGGCTTATCTTATGGTTGCTTGATGGGCAAGTAACTAGATAAGGATAAGGACTGAAACCCTAATCCCAACCCTATATAAAGACCCCTAAGGCCTTAGGATTTCGTACACTTGATCCCTAGAAGTCCTAAGGACGAAATCTTATACCTCTCCTCTCTCTTTATACCTTCTCCACTTGCTTATGGTGTTTGTAAGCCATTAGAGGAGTGACACTTGTGACTCTCAGCTTTCCAAGGTCAATTCAAGGAGGAATTGGATTGTTATTGCTATATAACAATCAAGGTATGTTCTTAAACCTAATTACATGTGAATTCTGATTTCCATATGCTAGAATTAGGGTTCATAGTCTTGGATTCAAAGTATGTACAATAGAGAAACCTAGATCCAAGCTTTAGGGTTTGTATGAGCACATAGGATGTCTTATGACCAAAACCCATCAGTTAACTAGTTTTTATCCTTTCTGCACTGTTTTAGAAAAATCATACGATGTCGAAAACTAAATCCGTAAATTCCGAGAGTTCATAAAATGTGTCTAGTTTATCCATAATTTTTATTATGATTTTTTTAAGTCTTTAACTTGTGTTAAAATGTCCATATTCACAGACTGGTTCGGATTTGTTCTTGAAATGATAGGCTGTTTTGTAAAAATCACCATAAATCGTAGAAAATTCTTATGGATATGTGCAAGTAGTAACTTTAAAGATAAGAACTTGAAATATTTGCACCTAATACAGTTTTGAAAACTAAAATGTTTAAGTTGCCCAACACAGTACGTGAATGGAGTCTAACTTTTCTGATGAAAGCTGTTGGAAGAGTTTAGTTGTGTTCTTGTTATTTTAAATTGTATTCCCCCCCCCCCCCTTAAAACTTAAGAAAAATGAAAATATAGGGGTATGAACTCACCTTATGTGATTTCAGTGGATGGATGTTGAAGAAGGGAAGTGTTCAACTCAAGAACACTTAGGAGATGCCTTGAAGAACCGAGAACCTAACATGAAGGTGACGATGTTTGTGTAAGATTCTTATGATTTTGAGTAGAAGGATGTGTAATAATCATAAGAAGAATGAATTATACTTACTAAGAGTGAAAGAAAGCTTGATGATCAGCCTTGGAGTATGCCTTGAAGTTCTTGAAATTGAGAGAGAAAGATGAGAGAATTTGGAGTGTGATCCTTGGAGGAAAAATGAGAGAATGAAGGAAGTGTGAGGAGAGAGAGGGGTTGTCCAGCTCTTAGGACGTGAGTATGAGTGGGAAAAGTACTCTTGAATGACCAGGTATGGTGGGGAGGGGTGTGGGTTAGTCATGGAGTGGGTATGGGGGTGGTTGCTTGTGTCTAACACTATGGCAAAGTCAACACTCCACCACAAGATCTTACTTAATGGATTTTATTCTTAAATAAGGATTTCCTTAAAAATATGTTGAATTTATGAATATATGGGACCTTATATGTCAAAATATGAGTTTGGGTGAAAATCCCCCGTTAAAATAAACAGGCTTAAAACGGAGTCGTGGTCGAAAACCGGATGAAAAATGGGGAAATCCGAAGTCAGAAGGGTGATTCCGGTCTTAACAGCCTTAGGTCCGAAGTGGGGTTTGGTCGCTGAAGTGGATCCAAAGGGTAACGAACTGGGGTCCGAGCAAGTACCGCAGGCGGGTTCATCAGGAAAGACCGGAAGCGAGTTCGGATGCGGTGCTCCAGGTTTGATGACTGTAGTTCGGAGGCTGCGGCTCGCTGGCTGTGGCTAGACAAGGGGACTTCGGTCTTGATCCTTAAGGCTTCTGCTTAAGAAGAGTTTGGTCCTTATAGAGGGACTTCGAACCTAGAAGGCTAATTTCCAATGTATCTTCCCGCTTCGCGTGGTTTTTCACCAAGTCAAGTATCGGGATGACCCAAATGATCAAAATAAATCAAAAGGGGTTATGAGAGAGATTTAGGAGAGATTTGACATACTTGGAGAGATTTCTCATACAGAGAGAGATTTGGGAGAGATTTCACATTGTTGGAGAGATTTGGGAGAGATTTGACATACTTGGAGAGATTTCTCATACAAAGAGAGATTTGGGAGATATTTCACATTTTTGGAGAGATTTCTCATACAGAGAGAGATTTGGGATACTTGGAGAGATTTGGGAGAGATAGAGTGAAAGAGGTTGAGAGAGACTTCTTTTGAGACCTTTTTGAGTGTTTGGCTCTGTAATTCAAGGTTCGTAAACCTCGTTAAGTATTGTTATGACTGTCATATGCCCCCGAGGGTTAAGGAATAATGTTTTATCGAGTAGTTTCATCACATGCCCTGATTAGGGTTTAGAGTTTCCGAACACGTGCAAACTCTAAGTGATACTTTGCATTAAGGGTGCGAGTTGTTTAATAAGAAACATAACGAAAACCCTAGTATACAAGCGTTAGATAAGTTGACCGGTTTGACTTGTTGACCTTAGTTGACTGGAAATTGACAGTTGTCACATCGCGTCTCATGCGGCTTCAGCTGCCGCAAAGCATAAGCAATCACTCATCCTCTCTACATGAGGACCGCCCCTAAACCAGTAATGGATGCATCAAAAAAATAAAACTAAATTATCAACTCCCTCTGGTAGGGTCAGCATCAGGGCCTCACATAACCTCTGCCGAAGAGTCTCAAATGTTGGCTGCTGTTGAGGGCACCATCAGAAATCCACCTCCTTCCTCGTCAGACGAGTGAGGGATACTGCAATCTTAGAGAAATCCGGAATGAATCTCCGATAGTAACCCGCCAAAACCAAGAAACTCCTGATCTCCGAGGGAGATTTGGGAACATCCCACTGCATCACAGACTCGATCTTGGCTGGATCGACCAAAATCCCATCCTAGTTAAACAAGGTGCCCAACGAATTGGACCTATCGTAACGAAAAACCGCACTTCGAGAACTTGGCATAAAGTCGTTCTCACCTTAAAACCCCCCCAAAAGCTCTCGAAGGTGATCCTTATGCTGCTCTCTGGTCTTGGAATACACCAATATATCATTAATAAACACAATGGCGGATCGGCCAAGTATCCGCCTGCATACCCGATTCATCAAATCCATAAACATAGCAGGCACATTAGTGAGCCCAAATGGCATCGCCACAAACTCGTAATGCCCATAACAAGTCCGGAACATGGTCTTCTCCGAGTCCTCCTCTCTTGCTCTCACCTGATGATACCCAAACCTTAGTTCTATCTTGGAGAACCAAGATGCACCTTGCAACTGATCAAAGAGGTCATCAATATGCGGAAGAGGATAACGGTTCTTCATCGTTAGCTTGTTCAACTCCCGGTAATCAATGCACATTCAATGTGAACCATCATTCTTCTTAACAAACAGTATTAGCGCTCCCCACGGAGGACTGCTCGGTCTGATGAACTACTTGCCTAGCAGTTCCTGACGTTGAGATGACAACTCCTATATCTCAGGCGGGGCCAAGCGGTACAACTCCTTGGCAATCAGGGCCGCACCTGGCACAAGGAAAATCCTGAACTCGACCTGCCTCTCGGAAGGCACGCCGAGTAACTCATTCGGGAATACATTAACAAACTCCCTGACCACTGGGACTTCTGAAAACTGAAATCTGATCCCTAACTCAAGTGTCAACCACATAAGCCAAATAACCTGCACACCCTTTCTGAATGTACTAACGAGCTCTGGATGCCAAACAAAACCCTGAATCAACCCTGGTGCCCTCTCTATAGATAACCAGTTCTCCCCTACTTGGGGTTCGAACTACCACTCGTTGGCCCTCACAATCAATAATGGCACCAAATTTGCTCAACCAGTCCATACCCACTATCACATACATCTCCCATGGGGATGGAGATCAGATCAATCAAATAAGGCACCCCGAAGATCTCTAAAGCACAACCCTGATATACTGCAGATGCAGAAACCCAGTGTTCGTTGGCGATAGAAACCCGCAACGAACACTCTAACTCCCCAATAGGCATATCAAACTCCCTACTAAATGATCGAGACACAAAAGACCGACTAGCACCCGAGTCAAACAACACAAGAGCAGGCAAATAGATCACTAAGAATGTACCTACTAGGATCATATATATATATATATATATATATATACATACATACATACATACATACATACATACATACATACATAATCATAACAAAAAACATATCAACATAACAATATAACAGAAACATACTAGTGAAGACACTGGAGCTGCTCTGGCCTCCTTGGTAGTGAGCTAGAAAGCATGACCCCGAACCGTCGGGGGTTCCGCCCTCCCTTGGTTCCCATCGGTGATCCTCAAGGTTGCTAGAGTTGGGGCCTATGCCGGCTTGGTGATGAGCAATAGATAGTTGACCTTCTCATGGCCAACCTGATCACAGTGATAGCAAATCCTAGAACTCAGAACTAGGGCCAGCTGAGGACAATCCATCACATAGTGCCCTTCCTTTCCATACTTATGGTATACATTGCTTGATCGACAAGCCCCTCATGAAAGTTACCACACTTCCTACAAGTACGGCCACTCTGTCTTCCAGATCTACTATTAACGGCCTTGAACCACTTCAACACAGGCTACGACTGCGCTGGGGCCGGTCTCTGCTCCCTCTTATGGAGCTCTATCTCAATCTCACGCCGCATGGCAGCCTCCTGCAACTCCAACAAGAAACCATAACGCTGAGTGGATACAAATTGCCTAATATCCGTCTTGAGCATGACCAAGTAACAGGTCATCTGGGCTTGCTTAGAAGCAGAAAACTCAGGACAAAACATGGCCCTCTCGGTGAACATCTTGGTGATCTCCGTCACTGACTCAATCCCCTGTCTCAAATCCAATTACTCATGGGCCAACCTCTCACGCCCAAACAACGGCACATATCTAGAACGAAACATCTCCGAGAACTGTTCCCAAGACACATCAGCTCTTGGGTCAGAAGAATACGAGCTAGTAGCAAGTTTTCACTAATCCTTCTCTCTGGACCGCAAAAGGTTCAGAGCGCACTTGACCCTTTGGCCAGTTAGGTAAGAGCAAGTGAAGAAACATCCCTCGATCTCAGACAGCAACCTCATGGCTATGATCGGATCCTGGACTCCATCAAAAGTCGGGGGCTTCGTATTGTCGAAGTATCGATATTGAAAGGCTCTCCCAGAACCAATCCCTACAGCCGCAACGACTGCTGTGGCAGCAACAGCAGCCTCTGACGAAGCAGCATAACGTTCATCAAAATACTCCACAATGGCAGTCTTAATAGACCCAAACATCTCTGGCAACCATGCTCAAAAGTGAGCGACAACCTCCTCCTGAAGGATCTCCCTAATCCCGTCCTCAGACACTGTTGGCCCACTCTGGGCACCTATCCCTGATCCTGATCTGAATCCTACCTCGAAACATCGCATCATCACCATACAGAAAATAAACCAGGGAGATATTATATAACACACATATCATATCATGGGAACCAACTCCCAACAAAGCCCTAAGGGTTGTGACTTCCCTGATACGCGTACGGGTACTATGCTTTCAGTAGTATGGGCCCATACTACCTTCCAAACTTACCCATATTTGTCTCAATGATCATCACAACAACCCTAACAATACACACTAGAAAACACATACATTTAATCCTCACTAACTATAGGAAAGATAAACATCATGAAACTGGTCGGCTGACCCCATATAACTCATTTATGAAACTTTCACCAACCCATCAACACTCGTATATGCTAATTATACATAAAACTGGACCCTATAAACAGATGAATATCTGACCTATCCTAAGCCCTTCATCAAACAAGAACAAGAAATAAGGCCAAACCAAAAACTCTCAGGTTATAGAATGTTAGTTATGTACAACTATGATGAATACACTAAGCAACTACAGTAATGATGCCAATTTCATATAAGTAAGAACCCTAGGATATTAGGCATCATATAATCAGACAATTGTATCATGGAATCCTTGAAGATCCCTAGCCTATCACTAGCATGCTGTCTAACATAACACAATATCAAATAACAGTGTGGTAATTTAGGGTCTACTTACTGGCTCCGGCTGATCGTACACATTGCATCGTCTTTGATTATTTTGAAAACACTTTGAAATTCATTTTTAAAAATCCTTTTTCTTAGTTTGAGACTGGATTCAAACGAGGGTTCCTCCGATTCACTCAAACCAAGGCTCTGATACCAACTTGTAACATCCATAAAAATCATGATAAATTAAAACTTTTTAAAACCAACCAATTTCACAAATTGTTTACAAACATAGTTTTTCAAAACATGTTCAACATTAGAGTCTCCCAAAAATCATAAGTCAAAACATGAGGATGTGTACGGTCATACCTTCGCCTTCCCACGATCATCTAAAGTACCTGAAACATAACCCAAAACTGTAAGCTAACGCCTAGTGAGATCCCCCAAAGTACCAACGCATAACATAAGAATAATACAGAAACCATGGATACATAGCCTTCATCCTGACTGGAACGCCGCAACAGCCTACATATTATCTGGACCGCTCACAGAACCTTCAGCATGATTGGACTGCCTCACCGGGCCTTCATCCTATCTGGACCATTCTCTGGGCCTTCGGCCTGACCGTTCTATGGGCCACCCTGGGTCTCTTTCCCTTCAGTCTACATCGGTCCGCCTAAACCCAACCACATATAACATGTCGAAATATACATCACATATAAATATACATATAACCAGTCAACAGACAATTAAACAAGTCTTACAAATCACTAAGCATAGAATCATCCTATATACCAGGATGCAGATCTAACAGATCACTACAACATATGAATCATGCGATAAACCAGGATAACAATCCAATAGGCCGGCCTTAGTGCCTTCGACCCAAAAGTACAGTGAGGAAAACTCACCTTGCAAACTAAACAACAGCTGATGAGGTCTCGACTCTGAATCTCAGCTCTCTAACCGACACCTATTCCCACCAAATGACCAATTTCCATCAAGTCCCCAAAATATCCTTAAGGTCAAACTTGGTCAATGTCAAAGTCAATTATCCTTACGTCATGGCCAGGTATTGGTCACATCGTGACAGCGAACCCGATCCGATTTCCACTCGACTTGATCCAAACTGGACAACTCAGTCAAAGAAACCACCCGAGTTGGCACAAATCTACATACGGAAAAACCCTAAAGTATAATGAATATTACATGGCTCAAATCAAATGACTAAATTGCTCACCAGGTAATCGAACTTCCCCTATTTCTTAATTTTTCGTTCATATTCTTGAAAGTAAACTTTGATTCCGTTAACAGATATGGAAACGAAATAAAAGTATGGGTAGATGGTGTGAAAGGGGAAGAAAAGAAAGACATATTCGAGAATTAGTTCAACATGATCTACCAGCTGTAACCTAGCTCTATCAGCTGTAACCTAGCTCTATCATCTTCTCCGATGTTGGTCTAGACATCAGATTGTGGCACAAAGACCAAGCTAGTCTCGTTTCTTCCAAAAACCACATTCGAGCAAAGAGGACTGCTTTGATCATCTGCTCAAACCACAATCGAAGATGATTCTCTATATGAATGACTTGATTTGTACAGAAAGTGTATGGATCTAGTTGAGAAGTGTTTGAGAGATGTGAAGATGTATAAGAGCAACATATACGACATGGTTCTCGTGGGTGGGTCAACCTGGATCCCTAAAGTTCAACAACTGTTGCAGGATTTCTTCAACGAGAAAGATCTTTGTAAGAGCATCAACCCAGATGAAGCAGTGGCTTATGAAGCTGCAGTTTAGACCGCCATTTTGAAAAAGAGAAAGAAATGTATTTTTTTTTAATCATAAAAGTATTTAAATAAATAAAAAAAACTAAAAATACATAACAAAATAAAAAATTTAGCCCTTTAATGCGAATGTAAATTTGTTTGGATGAAAATGATAATTTTTGACTACCCGTTTTATCTAAAACTTTTTTAGGAAAATCTAATGTGGGCCACTCCGCCAGCCGATTCAGACGAAGTCTACCAGAATAAATAAACGACAAAGATTCATAAAAACCGATAGGATTGATTGTCGTGTAGTGACCAAACTAACACCAAACGCCGTCGTATTCTACATATAACTCCCACCACACGATGTCGTTTCCTCTTGTCTCTCTTTCACCCTGTCGCCATCACTCCTCCAACCTCTGTTCTTCTGCAAATAAAGATTCATTATTAACGAATCCAATCACACAGCTCCCTCCACCTCCATCTTCACCGCCGCCCTCACATTCTCTCTCTCTCCACCATTCTCCCTCAAAAGCAACCACTTTTCGGCTGTTTTTGTATTATGCACCTCACGTTTGTATGTGCATGCTGATCTCCGGCCACCGGAGAAACGGCTGATATATTGATCTTTTGGCAAGTGGGTAAGCGTAAACTGTAATGTGATTTCATTTTGTCGCCGGAAAAATGAATATTGGTCGGCCGACGGTGGTGGTGGACTTGCCGATCATGCACGACAGTGACCGGTATGATTTTGTTCGGGATATCGGGTCGGGTAATTTTGGGATTGCAAGGCTTATGAGAGATAAACAAACCAAAGAGCTTGTTGCAGTGAAGTATATTGAAAGAGGGGAAAAGGTGAGTTCTTTGATTTCTTATTTATTTATTTATTCTTTTATTGTTGATTTTGATTGATGAAACACCCGTGATTCATGTGTGTTGGTTTAAATATAGAATTTGGTTTGATTTATTGATTAATCCGTTCTTTTTGTTTAAAGTCTTTTCTGTCTCTTTCCTTTTCGGGTGTTCATGGAGTCATGAAGTTCCATTGAACTAATCTTCAAAAAAAAAAAAAAAAAAATCATTTTGAATGACATTTTGTAAATTAGGAGATGAAATTTCGAATTTTGTGTGTTTTTGGATACCCTTTTGATCTTTTTGTTTAGTTTTGGAGGTTTTTATGCTAAATTTTGTTTTATAATTGTTGGTTATTTTGTTAATGTTTTTTTTTTCTTCAGATAGATGAGAATGTTCAAAGAGAGATTATTAATCATAGACCTTTGAGGCATCCTAATATCGTTCGTTTTAAAGAGGTTTGATATATATTTTTTGTTTCATTTTTTATTTCGGGTTATAAACTTGGATCAAATGCTAATAATAATAATAATAATAATAATAATAATAATTATTGTTTTTTTTTTTAATTTGTTAATTTGAAGGTTATATTGACCCCGACTCATTTGGCGATTGTGATGGAATATGTTTCTGGAGGGGAGCTTTTTGATAGGATATGTAACGCTGGGCGCTTTAGTGAAGATGAGGTATTTATCTTGTAATATTATATTTTGTTAAAAATATAAAATATTGGAGCTAAATAATTAACAAATAACATGAAAAAACGTTAAAAATTCGAAACTTTGTGCAGGCTCGATTCTTTTTTCAACAATTGATATCCGGTGTCAGCTACTGTCATGCTATGGTATATATCACTTATCTTTTTTATAAATTTGCATTTTTTTTATATCGGTTTGGACGGAATTTAACAAACTTTTCAAAGTTTTTTTTTTATATGATAAACATCCTCCTTAATAAATAAAAGTTTTTTTTTTTTTGGCACATGTCAACCTCTCATTAATTTTAACACTTGTCATTTGTGGTATTTTTAAAATAAATATTATCCACTTTTCAATTTTTGGTTTATTTCAATTTTTAAAAATAAGGTCATATACTTATATATGTAAAGTATTAAATATGATATATATGATATTAAATTGCAATAAATATATATCTTCTTTATTTTAAAGTTATACATTAAAAAATATTTTATGTTTACACTTTAATGTTTAATCTTTTTTTTAAATCAACCCGTGTAATACACGGGTTTCACACCTAGTCATTCTTAATAAATCAAGTTTTTTTTTTGCCACATGTCCTCTTCTCCTTTATTTGGACACATGATATTTTCTAAAATTTTTAAATTTTTTATTTTCTACTTGCTATTTTGTTGTATTTTTCATTTTATTAAATTAAAACTTCACATATAATATGTAAGGTATTTATTAGAAAAAATTTATATATGTAATGTATTCAATGTATTAAAGCTTCATTAATTTTAATTATTTAATTTTTATTTTTCTTATAAATTCAAACTTCTCAAATTGTTAAAATTTCATATATATATATATATATATATATATATATATATATATATATATATATATATATATATATATATATATATATATATATATATATATAAACTCATGTAATACATGGGCTCACACCAAATAAAAATAATATCTTAGGTCTTTTGTATAGACTTAGATATAGATATAAAAAAGATAATTCTACATGCACCCTTTTTATTACTACCCTTCTTATTACTAAGATCAATAACTATATAATTTACTAATTTTTCTATATACATTTTTCTATGTAAATTTAAAGATTTTTATTTGCAAGGTAGGTTCTAAATATCTTTTAAGGTAGGCCTTTAAAAAATTTCTATAAAAATTTTAGATAAATTAAAAAAATTAGATGGATCCTAAGACTCACCTTCCTTTCACATAGCCTCGTCATTAAGTATTATAATACAAGTACTATACTTTTATACTAACACACGTTATTGCCATTTCATTTTTTTATCCCACAAAACTGATGGAATTTACCACATTGTTATTTTTTTAATTGAATAAAATATAATTTAATAAAATGTAATTGCACCTCCTTTTTTAATATTTTGTGTTTTTTTACCTATGTTATTTTTGTCGTTAAGACTATCTCTGTGTTATTGTTCGTTCGGATTATCTTTGAGTTATATTTTTGTACCGACTATTCTTGTTTTAGTTTTTTTGTTCTGATTATCGTTTTGTTATTTTTTTTCGTTTGGACAATCCATTGGTTATGTTTTCGTTCAGACTATGTCTATGTTAATTTTCGTTCCGACCAA
Organism: Lactuca sativa; assembly: GCF_002870075.4. Taxonomy (NCBI): domain Eukaryota; kingdom Viridiplantae; phylum Streptophyta; class Magnoliopsida; order Asterales; family Asteraceae; genus Lactuca; species Lactuca sativa. The sequence goes on from NC_056625.2 coordinate 147,551,425, forward strand.
CATGCGTTATTTTTTTCATTTAGACCGTTCATGTGTTATTTTTTCGTTCAGATTATCTTTGTGTTATTTTTTTCGTTCAAACTATCCATGTGTTATTTGTTCCGCTCAGACTATCATTGTGTTATTTTTTTTGTTCGAGTTATCTCGTGTTATTTGTTTTTTATGATTTTATTAAAAAAAATGGGACAATATATAGATAGTTCAATTAACAAAATAACACAATGATAGTCTGAACGAAAAACTAACACATGGATAGTCAGAACAAAAAAAAAATAACATATAGATAGTTGGAACGGGAAAATAACACAACGATAGTCCGAACGAAAAAAATTATAACATTGAGATAGTCGAACAAAAAAACACATAGATAATTTGAACGAAAAAAAAATGACATAGCGATAATAGGAACGATATACTCTTATACATGAGATTAACAACAAACAAGAAGAAATTATAAAGAAAAGACAATAATAAGGATAAAAAAAAATTTTAAAAAATAGTTAAAACTCTTTTTGATGTAATTGATGTTTAACGTAATTAAAGAGGAGGTAATTAGGGATTTAAGAATACAATTAGCATTGAGAGTATACACACAATACACCTATAAAAAAAATTAAAAACGACTTATAATCATATTTATGTCTTTTCGCCAAGTGACATAAATCTAAAACACCCCTATAAAAAGTACTTATAAGCACACTTATGTCTTTTCACCCCAAGTGACATAAATCTAAATCCAATATGATGTTACAATTGTGATTAGACTACAACTCAATACGCGTCCTTTCTTTTCATCGTTTTTGGATGGATCAAAATATCCATAATTTTTTTATTTTTTTTTCTATCGATGACATTAATCCGAATCATGTTTGCCATACACATTATAATGTTGTTTGTCGTCTTATATCCAACATAACAAATGGGCTATATAGACTTTTGTAAATTGATAAAAGGGTTAATGTCATGAATATAAATGGGTGACAGAACTATTTTTTTCCCCACAAAATACAATTGGTTAAATAAAGGTAGTAGGCAAGCAATTCGATTCACAAAATATCATTATTTAATTGGTGTATGTGAACAAAAACAACCTGTTCGTTACCATTTGTGATACTTTTTAAAATAAAATTTTTATGACATTAACTCTTTATACAAATCATAAAAACTAGTGTATTTGCTTAATATTATGTGTGTGAGAGATTATCATCTTTAACACATAAAAAACACTAAACTTGTAGCAAGTTTGCCATCGTGACTTGAAGCTAGAAAACACATTGATAGATGGAAGCCCCGCCCCGCGATTGAAAATATGTGATTTTGGGTACTCGAAGGTAACAGTTTTTGTTAACTTAATTAATATTTTTTTTTTTTTTTTTTTTTTTTTTTTTTTTTTTTTTTTTTAATTTGTAACTCATTAAAATCCGGTTATGTTTTAATATGGTTGAAGTCTTCTGTGTTGCATTCGCAACCAAAATCAACTGTTGGTACACCAGCATACATTGCTCCCGAAGTGTTGGCAAGGCAAGAATATGACGGGAAGGTAAAAGTTTTTACAAGACATCAACTAGACACATTTTATCTGAAATTATTAATATTTTGTGAAGATATGCACGTATTCACAAAATATATTTGTTCATATTTTGCGGAATACTACATATTTTAGTCTTATAAGAAATTACATTTCGAAATAATTATCAAAATGTAACGTTTATGTAGTATGAACCATTAAATAACTTTAAGAGGTTGTTTGTATCGCTTTTAAAACAACTTTTGACTTCTAATTTTTAAAAAAGCGAAAAAATTGCCAAAAGAAGTTTGACTAATGAAAAAGATCTTTTAAAATGTCTTTTTATGTAGAAGAAAAAGTTAATTGGGTTTTTAAAAGTCATAAATTTTGTTTTTTTGTAACTTTTGAGACTTTTTTATTGAAAAGTTGACTTTTACCCTAAAAACAAATACATACACATTTTAAAAATTTTATTTTGGAAAAAACCACTAATAAAAAAGTCTTCTTACAAAAAAACTTTTAACCTTAAAAGAGTACTCCTAAACACCCCTAAAAGTTATATTTACGAAATAGATGATCATGTTGTGATAGTTGCCGAAAAGGTGATCATTGCATAACCACATTTTGATCATTTTAGTAATTAAACCTTTAACGAATTCGAATATTATTTTTTTTCAGATTGCAGACGTCTGGTCATGTGGGGTAACCTTATACGTTATGCTTGTTGGTGGATATCCTTTTGAGGACCCAAATGAACCAAGAGACTTCCGAAAGACAATACATGTACAAAAAAACTTAACTAAAACTTGTCGTATATATAAATGCTCCAAATATCTAATATGATATATCTGATGACTAGAGCATCTACATGTCAATCATTCGATATAAAATGACTGAAACCATTTTTAATGGTAGATAGATATTTATATCGGATGAGTCGATATCAGATGTCTGATATCGACTAATTTCAAATTACTTATGTATCGTTTTGCTTATAACAAAACAAAACGTACCCTTTTTGGTTCTACAGAGAATTCTTGAAGTACAGTATTCAATACCGGAAAACATCGAGATATCACCGGAATGTCGCCAACTCCTTTCAAAAATCTTTGTTGGTGACCCTTCACAGGTTAACTAATCAATAATCATGTTAGTTATTAATTAATGCACTGAATTTGTTAAGCAAATTGGTGTTTTCTAATAACTTGTGTGCATGCATGCAAACAGAGAATAACAATGGCGGAGATAAAAACACATGAATGGTATTCAAAGAACCTGAGTGCAGACCTGATGGATGAAGAGAAGATGATGATTAAACATTTTGAAGAGTTTAATGAACCCATGCAAAGTGTTGATTCTATCATGCAAATAATATCTGAGGCCACTATTCCTCCTGTTGGATTTTACGATCTTGATATGATGGATGATGATTTTGACATGGATGACTTTGACTCTGATCGTGAAGATATTGATGTGGACAGCAGTGGTGAAGTCGTATACGCTATATGATCTTATATTGATATATCTACGTATGCTGATAAAAGCATATGAAAATCATACCGACATTATATATATAAAAATTTATAATCGGTTTGTTTAATTGAACATTTTCAGTATTATCTATTCATAGAGATAAGTTGGAAAGCTATCCTAAGGGAAGAGTGTATAAAGTTATATCTTGATGATAAGTTAAAAAAGTAAACATCAAGAATAAAGTTGTTTGTTGCCTTTTAAAGCTTCAATATATATATACAAATGTTTTTTTTTTTTTTTTTTTTATTCTTTCAAAAAGGTACTTATTTCCTTTAAGTTTGATTTATGTCGATTTAACATCAAGAATTGTGTGGGTTGTCCCTTTTAACATCTTTAGTTTAACTTGGTCAATTCAATTTTAGATTTACCATTTTTAGACAAAATTACACTACTGGCGTTTGATCATATGATTTGATTTTTTTTAACCGTTTGGTCTTTTTGTCATGAAAAATGAATCAAAAATATATTTGTTAATGGGTCGTCAACTTCATTTTTTTTACCGTGGGCTAAAAAATTGATATTTTTCTTATTATCATTAAATTATTTGTTTGAATGATTAATTCACGTTGATTATAAGTACAAATCATTGGTTGATATGAATTTTTTGATAAATTTATTTTTGATTTAATCAACCTCGATTAAATATGTAGATTTGCATTATAAAATTCTTTCCATTTTTTCGGAGATTAAACCAAATATTTTTTTTCGTAAATTAAGTGTTGTTGAAAATTATATCATTGAATAACATACACAAATTCAACAAATTGTGTTATAATTCAGCATCAATGATACTCTTATTCAAGATTATAAATTTTCAAAACTGTAAAAATATCTGTCTATTAAAAAGAATAATACAAATATTGGTGTGTATTAACTTTTTTTAAACGATAAATTTAAATTTATAACTAAATAAGTTTTTTTTAATTAAAATCCAACAAACCAAGTATTCGTAGTTTAATCATAAAAAATTCCAAATAATTGTTATAAATTGGTTTCATTATCACAAATTCACAATCAAGAATAACATATACATTTAATTTAGTTCTTCAAAATAACTATTAATTAGTTAATTACCATCTAATTAAAGATCCTAGTTCTGGAATTAATGGTTAAATATATAATTTGGCAATTGGCAAGTTAAATTGAAACAGAAAGGATCAAAGCAAACCAAGGTGAAATCCAAAATTCATCTCAGCAGGAGAGTACAATTGGAAAATGCATCAAAAATACTAAAATAACAAACAGTACAACTAGAATATGCATCAAAAGACTAAAATACGTATCAATCTTATTACTAATTGTTAATATGACTGATAGTTGACTTACCATTGCCCAAATTCAATCAACATGCAAAGTGTACGGACGCCGGAGATACTATAGGCCTTGGTGCTCCACCCTCACCACCAACGGCTTGACCTCAGATCTGGAAGTAATGGCGGGACCAACAGCACAGCTTCCACTAGCTTGATCCATCATCGTACACGATCCCGGCGCTGTCGTAAGGTTGTTGATCCTATCCTTCTCTTCCAGATGTGGCGAGGTGGTGTCTACACTACCATCAGATCCATCGTACGAAACAGCAGAAGGATGAAGATGAGGGAATGGCAAGTAGATGCTATGAACAACGATCTTCAGGTTGCGCATCACGTCAGGGACCTTAATCCGGACGTAATTTATCCTCATCGGCGTAAATCCGCCGGCAGTTGTAGTCACCATTAGCGATTGGCCTGCTTCGAGCGTTGGCAGTAGCGTTCCAGATGAGATCTTCTCAAGGTCCGCTATCGCGAGTAGTCTGTTCGGAATTATATGGAATCTGACGTTGTTGACGTAAGAATGCGAACCAGAGAAGATAGAAACGTCGTCGAGTGCAAACACTGTCATGTTCTGGATATTCATGAGCTCCGGTGCTTTCATCTTCATCGCCAGAGCGAGGATGCTAAATCCGCTGTTGCGTAGTCTCAGCATAGCGTCTCTCAGCATCAGCCGCATCATGTAAGTTGGATAGTAAACGGCTTGGTGTGCAACGCTCTGTCGATTGTGATCTGCACTCTGGACAGGGAATGATAGTGACGTCATTCGCTCGACGTTACACGAGAATGGAGAAAGAGGAGCAACGTAGCCTTGAAGACCGTGAACAACAACGAGGCCATTGTTAAACAGATCTGGACGAGTAATCTCCACACCTCCGATGTAGATCTTCGTGTAATTGTTCACATCAGTCGACGATGTCACAGTGATGCAACGACCAGGATCCATAGTCTCGATTTTCGTACCGAAAGCGAGTTTTCGGAGGTAATCGTGAGAGAACAAGCCTGGTACAATGTGTTCACGAAGAAGACGAACCACTGAACACGAAGAACAGCTTCGAATCGAAGAATCGGTCGGTGCGAAGAGAGTTGACGGACCGTTCCAGGTAGTGAACGCCGAGTCATCAGAAAGCGAAGGAACCGCCATGGAAAGTTCCTGGAACCCTAGGTTCGCCAGAATCGGCTCGAAGATCGACGTCGGTGAGAACGAGTCATGAATGTCGTGCTGCGAAGGAGGTGAAGAAGCGAAATCCAGAACAGACGGATTGTTCAGGCCACCGGTTGTGGCGGTTGCTCCGGGAAAGCAGAAACTCGAGAGCAAAATCGCTACGATAACGAGTGTGAGTTGGAGAGAAGGCGCCATTGGAGAGAATGTAGTTGCAGAGAGGAATGAAGGTGAAAGCGTAGTGAGGTGAGGGTTCTGAGGCAGTTACAACGAAATCCAGCTATTTATAGGTAGTTGAGAAAGAAAAGAAATCTTATGAGATTCATTCACCATGCCTTCATGTATACCCGCTTCAGATTGTGCCACGTGTAATGAAGGAGTATGAGAGTTTTCCATTTATCTATATGTGGAATTACGTAACTACCCTTGAATCGGTCGTTGATTCTAATAAGATGCATTTTATAGTGTATACGATTTACATGAATAACTATAGTAATGATTATATTCGAGGAAGGGTAATATTTGTAGATAGTTAACACATATTGATACTTTGATCATTACATATTTCCTCATCAAAATCTTCATAGCATATTAAATAACATTGGGAGAGTTTGTTCTTTGTTTAATGGATCATGAACATACATCATTATCGCATATTCAAATAAAAAATCCTGACATTTCTTACCAAAGATTTTAGTTTATTTATGTCTAGTGCAACTATTTCAAAGCGAAAACACTACCATTTGGTGGTAGAATCGTGCTTATAAATTCGGTTCTTGGTATTCTTCCGATCTATTACTTCTCACTTTTCAAACCACCATTAAAACTAATTTGTGATCTTGAAAGAACTGGGAGAGAGTTTCTCTAGGGTGGAAATGATTTGAATTCCAAAATTTGTTGGATTGGAAGAGACAAGGTTCTTTAAGTCTTACTCCAAAAGATTTAGGAGCTTTGGGTGTAGTAAGCTTAAGATTATCCAATATTACTTTTTTAGTTAAATGACTTGGGAGATCGAAAAAGGACCCGGATGATCTTTGGGCATAACCTCTTCTGATTTTGGAAGTTTTTTCCAGTCATGGAAATAAATGGTTATAAAAGAGAACCCATTTGGCTCGTTGTCTATGAGTTCCTTATGCATGTTTTGCAACAACTGAGTTCATATTAATTTTTTTTTAGTTGGAGGGTTGTCTTAAATTGTTTACCTTCGAAGATTGAACCGAAAAAAAAGGGGTAGTGTTACGTTCAAATCTTCGTGATGCTTGAGTCTACATACTCAAGCTAGAGAAGTTTTGGATCTCATCTCTCTATCTAATAAACGAAAGTAAATTGCCACGTGTCCTTTTAAAAACACTAATTCTATCAAATGTTAAATACCATTTTTGCCCCTCTTTGATTTCACATTCTATAATTCTATAATGTCCAGGTCAAAATACATCAGCATTTAATATCCGATTTTATGATTACATAAATCAATCCCCTCCCGTCTCCTTATAAGCCTTTGAAGTTTCTTGCGCCGATTCATTCTTCCTTCTCCGTCTTCGTCTCTGTCTCTTTCATCTGTGGATTTCTTCACTCCATGTAAGTGAATTAGGGTTTTTAATATCGATTAATTAATCTTGTTGTGGAGATCGTGATGGTGGTGTTTTTTCTTGGTGACATATTCACATGTGTACACCGTTCCCCGTTCTTCATTATTTTTGATTCTCAATTTTGTTTGAAATTTGAAATTGGGCTTTTTATTTATATCGGAAGCAACATGCTAATTAGCTAGGCCACAAGTGAATTGCAGAGTTATACCATATTTTTCGGGGTTCATTCGATAGCTTAGGGATTCTTACGGATGACAATGATATCAAAAGCAGTTTTAACGGTACTCCATTCAACCGATAGGTGGACTTCTTCTCATCGATTTTATGATTTTGTTTAATTTTCCAGATTCGAATATTAGGTCTATTATGTTTAAATCTGCAAATGCTGATCTATTTTATGTTTTTTTTTTTCTATTTCCCAGGCTCGAATATTTGGTTTGTAAATGATCATCGATTGTGCATGCTTCGTTTTAGGTCATTCTTTCCCATTTATCGTTGCACCAGAGTTATCAGTTACTTGTATTTTATTATGCTTTTATTCCTTTTCTGTTGTCTTGAATCTTGATGACAACAAAGTCTTTCTTACACAAGTCTTTTTCTTCCTAAGGATGAATAAGAGTTGGAAACAAGCTCAACTTGTAGACACACAAAGTGGAAGAAAAAGGAGATCTGATTTGAAAGCATTTTAATTCGTAAATAGTTGAATATTTGATGTTTTGTCATGGTTTTTAGGCATGTTTAGCAGCTAGGCTTCAACCAATGTTCAGAATCAAAGTGTTGATGTTATTATCGATACCATCTTTCTTAAGGTAAGAGGTTTTATATCACATCTGGAAACCATATTTGAACGAAGATTATCTTTTTATTTTTATTTTTAGTTTCTGGTTTGAAGATTTTGTAAAAGAAATAATCATTATATTTATTAAATATAAAGTTGATTTAGGCATTTAACAAATGTAATTAACATTAGTTAAAAGGGGATTTGGAACTTCAGTTATTTCTTCAAACTAGATCTCTTAATGATGTTTTTTTCTTCATATGTAATTATTCAACTTTATGTGTGTAGGAAAAAGAGGGTTGGTTTTCGTCATTGTTTGCTTCATGTTCTTATGTATGATCATAATTGATGTTCCATAGAGAAAGCCTCTCGGATGTATCTAGGATTCGAAGGTCTCAATGAGGAATCAGAGGTAAACTTGGCTTAATCTATTAGTTTAGATTTTGGAATGAGATTTTATTATAGGAACAATACTAAAAATATCAGAAAATGACATATGTCAAATTCAATGAGAAGTTCACATTTGACAATAATGATTTTCAAATGAGAAGTTCACAATCGACAATAATTCAATGAGAAGTTCACAATTGACAATAATGATTTTCAAATGAAAATAACAAGTGTTATTGGCCCATAAATATATGTGAAAGATATCTGTTTTTAAAAACAAATTTTATTTTCTTTCTTACATAAAGTTAATTTCAAATTTCTTTTTTATTTGCAAAAAAAAGTAATAATCTGTATGAAGTAGTCAGATGAAGTGACGCCAATCATTATTAATAAAAGCTATAATTTAAAGATCACAAGAGTGCGAACAGTTATCTGTTGTAGTTTTGACATAGCTTATTAGATAGAGCTTCACACCCAATTAGTGATGGGGAGTTTTGGTGGATAAATTCATCCCCGAAGAAAGTTGTGAGTTTTATATGGCGGGCTAAACAGGGACGGATTCCTTCGGCAGATGAGTTACAAAAAAGGAATATTCAGGTAGCTTCCTCAATGTGTGGAATATGTAGGAACACCGTGGAAACGACAAACCACGTCCTCACATCCTGTCCCTTTGCGAGTGACACGATAAACAGGGTGCTTAATTGGTGTGGTGTCCCAACCAAACAATTTTCTGAAGTTACTAAAGTGATAGATTTTGCCCGGAGTTGGGGTCATTGCCCAAAAAAGAAAGAGATGTTGACATGCATTTTATATGGTACATTGTGGAGTCTTTGGAAGGAGAGGAATGATCGGGTATTCAGAGGTGTGACATCGAGACCGGCGACTACTCTGGATTCTATAAAATCTATGGTCTTTTCGTGGCGGAAATATAGGATGTCTAAAGGCGATGGGGTTGATTGGGATAAGTGGTGTATGACACCCATTAGTTGTATATAGTGGGTGTCTATTTTCTCTAATTTTGCTTCATTTGTATGATGTATGTTTTCAGCCCCTAGCATCTTGCTAGGGTCTCCGTTTTAATATAATTGCCGGTTCAAAAAATAAAAATAAATAAATAATAATGTATGTGAGTAAATAAGCTTTTAGCTACATAGTGACATCCCGTATATTAAAAAGCATGTGTTTTCTTTTTGGAGCAAATTGGTTTAAATTTATAGTCCTTTGTAATAACTCTGAAGCTAATTTTTGACCAATTACCTCTAGGATACTTCAACGGGTTTGAAGTGATGTGTGATGTATCCTAAATATATATTTTCCCAACACTTAAATTTTTATTCTTGTAGTTTTTGTCTCATCCAATCCAATATTTCCCATGGAATTTAAACAACGTTATCAATTTTAGAACTGTATTGGAAACAACGATCAACTGTAAATACATACAGATAAGTGTTGAGAAATGTACAATAATAAAACTATAATATCTTTAAAAAAATAAACACACAAATGTAGGTTATAGGGTTTTAATTTCATACAGTTCTTCAATTATAGGATTCAACTTTCATTTTAATATCGATTATATTGTTAAACTTTCATTTTAATGTCGATTATAGCATTTTAGTTTCACATATTTCAACTATTTTATACACTACTTCCCGAGTAATGTATGTTTACCGGTTTCCAGATTCACATGTTGTAGGTTGATTATAACGTGCAAGGTATAGGACACCTACATGTATCAAAGATGAATTTCCACCATCCACTTACACATGTCTTCATTAAGAGGAAGACGAATTACTATGCACGACATGTCTACCTTTTTCTTGATTCACATGTTGTAGGTTAATCACAACTTTATTAAATGTCTTAACAAAACTTATATCGTATTAATTTAATAAAAAATTCATATCGTTGATTTTTCATTACCAATTTTAATTATTAATATTGTTTTTCATTTTTACCCGTGGTTTCCACGAGTTGTAACCTAGTTAACTTCAAGCATGATAATATTATAGATTTGGAGCATCTCCTCACTGTTATGCATAGGAGTTATAGGTCGTTGAAGCAACGTAAGTTGACCCATATGATGATCCAAGTTTCAATCTAGTCCATTTCGAGAGTAAGGAAAATATAAGGATTTCAACGTCACTACAAACAAAATTACATTTAGTGGCACAAGTTTTTATTGACATAAATTTTTAGTGCCACTATATTATTGTTTTTAGTGTCATATAATTTTTTATGTCACCTTAAGTCTCTTAAAATTCTAATTTTCAAGCCCCCTCGTTATTACTAAAATTAAAGCCTTCCGCCCAATTTATAATTTTCATGTGTGGGTGCTCTTTCCCTCTTCACTCAAATATGGGCGCCTTTTCTAATTCTCATAAAAGGAAATGGACCAGAAGGATAACGATGTTTCAAAATCGTTCAAAAAACATCATCGAAGTTTTTTATGTTCAAAAAACACAATCCAAGTAAGGTCTTTGTATAAAAAAAACATTAACAAACTATACGTTTTTTCAAAGGTTACCCACTGGTAACCAGCTCTTGTAGGTTAAAAGAATGAATTGGCCGAATTATTAGTGACATGACATAATAATTAGGGACATGACATTAGTTGATACATTCCTCCTTTAAAAATCAATTTAGGGCTTCTTCAGGATGGTTGGAATTTATGAAAACAATGGGATAAATATCAATAAGTCGCCCAAGGAATGAGATTTTTGAAAATCATAAGAAGCGTAGTAGTTTGCATTCCATTCTAGTTTAGTCATGACCTGTAGCTAGACAAGATGCAAACAACAAGTAGATTTCACCACACTACAAGTTGACATAAATATTCATCAAGACACTATTGTAGTCACATTACAAATTGGGATACATATTCAAAAACGTGTATTGCTCAAGATTGTTATACTACCCATAGGAAAAGATTACACATATATATTTAAAAAAATGAATCACATAACCAAGCAAATATATATGAGAAAGACATGATAAAGATTTTGGTTAAAGTTGCCATTCAGTTGGGATAAACCCTGAAGTTTTTTACAGGATTAGTCTTTGTGGTTAATGTCAAAATTCGAGAAGGATGTCCACAACCACAAGGGTTTGTATCATCAAATATATTATGTGTCTTTAAAATGTGTGAGCTTAAGTTGGAGATCGTCAATTTAGAAGAAGAAGAAGAAGAGCAATCAGAGGAGAATGAGAAGTCGTTGTTCATGAATAAGCCATAAATCAGTTTATAAAGAAGGAATATATCAATTAATTTTTTTGCCACTAATTATTATGCCATGTCATAATAGTTAAGCCAAGTCATCATTTAACTTGTAAGAGCCGGTTACCGGTGTGTTATATCAAACCTTACTTGGATGGTGTTTTTTGAACAAACCAAACTTGGATGGTGAACGGTTTTGAAACGTAGTTACCCTTTTGAGTCATTTCCTTTTGTGTTTTTTCCTTTAATTATTTTTTACCGGTAATTACCGCTTACCATAAAGTGAAATTTGAACAAATTATGTAGTTTCGTTGGTGTTTTTTTTGTACAAAGGCTTTACTTGGATGATATTTTTTGAACATACCAAACTTAAATGATATTTTTTGAACCATTTTGAAACATAGTTCCCTTATAAGTCATTTTACCTTATCATAAACTCCCAATTTCTAGATCTTTTTCATCTCTACGATCAATGAGTCGATGTTCATCACTAAAGGGTAGAACCCTAAGCTCATTCTCTTTTTATCCTGAATACATTACTTTAAGAGGTCATAGTCGTTGACTCACCATCCTTTTCACATCACACGTCACCTTCTTCGTGAATCCCTAACCCTAACCTATTTTTTTCCTTGAATCTTTGAATCATGTTGTCTAATTCCATTCCAATTCTTCAAGTCTTGCAAGCTCACGATTGAGAAGAAATCTGCATGAAAATAAGAACAGAGTTCCACCTCATGATTTAGTGTTGTCTTTTGTGTTCATCTCAGTCCATCGTAATCATGGGCTCGTCTTTATCAGATGCCCCCCTCTCTCAAAGATATGTCATGGCAATCTCAAAAGCCTCTAGTGGGTTATTGTTGGCTTATTCGCTTGATAGGTTCTTTCAATTGAACTATTAAAGGTACCATTCAATGAGTCAATTAGGCAATTAGAAATTTTATAATCATTAATGCATTTGTTAATTTAATGTTTATACAAAATTTTAAAAATTTATGTTCTTATATAAGTCTAATTTATCAAGCTAGGCCATATAAGTACTATATGATTTGTGTGATTTGTGACAAGAGGTATTGTCATACTCATGTCTTAGATAAGTCTTAAGACTTCTTCCCTTTAAAGATCATGTATGATTTGTGACAGGAGGTATTGTCGTACTCATGTCTTAGATAAGTCTTAAGACTTCTTCCTTTTGAAGATCGTGGTTCAGAAGGTAAAAGGTTCCATTGCCAATACTACATGCAAATTTCAATTTACCATAGTACTAAAATTTATTAGTCGTCAGTGATTTACTATCAAGCAATGCAACTATTTGTTAAAACTTATATACATGATGAGTAAATTTGATAAGTCTTAAGACTTCATCCCATTTAAGAAGTTTTTGGAATGATTATTCATGTTTTCTCCATAGAGATAAGTTGTTTTTAGAAGAGTTGGAATAATATTATACAAAAGTATGTAAACTTGTTTAATTCTAAAAACAAGTTGATGCTATTTACTTGGATTGTCATAAGAAAGTGAGTAGTATTAAATTTACTTGGATTGTCATAAGATTGTAAGTAGTTTTGTCCTCCTTTTTGTTTTATCTTTTTTTAATTTTATGTTAGTATTTGATTATTAAATACCATAAGTACATAATATGCTTGAAATTACATAATTTATTATTCCTTTTTATTATCTTCAAATGTATAAAAACATAACATAAAACCAATAGAGTGTTCAATAAATACATGTTGTGTAGCACCTGGTTCCTGGTATGTAAGGTTTGTCTGAGTATTTTGTATTATTGGCCTTGGACTCGGCGAGTTGGAGGCCCGACTCGCCGAGTAGAGACGAGACTTGGGATGCGGTTAAGTTGGCGACTCGGCGAGTCCATATTATGGACTCGGCGAGTCCGCGCTGTCTGATGAAACCCTAATTTCCAAGGGTTTGCACCCTATTTAAACGACCATTTGCGCCCCAACTCCGCCCCCTTCACCCTCAGAAGCTCTCCATACATTCTAGCCCTTGTTTTTGTGAGTTTGAGGCTTTTTAGTGTGTTTCCTTGAAGATTTTGGGAAGGAAGAGGAGTAGATCAAGAGGAAGGGAAGGAAGCCAAGCATCTTCGTGTTCTCTCAGTAATTTCTTGGAGGTATAACTCGTTTTCCATCTGTTTCTATGCTTATTACTCCATTAAAGTCCTTCTTAAACCATGTACCAAGCTTGGTTATGCATTATTGGTTGATTCAAGTTGTTAGCCTTTAGATCTAGACCTTATTCAGTCCCTGGAGCTTGGATCTACTGCCTTTATGGAGTCATATTGCACACAAGCCCTAGATCTACCCCTTTTGGTGCACCTTGAGCCTTAGAACCTTTATTGGTGATGATCTACACGTAAAGTTGGAAACTTTACGTGTAAACCAGGCCCTAGGAGCCCAGATCTATGAATGGCATGGACTGGATTCGAGCAAAATCGCGTATATGGCTTTTGCATGAAGCAGACTCGGCAAGTCGCTCATCTGACTCGGCGAGTCTGGTCGCGAGTCTCCGAGTTTGTCCCCTTTTCGTTGTGTCGAGTTGAGTAGTGAGTCCTGGGTGGACTCGGTGAGTTGGTAGCCGAACTCACCCATGAAGGAACTCGACAAGTCAACACCCTGACTCGGCGAGTTCAAGGCAATCTTCTTAGATCAAGAACAGACTCGGCGAGTTGTTCATACAACTCGGCGAGTCACAGCATGAATTGTTCATCGGATGAAGATGAACTCGGCGAGTTGTTCATACAACTCGGCGAGTAGGATGAAGGACTTGGATATCAGTTTAGAAGGAGAACTCGTCGAGTCAACGCCCAACTCGACGAGTAGAGACGGGTTATAGGACAATTGATTAGATAAGGACTCAGCGAGTTGGGAAGCCAACTCGGCGAGTCGTGTCAACTGAAAGATGACTCTGGCTTTGACTTTTAACTTGATCAAGGGTAAAATGGTCAATTTACCCGAGGGTCAGTTAGCGGTGTTTGATTGAGTGTTTTGTGGGAATTATAGTCGGAGGATTTCCGAAGCAGCAGCAGCAGCAGACAGTCAATTCCCACACAGACCAGTAGCTATTTCGAGGTGAGTTTCCTTCCAGTAGGAACGGGTCTAAGGCACCAAGGCCGACCCGTGTAGACGAGATGTTAGCACTAGAGTGTGGGCCGAGCCCGTATCTCTTATTTTAGTTAAGTATGATATATGTGTTGGTATGATAGAGTTGTCTATACTTGTTGTCTGTGTGATACTTGTATATTATGAGTTAGCGGTTGAGTGTGGGCAAGGCCCGTATCTCTCCGAGAGTGGAGTGTGGGCTAGGCCCGTATCTCCCAGATAGTAGAGTGTGGGCGAGGCACGTATCTCTCGGCTAGCGAAGTGTGGGCAGGGCCCGTATCTTCATGAGTGTGGGCGAGGCCCGTATCTCCCGGCTAGCGAAGTGTGGGCAGGGCCCGTATCTTCACGAGTGTGGGCGAGGCCCGTAACTCCTAGCTGAATGTTGTATGTTATATGCTTGCATGGTATGAGGTATTATGGGGGAAGTCACTAAGCTTTCTGCTTACAGTTTACAGTTTTGGTTTCAGGTACCTTTTCATCGAAGGGGAAGGAGCTAGCGCGGTAGCGGCTCATCATGCACACACACTGGTTTCCGCATTTACGAGATTTCTCTGGGATTTATACTCTAGTATTTCGATTGGTTGTATGATTTGGCTTTTAGACATGGTTTACATTGTGATGTGGTTTGATCAAACAATTTTTTTAATTATTAATGTTTTCTAAAGTAATGTTTAAAAATGAAATTTTTGGATGTGAAAATTGGGTCATTACAAGTTGGTATCAGAGCCCTGGTTTGAGGGATTCGGACACACCTTCGGGGGGTGTCTGAACTCAAATCGAGGGGTCAAAAGATTTTGAAAAATAAAACGTTTTCTAAAAGGTCAAGTAAAGTATTTTAAGAAGAAACAAAGTGTGTGATGTGCGCAACCGGCCGAGCTCAAGTAAGTATTCCCCAAAGTACCCATACAAGCTTATGTTGTGTTTATCAGTTTTAGTAGAACAGCATGCTAGAATAGGACTAAGGATCTAGTAGTGATGCCTTATGTGCCTGCTTTATGTTCTTCAGTGTATGAAAATTGCATGCTAGAATCGAGTAGACAACAGTAGGATAGCCTGTTAGGTTATGCCTGATAGTATGAGTTTAGCTCTGTATGCTAGATCAGTTTCTCTCTATGATAGAGGATTTGTTTGAGATTGTTCCCTTAGTTCGAATGTTGCTTGCTTTGTGCTTTGTGGGACTCTGAGTGGTGGGAGTTAGCCATTAGGTGAATACGTCACGTCACATGTGATCAGGGTTGAATAATCTTAGAGTGCTGGATTTGGCCCTATTGCGCAACTCTCGTTTGAGTCTAACCGTTGTAGGGATGAGCCTGTTACTCGAAGGATTATCCGAGCCTCACCACATGTGATGGTATTCAGGTAATGGTTAATTGGCACTACTAAGAGGCCTTCAGCAGCTGAGGACCTGGTAGGGTGGAGCCTGAGATTTCCCTAGGGCAAGCCTAGGATGAGTATAGCAGTGATCAGCCGTAGTGGAAGGAATCTGGTGGAGTCGAGGCAGTCCTTGAAGAAGGTACGGATAGATGTGGAAGGTAGTATGGGCCCGTACTACTGAAAGCAGAGGATCCGTACCCGAACCAAGGAAGGCCAAGATAAGACCAGGGAACTTGTAAGTAGTTGTGATCCCTCAAGAAGTATCAGTATCACTAATGATTGTTATTATGTATCGCAGAATGGTGGTACTTCGATTGAGGCCGATAGATGGCGGTTCAGGAGAGGGGTCAGGTTCGGGATCAGGTTCTGAGCCGGTAGATGAGGGACTACGCGAGTTCATCGTGTCAGAGATCACCAGGGGTATCCTTGAGTCGACCCCCATTATCTTCGGGTCAATCAAGGAAGGGATCATCGAGTTGATGGAGGATCGCCTCAGGGCGTTTAGGAGTGACATGGCATCTGGCCAGTTGGGATCTCGCACGATGGCCTTTAAGGACTTCAGGGGCAGTGGTGCGCTGGATTTCCACGAGGTGAAAGACCCCATTGCTACCTGGCGATGGATTGCGGACATCGAGCCTGCACAGTTGACTAGCGTCTGCCCCAAGGGGTCGAAGGTGAGGTATGCAGCAGGGTGTTTACGAGACCGAGCTCGAGATTGGTGGGAGTCAGTGGGTGACTCGTTGGGAGCCTCAGCTATCGAGGCTATGACCTGGTCGGACTTTGTGACCAGGTTCGGGGCAGAGTTTGCACCGGCTGTCGAGCTTCAGCAGCTGGCCAGGGAGTTTTTGGACATGAGGCAGACGACGGAGACTGTGGCGGAGATCACCGCCAAGTTCCGGGAGAGGGCACTGTTGGTGCCCCAGTATGCGGGCGATGAGGACATGAGGAGGACCCGTTATCATGACATGCTCCGAGCAGATATCCGGGAGCATGTTAGCTTTTCAGCTTGCCCTACCCTGGAATCCATGATTGCCAGGGCAAGGGAAAGGGAGATTGATTTAGATCACATTCGGAAGAGGAAAGCAGAGGCGGGGCAGGTGGTTGGGGCTTCAGGAAAGAAGCCCAGGGGATCAGATGGGAAGCCGAAAGGCCAAGGGGGACCTGGCCGCTGCGGGAAATGCGGCAGGATGCATGAGAGAGCATGTAGGATGGGATCAACAGGCTGCTACAAGTGCGGCAAGGCAGGGCACTTTAGCAGGGATTGTACTACTCCAGTTTCGGCTATTCAGACATCGGAGTTGTTGTGTTTTCACTGCAACCAGAGGGGCCACAAGAATGCCAATTGCCCCCAGTTGACAGCATCGGCGCCAGTAAAGGCGCCAGCTCCAGCGACCTTGCGGATCACTAATGGCCGACAAGGAAAGGCAGAGGCTCCGGTGGTGAGGAGTCGGGCATTTCAGCTGACTACCGAGGAGGTACGCGCCGCACCCGATGTGGTGACGGGTATGATTCTTTCCCTCTACTTTATTTTATGATGTTATGATATTGATATGTGCTCTGTGTGTATATGTATGCATTGGGATCATTCCATGTGAACGACATCCCAGTTTAGGTGTTGTTCGACTCGGGTGCCTCCCGATCATTTGTTTCCCTTGCGCTTAGTAAGAAGTTTCCTGAGTCTTCAGGCATATTGGATTACCCTTTAGAGGTAGAGATTGCTGATGATCGATCGGTGCGAGCATCGATGGTGTTTCGGGATTGCGTATTGCGTTTGTTTGAGGAGCGCTACTTGGTAGACTTGGTTCCCATTCCGTTGCGCGGGAACAAGGTGATTATAGGCATGGATTGGTTGAGCCCTAATGGGGGGTGATAGACTGCGCACAACAGCTAGTGCGAGTCAGGACCCCAGGTGGGGGAGAGTTAGTGATTCATGGCGAGAGGCCACATTGCGGACTCACTGTATGTTCAGCAGTGAGGGCTAGACGCTATCTTCAGCAGGGATGCGCAGGATATGTCGCATATGTGATGGATACCCGGGAGGCGGGTAAGGCGACAGTGAGCGAGGTTCTAGTGTTTTGAGATTTCGTAGATGTTTTCCCAGAAGAGCTTCCTGGGATACCTCCGGAGCGACAGGTGGAGTTCAGGATTGACCTCGTTCCTGGTGCGGCTCCGATAGCCAAGGCACCGTATCGGTTGGCTCCTCCCGAGATGCAGGAGTTGTCTACGCAGCTGCAGGAGCTGTCTACGCAGCTGCAGGAGCTGCTAGACAAGGGATTTATTCGTCCGAGCAGTTCACCCTGGGGAGCCCCGATCCTGTTTGTGAAGAAGAATGATGGGTCGCACCGGATGTGCATAGACTATCGGGAGCTGAATAAGGTAACGGTGAAGAACCGTTACCCACTCCCGAGGATTGATGATCTCTTTGACCAGCTTCAGGGAGCGTCTTGGTTTTCCAAGATTGATTTGCGTTCGGGATACCATCAGATGAGGGTCAGAGAGGAGGATGCGCAGAAGACCGCGTTTCGGACGCGCTATGGCCATTATGAGTTCGTGGTGATGCCGTTTGGGCTCACCAATGCTCCTGTCGCGTTCATGGACCTCATGAACCGCGTATGCAGACCGATGTTGGGTCGGTCTGTGATAGTTTTCATTAACGACATCTTGGTTTATTCCAAGACACAGGAGGAGCATGAGGAGCACCTGAGAGAGGTATTGGAGACCCTGAGGAGGGAGAGCTTGTATGCCAAGTTCTCCAAGTGTGAGTTTTGGTTGCGCGAGGTGCAATTTCTCGGACACCTTGTCAACCAGAACGGGATTCTGGTCGATCCGTCCAAGGTCGAGGCCGTGATGAGGTGGGAGGTTCCGAAGTCTCCATCTGAGATTCGGAGTTTCCTAGGATTGGCAGGCTACTACCAGAGATTCATTCAGGATTTATCCAAGATAGTCGTACCCCTGACGCGGCTGACGAAGAAAGCTGTAGTCTTTCGATGGGGACCCGAGCAGCAGGCTGCGTTTAAGACGCTAATACAGAGATTATGCGAGACGCCAATCTTAGCCCTGCCAGAGGGCGTGGAGGATTTTGTGGTTTACTGTGATGTGTCCATTTCAGGTTTGGGGGTGGTACTGATGTAGAAGGGGCATGTCATTGCCTACGCTTCGAGGCAGCTCAAGCCTCACGAGGCGAACTACTCGACGCATGATTTGGAGTTGGGGGCGGTGGTTTTTGCTCTCAAGATTTGGCGGCATTACCTCTACGGGGTTCGATGTACCATCTACACGGACCACAAGAGTTTGAGGTACTTCATGGATCAGCCGAATCTGAACATGAGGCAGCGTCGGTGGTTGGACGTGGTGAAGGATTATGATTGCGAGATCCTCTACCACCCGGGGAAGGCCAACGTGGTGGCCGATGCACTTAGCCGCAAGGCAGCACCGATCAGGGATATTTGCATGAGAATGACCGTAGTGACTCCCCTGTTGGAGCAAATTCGGGAGGCTCAACAGGAGGCAATCAAGGAGGAGCATCGGAAGAGCGAGCGTGTGGTGGGTCAGGTTTCCTCCTTCGATTATGATAGCCGAGGACTATTGACACTACACCGTAGGGTGTGGGTGCCGTATCATGGAGGCGTGCGCCAGATCTTGATGGAAGAGGCGCATAAATCCCGATTCTCTATTCATCTCGGGGCGACGAAGATGTATAGGTATCTTCGTCTAGATTATTGGTGGCCCTAAATGAAGCGGGATGTGGCCTGGTACGTCGAGCGGTGCTTGACCTGCAGGAAGGTCAAGGCCGAACATCAGAGGCTGCATGGTAAGATGCAGCCGTTGGATATTCCACTATGGAAATGGGAAGATATCACGATGGATTTTATCACGAAGCTTCCCAGGATTGCGCGTGGAGTAGATTCGATTTGGGACATCGTGGATCGATTGACCAAGAGCGCCCATTTTATTCCGATCCAGGAGAGCATCTCGGCCGAAAAGCTGGCTGATATCTACATCAGGGAGATAGTAGCGCGGCATGGGGTGCCAGTGTCAGTGATATCAGATCGAGATGTGCGGTTCACTTCCAGGTTTTGGAAGAGGTTTCATGACGAGTTGGGCACTCGGTTACATTTTAGCACCGCCTTCCACCCGCAGACAGATGGTCAGAGCGAGCAGACCATCTAGACTCTGGAGGATATGTTGCGGGCGTGCGTGCTAGACTTCGGTGGTAGCTGGGATACTTATCTTCCCTTGGCTGAGTTCTCGTACAACAATAGCTACCACGCGAGTATCGACCACCCTCCATTCGAGATGTTGTACGGACGAAGGTGCAGGACCCCGATATGCTGGGGAGAGGTTGGTCAGAGGGTCATGGGGAGCACCGAAGTGGTGCTCAAGACTACCAAGAGGATTCAGCAGGTTCGGAGCAGGCTTCAGACCGCGCAGAGTCGGCAGAAAAGTTACGCTGACAAGCGCCGATCCGACCTGGAGTTCCAGGTTGGGGATATGGTTCTCCTGAAGGTGTCGCCTTGGAAGGGCGTCATTCGATTCAGGAAGCGGGGCAAGTTGGGCCCGAGATATATTGGGTCGTTCAGGGTTGCAGCCCGGGTGGGCAAGGTGGCGTATAGGCTGGATCTGCCAATCGAGCTCAGCCAGATCCACAACACTTTCCATGTTTCTCAGCTGCGGAAGTGCCTAGTGGACGATTCAGCGGTAGTGCCGTTAGAGGATATACAGGTTGATGACAGCTTGAATTACATTGAGCGTCCAGTCGCAATCCTCGACAGGAAGTCGAAGGATTTGAGGAACAAGCGAGTGGAACTCATGAAGGTGCAATGGCAGCACCGGAAGGGATCGGAGTAGACTTGGGAGCTGGTGGAAGAGATGATGGAGCATTACCCCGAGCTGTTTTAGGATCGAGCAGCAGACTTCGAGGACAAAGTCTAAAATAAGTGGGGGAGATTTGTAGCACCTAGTTCCTGGTATGTAAGGTTTATCTGAGTATTTTGTATTATTGGCCTTGGACTCGGCGAGTTGGAGGCCCGACTCGCCGAGTAGAGACGAGACTTGGGACGCGGTTAAGTTGGCGACTCGGCGAGTCCGCGCTGTCTGATGAAACCCTAATTTCCAATGGTTTGCACCCTATTTAAACGACCATTTGTGCCCCAACTCTGCCCCCCTTCACCCTCAGATGCTCTCCATACATTCTAGCCCTTGTTTTTGTGAGTTTGAGGCTTTTTAGTGTGTTTCCTTGAAGATTTTGGGAAGGAAGAGGAGTAGATCAAGAGGAAGGGAAGGAAGCCAAGCATCTTCGTGTTCTCTCAGTAATTTCTTGGAGGTATAACTCATTTCCCTCTGTTTCTATGCTTATTACTCCATTAAAGTCCTTCTTGAACCATGTCCCAAGCTTGGTTGTGCATTATTGGTTGATTCAAGCTGTTAGCCTTTAGATCTAGACCCTATTCAGTCCCTGGAGCTTGGATCTACTGCCTTTATGGAGTCATATTGCACACAAGCCCTAGATCTACCCCTTTTGGTGCACTTTGAGCCTTAGAACCTTTATTGGTGATGATCTACACGTAAAGTTGGAAACTTTACGTGTAAACCAGGCCCTAGGAGCCCAGATCTATGAATGGCATGGACTGGATTCGAGCAAAATCGCGTATATGGCTTTTGCATGAAGCAGACTCGGCAAGTCGCTCATCTGACTCGGCGAGTCTGGTCGCGAGTCTCCGAGTTTGTCCCCTTTTCGTTGTGTCGAGTTGAGTAGTGAGTCCTGGGTGGACTCGGTGAGTTGGTAGCCGAACTCACCCATGAAGGAACTCGACAAGTCAACACCCTGACTCGGCGAGTTCAAGGCAATCTTCTTAGATCAAGAACAGACTCGGCGAGTTGTTCATACAACTCGGCGAGTCACAGCATGAATTGTTCATCGGATGAAGATGAACTCGGCGAGTTGTTCATACAACTCGGCGAGTAGGATGAAGGACTTGGATATCAGTTTAGAAGGAGAACTCGTCGAGTCAACGCCCAACTCGATGAGTAGAGACAGGTTGCAGGACAATTGATTGGATAAGGACTCGGCGAGTTGGGAAGGCAACTCGGCGAGTCGGGTCAACTGAAAGATGACTCTTGCTTTGAATTTTAACTTGATCAAGGGTAAAATGGTCAATTTACCCGAGGGTCAGTTAGCGGTGTTTGATTGAGTGTTTTGTGGGAATTATAGCCGGAGGATTTCCGAAGCAACAGCAGCACACAGTCAATTCCCACACAGACCAGCAGCTATTTCGAGGTGAGTTTCCTTCCAGTAGGAACGGGTCTAAGGCACCAAGGCCGACCCGTGTAGACGAGATGTTAGCACTAGAGTGTGGGGCCCTCGTATCTCTTGGTTTAGTTAAGTATGATATATGTGTCGGTATGATAGAGTTGTCTATACTTGTTGTCTGTGTGATACTTGTATATTATGAGTTAGCGGTTGAGTGTGGGCAAGGCCCGTATCTCTTCGAGAGTGGAGTGTGGGCTAGGCCCGTATCTCCCAGATAGTAGAGTGTGGGCGAGGCCCGTATCTCCCGGCTAGAGAAGTGTGGGCAGGGCCCGTATCTTCACGAGTGTGGGCGAGGCCCGTATCTCCCGGCTAGCGAAGTGTGGGCAGGACCCGTATCTTCACGAGTGTGGGCGAGGCCCGTAACTCCTAGCTGAATGTTGTATGTTATATGCTTGCATGGTATGAGGTATTATGGGGGAACTCACTAAGCTTTGTGCTTACAGTTTACAGTTTTAGTTTCAGGTACCTCTTCATCGAAGGGGAAGGAGATGGCGCGGTAGCGGCACATCATGCACACACACTGGTTTCCGCATTTACGAGATTTCTCTGGGATTTATACTCTGATATTTCGATTGGTTGTATGATTTGGCTTTTAGACATGGTTTACGTTGTGATGTGGTTTGATCAAACAATGTTTTTAATTATTAATGTTTTCTAAAGTAATGTTTAAAAATGAAATTTTTGGATGTGAAAATTGGGTCGTTAGATGTTGTTACAACAAAACGAAGCTATATGTCCAAACATGCCAAATACTATTATAACACACACATCTAAACAATTAAGCATGCAATTTAAATTCAAAACATGTATTTTGGGGAAAGAATGTACAAAGTAAACTGAATGTCATTAATCATACCGTATTATATTTTTGTAACTTTTTATATTGGTTTGAATTTTTATAGGTCACATAAACAACATTACAACACTTACTTTTGGTATTGGTTACTCAATCACCATTATTTTAGATTGTATTCTTCAACGAAGATGGAGATGAACATTAGATTGGCGTCACTGACATGGAACCAAAAGTTTGTAAGGCAACTTCACTTTAATCCTGAATTATGAAGGCTAATAGTTTGGTAAGCTTTTTTTTACTAAGTGTTGGTCTACAACATGATATGTTACCCATTATTTACAGAGATGCACTTACGGGGATATTTTGGTGATTGTCTTGGACAACATGCAATTTATTAAGTTTTTTAGTTTGATAGTGTTATGTTTTAAGTACTAGCATACCTTTTAGACTTATTAAACTTTTTTTTAAAACGTTTATATTTTAAATATATTAAGAGTATTGTTGTTAGACAAACATAATGATATTATGTTTCCATTTATTATTTTAATTGTCTTGTTATTATTTTATATTCCCTTTAAAATAAAAAAAAAAATCAGAACTAATTTATTAATATAATTTTGTGTTAAAAAGTGGCATTAAAAACAAGAAAATAATATTTATTTTACAAGTTAAATAGTGGTAAAAAAATATTGTCGCTAAAACCTACAAATGCTCTAGTTGCATAATAAAAAAGTGTCATTGAAACCCAATAAGGCTGCAGCGACACAACTAAATGTGCTACTAAAGGCTTTTAAGGACATTTTTTGTGCCGCTGATTTTCTAGTAGGTCTTTAGTGACACTTTTTTAATTTTTAATGACATTTTTTATGCCACTAAATGTCATTTTATTTGTAGTGCATCTCTATATCATTGTCTCGATTGGTTAAAGACATTAAGATGAATTATGTTCTTTGGATAGAAAATAAAAGAAAAGATTTATCCATGAATTGATCCATTTGTTGTGCTTTTCCTTTTGTATCTATTTAACTTTTTCATATTTATATTGTTTTTCCCTCTAGCATCTTGTTAAGGGCGTACTTTTCAAAAAAATTGTTTTATCGTGAAAAAAATTCATGCTTTATAATCAAAACTTTGAAAAGAACAATAACTTTTAGAGGCATGGGAATAAAGATGAGCCAATTACTTATTTGGATTTTCTTTTGAAACAACAGATTTAGATTAAACTAGTAAGTAGCTAAAAATGAAACACTACAAAAAGGTGCTAGCTAAAGTTGGATTTTGGAGCCAAGAAACCTAATTCACCTTTGCTTTCCTACACATTAAAAATCCAAAAAAAAGCCCTGCTAACATCATAAAAATATCATATTTCTCAGGAATAATCATTCCAAAAATAGTAGAATTCTAAAACCTCCAAAGTGTCTAAAACGAAGTTAAAGCCATTGCATGAAAGACATTTCGTTGACCACCTATCAATTGGAAATTATACGTCCAAGTAATGAGAGAATAGAGAGTAAGGGAGTGGGAAGCTGCAACCCCCACCAAATAGCCACCCAGACCCAAAGCTTGATCATGCAGCGGTGGGCAGTAAAAATCATGTGCAGCCATCTCAATGCAACCCAGGTAGTTGGGACAAGTAATAGACTCCGCCTCAATGAACTTAGCTAACAAAATTTCCTTCATCAGAATGCTCTCCAATCTGACAAGCGACAGGAGGATGTTTAACTTGATAGGAACCAAATTGGTCCACCTCATCTCCATCCCCTTCCCCCAACAAATGTCTATTCATGAAACAAAGCACAAAAGACACTGAAAAATCATCCAACACATCAAGCAACCATACTAGTCTATCACATTGTGGATCAAGATAAACCACCTGTAGCAAAGACACAAATCCATACCAATGCTCCTACTTAGTCCCCTCAAGGGCGCCGCCTTAGAGAGCTAACAGACCAACCATAAGCAGCACAGTATCTATCTAACATCTCCTTATCCCAATCTAAATCATAAATTTTGTGGTAAGAAGAAAACAGGGAATGATCACCAACCCAAACATCATGCCAAAAATCCATCATCTCATCATAAACCAGGAGCATGTCTAACTTAATAATATTTTCTCCATTCTTACATAAGTGTTTAACAACATAATATTCATCCATATATCTATTTCTTATCCATTCCATTTGTTAAAGATGTTAGCATAACAACATAACCACTCCTATCATGGCCAAGGGTTATACCAATCTCAATATTATGTACTATCACATTAATTAAAGATATATCATTTCCCTAGTTTTGATTTGCTTATTTTTTCCATCGGGGATAAACGAAGTTATCATGAAAGATGAATTGAAAACCTCTTCTGTAGCTCCATTCTCCACGATATACTCCATATAATTTCTTGGAAAATTGGTCCCATTCTTCTCGATAAAACACACCCCACAAAAACCTAAAGGTCGAGAGAGGGAGTCGCACCTGCTCGTCTCAGTCTCAACAACATCAAATTGTTTATAAGGATGAACATTTTCCATCACTTATGTAACATCCTTTTCCTGGTATGTGTTTGCGTTTACCTTATTCGTTATTTTATTGAAAACTACAACTTGTGATTTAAACCCAACAATGCGGGGCGCTTTTTCTGAAGTATACGTGGTGCACTTTTTTGGCCCAGCCCAATTATGGGATTTTATGGTTTAATGAGTATTTAAGCACACTTATGACCTAGGGTTGGATCATTCTCACCCTCTTTCACTCATAAACAACCCTAGAGAAACCCTAACTCTCTTTCTCTCTCTCTCTCTATCTATCTATCTCTCTCATGAACTAGGGTTGGAGCTTAAAATCTCTTTTGGAAGCATACTTTTCATATCTTTGTGTGAGCTTGAAGATCAAGTTGTTTGCAAAGTGGTTGGGTGAAGATTTCAAGTGTAGATCTAGCAAGGTTAATCCATTTCTGGACCATTGTGAGTATAAAACTCTAATCTTGATCTTTAGTTTGTTAGATCTTCGCTTATTCCCTTTTATGGCTTATTTTTGCCTTTTGGTGTGGGATCTTGGTGTTAGATGGCCTCCAACACCTTTCATGCACTATATGATGCTTCTAGGACCTTATGAGATGATAAAGTTTGGACCTTTACCATTCTCTTCAAGCCATGCAAGCCGTGGTGAATCTTTAGGGCATTTTGAGTGCAAAAAGCTTAGATCTTGGAAGTTGTGGCCTTATAATGGATAAAGTTGAAAAATTTATCCATTTCGACATCATATTTATTCAGATCTGAAAGTGAAAGACTTGGATTTGCTAGTTTGAGACTTGAATAATGCATTTTTGGACTTCATGAGACTTTAAGTTAAGTTTATATTGGTTATGGAAAGGCTTAATGGATAAAGTTGGAAACTTTATCCATTTAGACCTTATGGGAGTTCAGATCTGGAATTTGGTATACTAACTATTTGTTTTGCACTTACCCGGGCCGATCAGAGTTGACTGTTGACTTGGTCAGCAGTCAGCCCGTTTGACAATGCTACATTTGGCTGACTCGGTCAGCTATTGCTGACCAAAACCACTTACTCGATCCATCAAAAATAAGTTGTTGACCCAAAAAGAAATTACTTGTTGCTTAGTATGTCCTTCCCCGTAAAAGAAAAACACGAGAACGCAGCAACTACGCTTCCTTCTCGTTCTTCACAGTGCATACAGAAGTTTCTACATTATCGCTTCCTTCGACCGACGACCTCCACACAGCTACCACCGACGACCTCCACAACATCGACAACGAACTCCACAGTATCGCAGGCAGGCCTTGTTCTTCTTTTCTTTTTTTTTTTTGAAATTAGTTGATGTTTATGAAATCCGAATTATTTTTTCTGATGTATAAATTCAAATGATTTCTGTATGAAATACGAATTTGTGATTATGAAATCAGATCATGTGTATGGAATTCGAATTTTTTTTCTTTCTGAAATTCCATTTTCTTAAATCAGTTGATAATTGTGAGGGTTGATGTATGAAATCTAAATGTATATGTATAAAATCTGGTTATATGCTTATCAAATTAGGTTACATGCTTATGAAATTAGATAATATGCTTATGAAATCATAACTTGTTGAAAGCTTGTATGATCTTTGTATGAAATTAGAATTTATTGAAATGTGGGAAGATCATGATAGGAAATCAAAATTTATATGCTTATGAAATCAACGTTTAAACGATGTATGTGTACTTTAGATTTTATTTGACAATTTTTATTTTTATAATTATTCTCTCCAACATAAGAGTAATATGGTCATTTTCATCATTCAACACAATCAGTGAGATGCAGACTCAATCAACATTTCTAACCCAGTCAGCAGCTATACAACGGCCCCTTAATGGATTAAGTCACTTTACCCTTTGAATTAAGGTAAAGCACGATGCGCTTTCTAGAGCACAATGTACTTTTGTCTTAATGATGACTTTGTTGACTTTTTGGCTTGGTTGACCTTGGGTTAACCTTTGGATGTTGAGTCCTTGACAGAGATTCGGTTTTGTGTTATGAACTAGGTGGTTTGTAGTACCAGCATTCTCCTTACTGTACCTGAGGTGATTGTCTGATCGACTGTGAGGTGAGTCATCTCACTATATTATGTAGGATGCTAGGTATCTTTGTTACTCTTGCATGTATGTCGGGCGGGCCCGTTTGTATGTTAGGCGGGACCCATCATGTATGATAGGTGGGACCCGTCGTGTATGATGGGCGGGGCCTAATAAGTGAATTGGAAGGGTTTCGTTTAATTGAATAGGTGGGGCCCGATATTTTGTGGGCGGATCCGTATAGTTATGTGGTATTTTGGGGAACTCACTAAGTTATGTACTTAGGGTTTTGTGGTTTAAATCTTTCAAGTACTTTGGTTTTAAAGGGAAGGGTCCCATATGATCACACAACATCCCTTGAATTTTATTCCGCATTGTCTATTTGATTCAATTTGATGTTGAGGATCTTAAATTACAAAGTTCTTTTGATACATGTTTGAGATCCAAGAAAAAAAATACGTAACTCATCATTCTTCTTGAGTTTAGTACACTCCCTTTGGTACTTGAACTCCATCCACAACCATGTTCTCCCTACGTATTAACTTTCACTTCTCCATAGCCTTTCTTTTTAAGAATATTAGAATTTTTTTTGATGGCATGCATCTCTCTCACATTCCTTAACACCATACACGGCGAGTTTTTTTTACCATCAAAAAGATCACTGATCACTGGACATAAACTTCACATTTTTTGTTACCCCTTCCTTTGCTTTCCAATTCTAGAATCCGTGGATCCCTTTAATACAACCCCTGTTTGCATGGTTAGAGTGAGTCCTTGACTCCTTGTGTCCTCTGTCTTTATTTTCTTTATGTGTAAAACATGCAACCGAAGCAAAGTTGTGATGACTCCTTATCCAAATGTCACATAACGTACTTACCAATGTTGTTGACATACCACACGTAAAAACCTCACAAACAGAAAATGAAGTCTCGCCTTCGATAGTTTCTTTGTGATGTACAAATCTGCCACAACCAATGTTTTAAAAACCGATTTTTTAGTTGAACCGGTAAGGTGACCGGTTTCCGGTTCAACCAGTTTAACCGGTTCGACCGCCGGGTGAACCAGTTTTTATATTTTTCATGTTTTTTTCTATTTTCCTACACATACATACATATAAAAATTATGAATTTGATGTTTACAAGTTCAAACATTAAAAATACACGTAAAAATAAGTTGTAAATGAATCCAAATACATTAAAATAACATATAACCATAAGTTTTAGTGTTTTACATCAATCCATATACGTCAAAAAGAAAATAAAGTATAATACCAAAACGAAATATAGTTTTTGATGAATACAAACACATCAAAAGAATCTATAACATTTACCATATGTTTTTATTTAGAGAAAACTAAATAGATTTGAAAAAAATCACCAAAGTTTATTATATAAATGGTTCTTTTTCATGTGTTTTTATTCAGTTTAACCGGTTCAACCGGTTTATTTTGACCGGTTCAATCCGGTTCAGAAATCAATATAAAACCGGTGATAGTTGAACCGCTCCCTCTTCCGGTTCCCGGTTCAACCGGTTCGACTGGCCGGTTCAAACCGGTTTTTAAAACATTAGCCACAACTCCATGTTTGCGGCACATTTTTCATAGATCGTTTGAGTCATAGCTTGTTGGAAAATTCTTTACATAGAAGGTAATCGATAGGTTTTTCCTTTTGTGAATGTTTCATTGTAAATTTTTTTAACATATTTCTCTCACTTTCAATGCTCATCTGTTTCTCGCGAGACATTAGTTGGGCAAAAAAATGTTAATGAGGTCATGAGGATGACAAAAAATATACATGGTCTTTACAATTACACCAAAAGATAATAGAGGCTTCGCATTTTATTTTTTATTCTTTTTTGAATTTCGTGGTATTCTAAAGCTATAATTATATTAGACGACCAGACTAGCATTTTTTTATTTTTTCATCAATTTGGTTGGATTTTCAGAAACAGGTAAAAAATGATGGGATTTGAACCCGACGTGAATCGAACACGCAACCTTCTGATCTGGAGTCAGACGCGCTACCATTGCGCCACGGATCCGATGGTGATTAAGTTCGTTCATTTAGTTATATTAACCCATATTACGTGAAGCCTAATTTTTGTAATATATGTGAGACTTATGTCTGTCATATAAATACATATATAATGATAGTACATTTTCTATACTAGGACATACTACATATGTAATATCTAGACTTATTATAAAGCTGCAGTTATCATTTCAAGATACCCAAGTCAAGGGTTGATGTCCCACAATGTAATATTAAGGTCAACCATGATGTATTTCATTTCAGTTGACATGTATCATCAGCTTATACATTTTTCTATAATTATATAATAGTGTGACAGAAAATGGACTTTTTTATACATTTAGAAAAAATTTAAGATGACGAAGATAGATGCAAAACCAAACACCAAACACAATGGTTTAGACATAATTTTTAAATGATACATGGATTTTAGTTACATTAAATAATAAGAGATAGGGATGATCAATAAGAATGAGAAAAAATGAATGTTCTCATTCCAAGTTATACTCTTTTCTTAATCGGGGTGAGCACAAACCGAAAAAATGAAACCGAGAAAATAACTGTTAGGAAATCAGACGATAATAGTCAAGACTCAGAACAAATCTGATGTCACTTGCCATGTTCTGATGACCATTGCTAAGAAGTAATATGGATAACATACGAAACCAAAAACATACACATACACAATATTTACGTGGTTCGGTTAAGGTGACCTACGTTTATGGGCAGAAATAGAGTATTATTTATTCACAATGTTCTCAAACAGAGATTACAAGTACAACCAACAGAGATTCGACCTACTCAATAAGGATCAGACCTAAAACCTTAACGAGCCAGGCCTATTGGCCTATAGGCCCATGAATGGTGTCAACTAATCACAATCCATCATATAGCAGCTTCTGGAACATTCATCCTTGATTTACATTACATGTGCATTAACAACACACATGATGGATCATCATGATCCATAGTGGCTCATCATGATGCAAGAGTGCCACATCAAGATCACCCCGGCTCATCAACCATCATGGTGGAACATCAAGCAATAATCTTTTAGTATCTTCAACACCTGAGCAACCTTGAACAATCTTGAGCATCATAGAGGACTTCATAACATATGTGGCTTATCAAAAGATACTAGAACAAATTACGCGAATGGTCTTTTAGGTTTTGGATTTTTCCCTAATGTAGTCCCTACGATAATTTTTTCCCTCAAATAGTACCTACGGACCATAAGTTGCACGCGTTTGGTCCCCGAGTTGGATGCCCGTCCATTCCAACGTTAAGCTGCTCCTTTTGACTTGCACATGAGGGTATTTATGTCATTTTAGCCTAAAGGACCTTTTCTGAACATATAACTTTATAGCTATATCCATTAAGATGGTGAGGTTTAGTTTCAGACATTGACTTTACGCTTTATCTCTTTCCCCAAGAAAACCTTTTGATCATCCCATCTTCTTCAATCGTGAGTTCTTATCGTCGTCCCACAAAACAGTTCAACTGATTGAAGGGTGTATCGAGGAAAATGGTGCTCACATTGTGGTCTGTACGTCCACGCTACACCCAACCACCTGACCTACGTAAAGAATATGGTAAGAACAGACCTTGTAATGCTAGGTTTCGACGAAATTTAATTTTTCTTTCCTCCATCATTAACATTTTATTATTCTTGAATGTTCACATTAGGTTCTATTTCAAGCTTTTGCACATTCAAGATAAATCATGGGGGTTCGTTCACAAATACAGTATCTGGAAGGTCATACATAGATGGGCTTGTGGATCACTTTGATTTTGTGGACATGGATGTGTTTTCACTCCACGAGTTAGATGATATGATGGCAGTTTTAGGGTACAATGATGGAGGTATAATGTTTTACCATTTCATGATCCTAGAGACAGAGTTGGATAGTGGATTGTTACCCATTGGCACCGATCAGGAAGTCATTCAGCTGGCAAGGTATGTGCTTAATCATAAGGAAATTAATTTGTACATCGAGCATGGAAATACTAGAGTAGTCCCTTACTTTAAGTCCCCATTGAAGGTTCGTATTGAGGAAGTTGAAGGGAATCATTCTCCTGAAATGAATAGGGTTAGAATGAAAAGGAAATCAATTGGGTCATGTAGTAAAAAGTTGGATTTGAATGAGTCCACTGATTTGTCAAAGTTAATTGTACCCTATGAACCTGTAATCAACAAAAAACACTCAGTTGATCGAGAGAGTGCTCCCTTTAGGGGGTACAGTTTGAGGATAACCATGGTAAAAAAGATGTTGACACAGGGGATGAGCACCAACCAAAAGGGGATGTTGATCCAGTGGATGATTATGAGGTAATAGGGGATGTGGACGCAGAATATGGCGGGGGAAAAAATCTACATGATGTTGAGTTTTTTGAGGATGAATACAGTGGAAGTAAGGAAAGTGTTAGTGAGGGTCCTTGGAGTGAGGGTAGTAGGAGTGAGGGTAATATGACAGATGATGAGAGTGGGGACGAAGACTTCTTTTTGGATTTAGAAAATATTGCAGATGATGTGGATGTTGAA
This sequence comes from Lactuca sativa, assembly GCF_002870075.4. Classification (NCBI taxonomy): domain Eukaryota; kingdom Viridiplantae; phylum Streptophyta; class Magnoliopsida; order Asterales; family Asteraceae; genus Lactuca; species Lactuca sativa. The sequence continues at coordinate 147,583,647 of NC_056625.2, forward strand.
ATGAAAGAATTTCATATACATGTTGATGAAGATGTTGAGTGGATTCAAAAATACCACCAAAGAAGCAAGTGGTAGTGGTGTTGACTTTACGGAAGGTGAAGATTTGGAAGTCATAGACCCATAATCGTTTGAGTCACCTATTGTAGATGAAGATAACAACAAAGAGAGGATGTTGAGAGACATAAGAAAGGAAAAAAAGTTGTTCTGAGGGTGTAGTTCATCAAAAGGATTTCACATTAGGACAGAAGTTCAAAACAAAGAAAGATGTGAACGAATATATAAACAAACATGGAGTAGAAACCAAATGGGATTTACATTTTGAAAAAAATGACAAAACAAGGATTAGGGCTAAGTGTAGAGGAGTGGTCCCAGATATGAGTGGTGGGCTATGGATAAAGTCAAGGACTGGATTCAAGGACAAAACAGTAAATATGAAAGAGGGTAAATGTCCTTGGGTTGTACTAGTGTCTAGACCTAAAGAGACAGATGACTGGGTGGTGAACACCCTAGTTAGTGAACATCGGTGTGTGCAATCAAGAACCATTAAAGCTTGCAACTCCAAATTCATTGCAACAAACATTGTGAAGAAAATTGAGAGTAATCCAACCATTCCAGTCAATGCACTTCAAGAAGATCTCATCCAAAAATTCGAGATGAACATGTCAAGAATGAAGGTACATCGGGCAAAGGAATTGGCTTAGAAGCATGTTTTTAGGGATTTTCAGAAACAATATGCTATTTTGAGGGACTATGGACTAGAGTTGATGGAAAGAAACCCAAGTACTAATGTGAAGATCGATTGTTACACTGAGCCAAATTTAAATTCTGATACAAGGACATTTAGGAGAATTTACATTTGTTTAGGAGCATTAAAGGAAGGATTTAAGGCTAATCTAAGGGATTTCATAGGGTTGGATGGTACTTTCATGAAAGTTCCCTATCCTGGTAAAATTTTGACTGCGGTAGGGGTAGATTCCAATAATGGGATGTATCCTCTTGCATATGCTCTTGTTGAGAATGAAACCACAAATTCATGGACATGGTTTTTGGAACAACTTGGTGATGATCTAGAACTTTATGCTAATTCAAACTCCATTTTCATCTCAGATAGGCAAAAGGTACATATACTTCAATTTAATTTGATATTGTTGTTATTTAGTTAACTAAGTATTGAAATATTTAAATAGGGTATCATTCCTGCAATTGCCAAACTTTTACCTCAAGCTGAGCATAGGTTCTGTCCGAGGCATATTTATGAAAATATGAAAAGGCAGTGGAAGCATAAAGATATCAAAGATTTGGTGTGGGCATGTGCAACTGCTACTACTGTAAGGCATTTTGAGAAAGCATTAGAAGAGCTAAAGAAATTCAAAGCTGAAGCTCATGATTGGCTGATACATATTCCTCCAGCTCCTTGGGCAAGATCTCATTTCTCAGGTTAGTACTTCATCTTTCCTTTATGTTAACATTTACTTGTCATTTTTAGGATTTGTTCTCATTTTGTATTATATGACTAAACAGGGAGGGCACATACTAACATCTTGTTGAATAACCTGTGTGAGCTTCTGAATGGAAAAATACAGGGTGGTAGGGACAAACCTATCATTTATTGTTTGGAGTATATTAGAGAGTATTTGATGAAGAGAATTTGCAATGTCCAAAGAGAGATTGATAGATGTCATGTTCCTCTCACACCAATTGCACTAGTCTTCTTGATCAAATGAAAAGACAAGCACAAAAGCACAGGTGTATTTTCAATGGGGTTAAAAATCAAGTCACTACTCATTGGGGTGATCACTATATTGTGAATTTGGATGAAAAAACATGCACATGTAGACATTGGGAAATTACAAGCATGTTATGCTCACATGCAATAAGTGCAATATGGGACAAGATTAAACATGGAGCAAAGAATGTTCCTGAGTTGGAGCATTGGGTCCACCCATGCTACCGGCTAGTTACATGGGCAGAAGTGTACAAACACAAAATTGAACCTATAAATGGTAGATTAATGTGGCCCAAATCACACTGCTCAACCAAGTTGCTTCCACCCAAACATGTTGTTCAGGTATGTATTCATATATCAATATAACTGCAGTTTTTTAAGAACAACAATTTAATCTTATGTACATTTGTAGGTGGGTAGGCCCAAGAAGAAAAGGAAGAGGGCATATGATGAACCTGCTACACAGGGGCATAAACTGTCCAAGAGGTGGACCACTGTCACATGTGGAAAGTGCAACAACAAAGGGCATAATTCAAGAACTTGTAAAGGTCAAGGTGGCCCTAATGACAAAAGAACTGAAGAAACAGGAGGATAGAAGTGAGGATGGGGGTGTTGTTGAGAACCATTAGGACTTTTGATGTAATTTGCACTTTACTTTTATGGTTATGTTAACACCTATGTTTATGTACCAAACAATACTTACTTTGGGCTCCTTATTTTGTATGGTTATGCATGTTGACCTTGAATCATTGTACACATAGGTAAACTAGGAAACAATGTCAACTGCTGTTGTGATATACAATAGCATTTTTGTTATATTCTTGTTCTTGTCAACTAGTATTTGTGATATTCAAAGTGTATGGTCATGCATGTTGAATTGGTGTTCTTGTCAATAATATTTGATTGCACAAAGCCATGACACAATAACCTTGTTTTGAAATTAAACCATTTGATTACAAAAAGACTATAACATTAAGACAACATTAACCAGAACATAATTTACTGCAGTCAAACTCAAAAAAGACACAAACATTACATAAACCATGCTACAATTTCCTATCTTCAAACTCAAAATAAGACCACCAATACATTAACCCTATGACTACGATACTACTTCTTGCATTCATACACCACATTCAGAGGCAACTTCAACCATGCTTCAAGTAATGAATTGCAAAAAGACCCCAACTAAAGAGAATTATTAACTTATACATCCTAGCTTGCAGTGTAGCTTATTGAAGAGATTCTTGGAGCTTGTTCATAGACTTGATTAACCCAGGTATCACTTCCACCGATCTAGGGCACATGGGCTCATCAAACCACCCAATCCAACCACACCTTCTCTCATTACGAAGACAAGACCAAAATCGCCTTCCAGGGTTGCGATCTGACCAGGAAGTGACGATGGCTAGATCACGATTTCCACAAGCACATATCGGCATTTTCCACATCTTTCTTTCTCTAACAGTAGTAGTGATCGATTGAATTAGGAGGAAGAACAATAAGAAGTAATATAAGTGTTAATTTATATGTTCAGAAAAGGTCCTTTAGGCTAAAATGACATAAATACCCTCATGTGCAAGTCACATGGGGGCAACTTAACGTTGGAATGGACGGACATCCAACTCGGGGACCAAACGCGTGCAACTTATGGTCCATAGGTACTATTTGAGGGAAAAAGTACCGTAGGGACTACATTAGGGAAAAATCCAAAACCTAAAGGACCATTCGTGTAATTTGTTCAAGATACTATGACTCATCAGGAACACATATAGAGCAACAGGAACATGTGTAGCACATCAAGGCACCTAATGATGCATCATTGTGGCATATCCATGTTTCAAAAAACCCATAAATACTTAGGTGTACACCATGACACGCTAGAGTGGTGCACCTTGTGCCCAAGGTAGTACATCTTCCTTAATCATGTCACATCTAGCTTCTAAGTGGTGCATCTCATTCTCATGTGGTGCACCATACTACCTAATGGAACATCATGCCTCCTAAGCGGCACATCTATTCCTGGAGTGGTGCATCTTGAGCATATATGGTGCATCCATGCACCAAGGTGCTCCATTCCACTCATAGGTGATCCATATCCTTCTTAGATGCTTTATTCCTTTCTTAGGTGTTCCACACCCTCCATAGATGCTCCATGCAAATGCTCCAAATGCTCAAGTAACATTTAACAATTTCTACCTTGAATTGAACATACTCTGAACTCCACCCTAAATAAGACCTTCCTCTCCCTTCCCCCCATCATGCTCCGAAGGGGCTTACCACTTGCGAACATTAAGCAGTCCAAGCAAAGCTTGATTTTTTCTATGGGAAACGACCTTGTCTCCATGTCTTCTGTATTCTCCTTGGAACCGAAATTTTGAATGCATAAGCTGTCAAAGAACAAGATAGGTTTCTCCACCTTCAAAAGAATACTCTGAACGAGACTAATCACCGATGGTCTTCTTATCACCCGATCACTTTGATGGTTCGAGTTTTTCAATCCAACCAAGTTCATATGTCGTGCATTGGCACCATTAGAGATTAGAATTCAATATTTTAAATTGAAACCTTTTAATTAAACTTTTCAAATTCCAAAACTTAATTCAAAAACTCTTGAATTCCAAACTTGATGGCAAGTTTTGTAACTCCTTAAAAACTTTTGAGTTCCAAAACTTGATGGAAAGTTTTTATAACTCTCTTTAGTCATAAAAAGAGACTTTTCAAGTTCCACAACTTGAGGGCAAGTTATGAACCTCTTCAAAGCCATTTAGTTCAAATTTAAACTAATAAAATAATCATATAATTTTATCTTTTACTAATTTGAACTAATTTAATTCACATGGCAAGATAATTTCAGATTCTACAAATAATTAGTTTTTCACAAAATCAAGTAATTATCTTAGAATTTGACAATCATCATGTTATTGGATGGGGACAATCATTACCATATCAGTGAAATCGAATTTTATGAGCCAAAACATTTTGTGGTAATGATCCTAATCCAAAACAGGCCAAAAAATCGAAAAATCTGGCATCTAATGATCCAACTCGTCGAGCCAGGCCATGGACTCGTCGAGCCAGGCTATGGACTTGTCAAGCTCATGGTCATGTGAGCCAACTTATCGAGTCACTCATGGGACTCATCGAGTCCACCATTCAGACAACAATTTTTTCAAGTTTTTCAACTTTGAACAATTTAACAATGCATTTATATAACAGAAAACTACCCATGGCTCTGATACAACTATTGGGTTTTAAGTACTATAACACTCATATGGTGCACATACAACCATAATGCTTTGGATCTAAGTTTTCTCTAGTTATACATGCAACAAAAAAATATCCAAAGCATGAAACCTATCTAGCATACAAATTTGGTACATGAATCATAAAACTAGTTAAAAGAATACCTCTCATTTGTAGCTTGTAGTTGTTGGCCTTTCAAGAACTTAGCACCTCAAGTGTGATGCCTCAAACAAATCACAAACACCATGAAAAAATGGAGGACTTTGATAGAGAGGGAGAGAGAGAGAGAGAGAGAGAGAGAGAGAGGATGGAGCCACCAAAATCGGCTAGGGTTCTCTTAGAACCCTTGGGGTTGTGAATTTGTAGCTAAGGGGCCGGTTACTTTTATAGTGTGGAATTCCTAGGTTTTCAACTTGTAAACCTAATTCATTCTTTGGGCCTTTAATCCAATAATCCATATGATAAGCCTTATGGACTAACACTTCATGGACTCTCACATAAACATAGTCCATCACTAATTAATCATGGATCATTGACCCAAACTATCTGTATTACCGATTTACTTCATTAGTCCCCTTAATTTAATTAATCTCTTTTGATCACTAAATTAATTCCAAATTAATTCTTGACCAACATTAATTAAATAATATGATATCTCAACTAATATATTATACTTATAATATATTAATAAATCACAAATAACTTCTTTCTCAAATATCCATCCTGTTAAATTGTTCTGGTGAAGGCAACCCGAAATGGACCATGCTACTTTCGGGTCAAGTACATACCAATTATAGTTATGGACTTAGACACCTAATCCAACAATAATAACTCACATAGGGTATCGACACAACATTTTATTTACGGTTTAACATACATTCAAGTAGTTTTATATAAAGATAAAACTCCATAACATCATTTTTCAGTACAATACTACTTATATTTTTAGTCTTTAGATTAAGACTTACAGCTCAGTTATAAAGAAAATATTGGATTTTCTGGAAGTATACACCAACATTTTTACATGAAACAGTTATAAAATCCTTCTCATACAAAATACTTATGAACTCACCAACTTAATTGTTGACACTTTTCAAAATCACTTGTGTTCTTAGGAAATCAGTAAACAGGTAACCACAAAAGTTTTTGGTGGATGGGACGTCATCGCACCACATTATTCATTTTGTCATATGCACTTGATGTTATGTAAACAATATTTTGAGAACAATGTAACTTATTAGATATTCAATACAATGGTTGTAATGCTTTGATCTCTATTATTCAATTGTTATGATACTCTACATGAAGTCATCCGCCCCAGACGTTTCCACCATTCTGGTTTGGGGGTGTGACAGCCATCCACCACCTCCACCAACTGTAGGTACCCTACACCACTCCTTAACATTATGTTGTTGGTCTTATTACCTTTCATCGATCAAAAATGAAGCATAAAAAACCACTTAGGTTTTTTTTGGTGATGCATGAACTGCGAAGATCAACAGGCTGATGCCTCGTATTCCTTCTAAATTTGAAAGAAAAATTAATTGCTTTTACCCATTTCAAAAACTCATTACAAAACAGGTCCTAGGTTAATAAAACTTCAATTAAAATGTGCAGAATCTACCCTATTATGGGAAAATCCTTTCATTGGAATCCAAAATTTTAATATTAAATTTCATAAATTCATTTATATATATTTTTATATAATATTGATTTATTTTAAAAATAAACCTTAGATTAATTGAATTTTTAGAAATTATTAATTATATTTTGATTTAAATAAATTTTGGATTTATTTAAAAATTTTGGAAAATAATAAATTAAATTTTTAGATAAAATTTATTTAAATAAATTATTTAAATAAATTTGAATAAACCAAAACTTGGGAAACTATTCAATATGTCGTTATACTTAGTCAAAATACCAAATCACTCCCATATATTAATTTATATTGAAGTTTTCTTGGAAGTCAAATTAATCCCAGAGATCACGAATTCACGAGAACACAACCCGATTTTCTCGCATCCATTCTCGAAAACGAATCGTCAATCGCACTTTAAGATGAGTGTTACGAACCTTCTTTTATATTTAATTTTTTTTGGGGGGGGGGGGGGGAGAATACATGTACTATGTATTATAAATTATACAAAAGTATTATTACAATAACTTTTAAACTTCTTACGGTACGAGGAATCTGGTTTGATAGGCCGCATAAGGTTGTTGGATTTCAGAACGGCTAAATTGCTAAAATTGTCCTGCCATTCGGTGTTTCCTGTCTGGCTGTCTTCTATGCATAGTACTTCAAGAGCATTGTTTAACACTTATATAATAAGTAAACAATATCGTTTTAAACCTCAATATCCTAGTATGTTTTGTTGCTAAAATAATACAACTATTGAAATAACATATGCATATTTACTATAGAGTTTATAAAAGAAACACACTTCATTATAAAAAGTTAGTGCCTTATACTTTACACATATTTCAAACATACTCGGCTTTTATAAACTTAAGTCATGAAATTCATTATGCCTAGAACTTATCCACAATTAAGTTAGGGCTGAGAGTTATTCACATACTTTTTAGTTAAGGGCTTTATAGTGAGATATTATTTATTAGCTAAGTCTAAACACTTAGCATACCTACAGTACTATAACTGTTAATATTTTGAGCGAGATACATATGTATAGATCTATACGGGGTTGACATCCCCACCTGTAGTTGCTAACTACAACCACGACTGATCGATCGAAGCGGGTGATAGGTGTCTACAATTTTTAGTGCAACGTCAAATGAAACATTATGGTCGGCTACACTCAAGTCACATGGCTCAGTTATAGGACTCACTATATACATTAACCATAATATCTCTCTCTCTCTCTCTCTCTCTCTCTCTCTCTCTTTTACTATAGCTTCTAAACTTGGTTCGTTTAAAAATCATTTTAAGCATGAAATTACTTATGTTAGGACATCGTTTGGATTTTTCAAAGCTTATTTAAATATGGTTTACTTATAAAGAAAATATTTTCTCAAACTCTTTTAAGAGTATTATTAATGCGGCTAGCAGAAAACCTGTGACTCTCACCAACCTTGTTTTGATCCTTAAAACTACATGTATTCTCAGGAAATCAGTAATCAAGCAAATTCAGATGACGGATAATCAGGGATATCTGGCAATTTAGTTTACTACTTTTTATTATGTCCATCTACGTGTTTAAGGCAATTAATATATTATACTATTATTTGTAAGAACCATGTACTCAAACATCCGGATGAAATATAAATGTTGTTTTGTTTATTGTTGTACTTGTGTTATATATTTAGTTTATTTGTGATCCATGAACTTGGTCGCATAGCTCGGCATGTTCCGCCACCTCGTCCGGGGTCTGACACTCATCGATAGCTACGTGTGGATATAAAGAACGTCAAAAATGCAACTCGTATGAAGAAGTTATGAATTTTTGAAAAACAGATAAATTTGCACGCACTTGGGTGCGCACCGACAACCACCAGTTTTTCGCCACGTACCACCCTTCGTCTGGAGCCATGCCAACACCCCCAACAAGACAAGAGGTGCGACATTACCCAGAATGTGTGTGGTTCTCTCTCGCTGAAGTCCTATAACTCCTCGCGTTTTGCAGCCATTTTCCTTACCACTTTTATCTAGAATCTTATGGAATACCTTCTACTCCTTATCCCTTTTACTCCTTAGTTCTCAGTTACTTTAGCAAGGCCCTACGACATCAGAGAGCCAATAAATAGAAGCTCCCGGATCAGAGTTCCACCAGCACAAATCCCCATTTTTCTAGAAACTCTCTGTAAGTTAGGCTTCACCTACTATGCTTTAAATGTAACTTATATTTATATTCATAGTCGTTGTTATGAATGTGAAAATAAGATTTATCAGTAATTCCAGTCATAATACTAATTGATCTACTTACAGGAGATGTGTCTAGAATAGTCGTGTTGGCTGGTCTGTCAGATTTCAGAAAGGCTATACATTGAAATGGTCATGCCTCCTAACTGTCCTACCTGGCTGATCCTTATTTGATCGAACTCTCAATATTCGTTGGGATTAGTGAAAGATATTGTAACGTCCCAAAATTCAAGACTAAAAATTTTCTTTTAATAAAACATTACTTAAAGCAAATTCATCAATCCAGTTATAATCAAAGTATTAAATTCCAAAACACATGTTCATTATCAGAGTAAAACATTCCCAGGCTGTCTAATCTATGGTGTGTGCCATGCGATCACCCCGAGCTCTTCCCTCCGTTACCGGAAGTACCTGAAACCAAAACTGAAAACCGTAAGCACGAAGCTTAGTGAGTTCCCCACCCTACCACATACCATGCATAACTACATACTGCACATACTGGGTCACGCCCGCTATCTTGGGCCTCGCCCGCTACAACGGCCCCGCCGCTCCAGGCCCCGCCTGGCTTCGAGCCCCGCTCAGATACAGATCTGTTTTACTTAGGCCTCGCCTGTTACAGGGCCTCGCCCACTAACATATAATAGCACATAAACATATCACATCACATCACATAAGCTAAACACATACTAACGGATCTTGTCCTAAGGCCTCGCCTATCTCTGGGCCCCGCCCTTGTCCTGCTACTGATGAGTCATGGAACCCCGTCCATACTCCTGCTGATAGTGAGGTACGGGCCCAACCCACGCTCATTCCTTCCCTAACTTGGGCCTCGCCCCTGATCTGCTGCTACTGAGATGTGGAACACCATCCACACTCTGCTATTGGTGAGATACGGGACCTCGCCCACTCTCACCTCCCTACCAGGCACATACAAGTATCACACAGACAGCAAGTATAAATGATCACATAAACCATTCCTTGGGCACCTGCCCTCTATCATTGGACCTCGTCCCGAATATCATACGAGCATACTGTGCCTAGGGCTAACCCCCGGGTCTTCTACTCATAACTACATGGGCCGGCATTGTGGCCGTAGACCCATTCATACAAAGGGAAACTCACCTGCACTGGCTGAACTGGCTGATGAACCCACTAGCTGCTGCCCGGCAACTCTCTGAACTCCTGCTTCACTCGCTCCCCGAGCTACCAATATCAATGCAACACTGAGTCTAACTGACCCCCGAAAGACAACCAAGTCAACTCTGGTCAAAGTCAAAGTCCTGGTCAAAGTCAACCTCCCAGGTCAACCCTACTCGCCGAGTCACCCTATTGACTCGCCGAGTTCATATGTTCAGAGTCCCTCTCTTTGCGACTCGACTCGCCGAGTCAGTCCATGACTCGCCAGTCTACCGATTTCCGAGTCCTGACCTGTCCAACTCACCGAGTCTCCACTCGACTCACTGATTCGAGTCTCAACTCGAAGGGTTTGTGGTTTCGCGACCTGACTCGCCGAGTCCAAGAACAGACTCGCCGAGTCCAAGGCAATCTTCAACTAACTCGTCGAGTTGTTCATCCAAATTGCCGAGTTCCTGCCCAACTTCATCTGAATCGACGAGCTGTTCATCCCACTCATCGAGTTCCTCCAAATCTTCTTGCTACCCGCCGAGTCCACTCAAAGGACTCGCCGAGTCCATTCAGATCTCCATACATGCAGAGGATTTTTGAGTCATGCATGGACTCCAAACTGTAGATCTATCCTTCCCAAGCCTATTCCTCACGTAAAGTTGCAAACTTTACGTGTAGAGAAGGAGATCTAGGCAAAATACACCATACACTAGGGTTTAAGGCAAAGAGGCTCCATAATCAACTCAAGGGCAGATACTTTATGCTTCTCAAGACCATAATACGCTTAGATCTGAAGTAGCAACTCCAGATCCGGCTTCTAACCCAAATGGATCACTACTCATGGCTAAAAGCCCCAAAACTCTCAACCAAAATAGATCTAAAGGAAGGGAAACAACTTAATACCTTCAAATGCTCAGAAGTATCTTCCCAATCCCAGATCTATATCCCCCTCCTTGCACCTTCAAGATCCTTCTTCCTTCTCCAAGCTTTAATGCACTCTTCAAGGCAACAATTGGCTCAATCAATGGATATGGCGGCTAGGGTTTGGCATTCTGGGTTAAAGAGGTAGCAAAGGAACCCTAGGGAAGAGAATGAGGCGCATAAATAGGCTCCAAGCCCCGAATTTAGGGTTTTCCTCATACAGACCAGACTCGCCGAGTTCCTCCTTGGACTCGCCGAGTCTCCCCTTAAAGTTAGGGTTTTCTTTCCTTTCTTGGCCTTCAAAACTTTGGGTGTTACAAATATAGTCTTTTTTACCAGGATTCCCATAGGAACTAATAATATATAGTATTATACGTTAATCCATGTTGGCGTGTTGTCACCAGTTGAATTGTCTGGTTAACTGTTAATCCTATGAGAAATTGTCCCGGTGAGTTGTTCTCACTATTGTATACTCCACTATGTACTCTTTGTATGTTAAGATATAGTTGCCCTGAACTAGGAAGTTAGGCTACTAGACTAGCTTAGTTAGCCGTCTATTGTGTTGAACTGGTTGTTTGATGTATATGCATGGATATATTATATAGGAGTTGAGGGCGGACCAGCTTCATGCTGGAGGCCAATAGACTCCGGCGGACTAGCATTATGCTAAAGACCAAAGTAGCCGACCAACTTTGCGCTGAAGGAAAAAAAAGGGCGTATGAGCTTTGTAGGCCATTATGTGTATGCATTGTATATGTATTGTGGTATATGGTATCTTGGGGGAAGTCATTAAACCTCGACTTCCCGTTGTTGAATAACTGCTTTTCAGGTTGTTCATCGGAAACGGGGAATGGATTACGCACGACTGTACCTACATCGAAGGCATTAATAATGTTTTAAGACTTCCATTAAAAAAAACTCTCTTATAAATTAATTTAATATAATGGGTTGTAAGACTTATGCTTTAATTAAATAAAAATGAAATTTTTTTCTTGAAAATTGGGATGTTGCACCCTGTGTCTCATGGATTTATGCAATCCCTTGTTTAAATGTTTACCCAATCAGTTAGGCCTTTTGTTTCATTTTGATTTACATTTGCTGAACTTTTTCTAGTAGTTATCGTCTGTTAGATTGACAACAATGTAATTCCTTGTACCAGATTTATTGAAGATTGTAATGTAATCATAAATCCTTGTATTATTCAATATATTTTGTTTAATTTTGATCGAACGCTTACGTTAGAACCCCAACGTTTATGCCGACGTTCGGGGTGTGACATTGATTGGTTGACGAAGTATGCCCGATTTATACCAATACGATAAAATTTTCTAGTAGACCAATTAGCCGATGTATACATCAAATATGTGGTTAGATGTCACTAGGTACTAAACATTTGTTGTTTCGGATAGAGACAATCGATTTGCGTCTTGATTATCGCAAAGTGTTCACAAACAAATGGGCACTGTGGTATTAATGAGTACAACTTACCATCCACAAAACTGACGGGCAAAGTGACATAACAATAAGGGATAATGACTTGAAATGGTAACAAACTTTCGAATTTGTTCACATTTAGTCACTAAACTTTTTTTCGTTATATATTTGCCATTGAATTATTGAAAATGTTCACATTTTACCCTTATGACCGGCTGTTATTGGTCATAAGGGTAAAATGTGAACAATTTCAATAGTTTAGTGGCAAATAGATAACAAAAAAAAGTTTAGTGACTAAATGTGAACAAAATCGAAAGTTTGTTTCCCTCTAAAAAGTTCAATGACTAAATGTGAACAAACTTCCTCTTGTATTATGTTTTAGCAAATTATTTATTTTTGTTTAATTGTAGCAACATTTGTTGATGAAGAAATCTATGAAATAATAAAAAAAAAAAAACAAAACCCCGAAAAATATATTAATAAAAAACGAAAAACCGAAACCGAAATAAAAAACCAATGGTTTGGTATTTTCAAAAATAAAAAATCACAATTTTCCAATCTGATTTTGGTTTTACAAAAATTCAACTTTCGGATTTCCATATCTAAATCCCTCCCCATTTTCTATCCAAAACTCCCCCTTTATGACATGAGAGAGAGAGAGAGATGTAAACACCTCTATATAAGATGGGTCCATACCACATGTGGAGGTGTGCTTGAGAGATGTAACATTGAGAGTGTTAGTGTGTGTTAATTATGTACATTTAGATCTAGATCTTTTTTTGTAAATACCTTTCATAATCGAATGTATCTCTTAAACGCCCAAATCACTGTGTTCTTTGTGTGTTCGTTAATTCCGCATGTCAAACCAATGGTCATAATTCACATCAGTGAGAATGGTTCGTTTTTTTGTAAAACCAAAATCAGATTGGAAATTTTGATTTTTTATTTTGGAAAATGTCAAACCTTTGGTTTTTTATTTCGGTTTCGGTTTTTTGTTTTTTTTTAAATATATTTTCAGGGTTTTGCTTTGTTTTTTTTTATTTCATAGATTTCTTCATCAACAAATTTTGCTACAATTTAACAAAAATAAATAATTTAATAAAATATAATAAAAGAGGAAGTTTGTTCACATTTAGTCATTGAACTTTTTAGAGGGAAACGAACTTTCGATTTTGTTCATATTTAGTCACTAAACTTTTTTTCGTTATCTATTTGCCACTAAACTTTTAAAACTGTTCACATTTTACCCTTATGACCGGTAACAGCCGGTCATAAGGGTAAAATATGAACAGTTTCAATAATTCAATGACAAATAGATAACGAAAAAAAGTTTAGTGACAAAATATGATCAAAGTCGAAAGTTTGTTACCCTTTCAAATCATTATCCCTAACAATAAAAAAAATTAGACGACATGTTACGAACGTGTAATATCAATTTCGGTGGTAAGTGGGATGATCATTTACTTTTAGTCAAATTTGCTTATAATAACAGTTATCAATCCAAATGGCACCATATAAAGCTCTGTAAGTAATGCCGTGTAGGACTCCCACTTATTGGAAATAAGATGGAGAAAAACCACTTGTGGGACCGGAAATTATAGAAAAGACGGAAGCAAAAAATAAAACAAATACGAGAAAATATTCGGGTGGCACAACTTCGTCAACAACGATACGCGAACAAAGAACGAAAGCCATTGAAGTTTAAATTTGGCAACATGGTTATGTTAAAAGTGTCTCCTTGGAAGGGCTTTATACGATTTGGAAAAAGATGTAAGTTAAGCCTGCAATTTATCGGACCCTTTCAAATCTTACAAAGAGTCGGAAAGGTTGCTTACCGACTTTAATTGCCATGAGCTTCAAGATATTCATAATGTATTTCACGTGTCCTACTTAAGAAGAACATTATTTTATAAAGGACAAGAGGTGTTAATGTCAGAAATCGAAGTAGATGAAAAAAATCGATATCAAGAACTATTGGATGCAATAGTAGATCAAAAAGTTAAGAGATTGAGAAAAAAGGAAATTACACTCATAAAGGGTCAATGACATCATCATAAAGGGGCAGATGTTATGTGGGAGCCTGAAGACTACTTCAAAATCAGATTTCCTCATCTCTTCCAATGAGCATCGAACATAAAATAATGATTTCGGGGACGACATCTTTTACAGGGAGGGATAACTTGTAAACCCCACTTTTATGATAGTTATATTATAAATATGTATTAATGTAGGTATGCATGTTGCTGGCTAAATTAAAGAATGTTAACTAGTAATATGTTATATGTAGGTTAATAAAATTTTGTGTATGAAAAACATAAAGTAAAAGTGAGTTAAGCAAATCATGGCATGATATGTGTTAAATCAAGACGTGACTTTGAGGCAATAAACAAGTTACATAAAACGAATACTAACAACATTGTACTTTGAAAATTAATGGCACGTTAATATAAGTTTACGACACAATTGAAAGTATATTGCTAAGATACTTTTATGGCAGATTAGAAGAGTGTAACTAAAGATATGTCACGAAAAGTATAAATCGTGGCACGACAGGTATAAATCACGGCGCGACTAAGGGCACAAAATATAAGTTTATAAAATCATTTAGTCGGTCAAACGGAAGGAACACTCTCCCAATACACCTACAGAAGGTGCGATATTCACACACAACATAAGGGAAATGTTGGAATTCAAAGAGTATCTTATATTAATCCATGAATTCATCAAACTACGGTAGTCTAATCTTGAATCTTCCATTTTTTTTAATGTTCTGTTGAGTAATTTGGGGGTTTTATGTAAACTCTAAGTAGAATATGAAGTTGATGCTAGGGTTATGTTATTAATGATGCGTTTAACCTAATGAGTTTGGTTTCTATCTTGTATGTGATTATATTGATGGAATGTGGAGATTTCTGGTAAACCCTAAAATGGTATAACTCTATATAACAAGAATTTAGTTCTTGAATTCATAAAATGAGTGAGTTACAGTGGTGTGATAATACAAATAAATTATGTTAAGATGATTAAGGAGTTTCAAGATAGAATTTAAAATGTTTATGAATTAAGAGTTTATAATTTATGCATAATGAATTGTACATACATGAAGAAAAATGATGTCTTAATGGGATTAGTAGTATGAATTGTATGATGGACTTATAAGATGTGTATGCATATGTATTTTAGGATCTGAAAACAAGGATACAGGCAAAAGAGTAGGACGATTGGAATGTCATCCGCATCAACCATACGAAGGTGAGTAATCTTTCTTGATTATATAGATTATTAAATACTTTGTTGGCATGTACTGTATGCTTATTATTTGA
Organism: Lactuca sativa; assembly: GCF_002870075.4. Classification (NCBI taxonomy): domain Eukaryota; kingdom Viridiplantae; phylum Streptophyta; class Magnoliopsida; order Asterales; family Asteraceae; genus Lactuca; species Lactuca sativa. The sequence continues at coordinate 147,599,299 of NC_056625.2, forward strand.
CATGGATTTTCAATCTAAAGGAAATATATCCAATGGAAGAGAATAATTATCTTGGTAGGTGTTGTAAACCTTATCTGGTGATTATAAGGCAATAAACATTTGGAATAAACTTTTGGTGATAAATGTTAGTGATTTTCTTTATAATGACTCTCAAATGGTGTTAGAGATGTTCATTATTTGGAATGAATAAAAGTATCAAATAATTAGTTTTCCCCATAAATTCAAAATACAGTTTGATCGAAAACTTACTTAACGATATTTAATGTATTACTCAATAATTTTAACGTATAGAAATACATATAATATTTTTATAGCATAGATGATAATATGTGTTGTTTTTTTAAGAAATTACTATAAAATTATCAAATAAATAACTATTTTTTGTTATATCATGAGGTCATATCTATATGATTTAAGAAATTACCATAAAATTTTCCAATATAAAATGTTTGGTAAAAAAAGTCTAAAAACTAATTTATTCTTTTGTTATATCTATAAAACGAATAAATAAAATAAAATTTCCTTTTTGTTATTTATTCACTGTAAGCATCAAAAAATAAAATAAAACTAAAGAGACATGTAATTTACTTTTTTGTTTTATCTTTAATGACAATCTAACCCAAATTACCTTCCATATTTATACAAGAAACCCCACCTTTTTAATTTTAAAAATCTTTTAAAATCTTAATTACGACAAATGTAGTGATTCTTGAATGAGAATTACACTACCTGAAATTAGACAAACTCTCTAATTCTATTCTTTCCCCTCCTCCTGACACTAATCACTTAAATCATAATAATTCTGGTTTTAAAAATCTAGATTTGAATGGTCTAAACTAAATTCAATTATGATCCACTCTGAAGAAATTAAAATTCAGACATATTTTTTTCTTATAATTCGGTTTCAATAGACGAAATAATTTTTAAAAAAATATATACATTTGAAAATAAGTGAACCTTAAATAAATGAACGTACATTGCTATTTACAAAAACAGCCACACACACACACAAATTTGGATACACTCATATAATGCTATGTAGTGTAACATCCCAATAATTGGTAGGTATTCCCGAACCCTCTTCTATCATTATCTTGTCATTTATGGTCCTTGGGGTTGGAAGTGAAGAGCCAATATAAGTTTAAGGACCAAGTTTGCAAACTTGGGCCAAAAGGGACTACGTTGCACGTACATAAGAGTACGCTAAGCGTATTAAGGTCCACCTTAGTACGCTGGGCGTACACTTGTGTACGCTGGGCATACTAATGTCTGGGTGAAACCCTAATATTTAGGGTTTGGGGCGTATATAAGCAACATTATGAGCACCAGAACCCCCTTACCTCAGCCTCCACAACTTACATTCGTCCTCCCCAGACCCTAGCATCTCCTTTGTGTGTTTAAGCTTATTTTGTGTGTTCTTGACTTCTTTAAGAGGAAGGTATTGCATCAAAGAGTCGGAGAAGAAGATCAAGCTTGTAGATCTAAAGTTAGCTTGTGCTCAAGAAGCTCCAGAAGGTATAAAGTTCCAAACTGTAAGCATATATGCATAGATCTCATCATTTTATTTTATTAGAAGCATTGCTTTTCCCAAAAGCCATAAGGTGGTGCATGTTGTGATTTAGACGAAAAGAGTTGTCCTTCTAGACTCTTGAAGGGACCTTGAGTGATAAAATGAGGTCCCACTAGATGTATGTGTCCCATGAAAAGAGAAATAAGGTCTTAATGGATTAAGACCAAGCATTAAGAACTTTATGGGCGTCCAAAGTGAAAAAGTTCATAACTTTATGGATCCTAGGCATGATAGGTCTCTGGATCTGAAGTTTGGGCTTAAGTGCTTAAGCCATTAAGCACTTAATGAGGTTTTGGCAAACTGTAGAGTACGCCCAACGTAAATCTAGTACGCCCAACGTACTGGGTCAGCCACCCCGATGGTGGTCAACGAATGGACGATTATGCCCCGCATACCAGAGGAGTACGCTCCGCGTACGTCCTTTGTTGGGCCTTTGACAAGTGGACTTCGGATTTTGGGCTGTTTATGGGCTAAATAGATTTGGGCCTTCGTTGGACTTTGTAAATACGATATTTTGGGCCAACTAGAGATAGTGGATCATGGGGTTAGGCCTAATTATGAAGTTGGGCCCAATTTAGTAAATTGGACCGATAAGGGGCTTTATATGTGGACTTTCAAGTCGAGGACTAGGTATTTGGGCCTTGAACCAACAAAGAGAATGGACTTAATGATGGGGTTTTGAGCATTCTAACACTTCCTAAGTGCACATGCAACCCTAATAACCTTGGATCTATGTTTGTCTAATTATCATGCAAAGTTGAATTCCAAGGTTATATTCCTATCTAGCATACATGGGGAACAATTTTAACTTGAATGAAAGATAGAATAACTTACCTTGTTGTTGCTTATGATCCTTGAAACCTTGTGAGCCTAGCACCCCAAGTGTGATGCCTCAAATGCTTCACACAACACCAAATGCTCTTGGAAAGACTTTTGAGAGAATACACACTTCTTAAAATCGGCCTAGCCCTCTTGTTTCATATGTCTAGTCGATTTTGGTGGAGAATGGGATTCTTATATAGTGTTGACACATCTAGGGTTACACCATGTAAACCCTAATGTGTCATGACTCTTCATTTCCATGACCCATGGGTTTGTAACTCCCATGGAGCATCCTATGGGTGGAACCCAACTTGATAATCCATGGAGCCTCTTAGCCCACTATACAAGATATGAATGATTTACATAATCAACCCATATATTTAATTAGTTATCTTTTGATCACTTAATTAATTCTAAATTAATTCTTGATCAAACTAATTAAATAATATTATTAATATATTAGAACTTATAATATATTAATAATCTCCAAGTGTTATTTCTCTCATTTAGTCTATCCAATTGCATGGTGCCATGCAACCCAAATGGACTATGCCGGGTCGGGTCAAGTACTGACCAGAAATAGTTATGGACTTAGACACCTTATCCAACAGTCTCCCACTTGGATAAGTCTAATAACTGTAACTCCAGTACTTCAGGAACTGACCGGCAATCGTAGCTCTTTCAAGGTCTCTAGGAACTGAGAAGATGTTGATATGCCATTTAAGATAAGTGATCATATAATCCTCTGTTCTAGATATCAGCCGGACAAATACATGGAACAATGTCTTACTTATTGTCCAACAGTTTGTTTCCCGATTTCCGATTTGTTTGACAAAGAACTTAATTGAACACATCAACTTAGTTCTGACCGGGCCCGGTACATAGGTCAAAACAAAATCATCGAGGGGCCCAGATATCAGCTTCTAATCCAAGAAGGAACAGATAAACTTCGACTCATATGTTTGTTCTACCACTCATTGAATTATACACAAAATCACATTTTATAACATCGAGTTACCAATGCGTTTTCGTACAATCAATGCATAACCAACTTGTAACTAACAAATCATATCTCTAGGTTTGAAGACTTATATGATATTACCGTCTCACGATCACTCGAGATAAATTCCATGAAGTGATTCCAGTGAGCGTGGGTTGAGTCCAATGCTCAGAACTTATGAGCACTCATGATTGTTGTAGCCTTGTCCAACACCATAGACCTCTGCAACCAATCATGATAGTCTTGATTCATACCTACTTCCGACATATGACCGACTGTGGAGGTTTGAATAATATGTTATACCAAACAAAATTATTCTGGAAGTCAAAACATGCAAAAGAAATATAGTAAACGATCGACAAGAGATAGCAACACTTTACTCATAAATAAAACACCTTTTATTCAGCATCTAATGTTAATTACACTTTACAAATTTCGAGGTTATCTAACTACTAAATCTAATATCATCCTTCAGCCCTATGCTCCGAGCATGCTGGAGATGCTTAACTCGAGTCAGTCCCTTCGTGAGGGGATCTGCTGGGTTCTCATCCGATGATACCCTCTTTGCCACGAGGAGTCCTTCTTCTATCCGATGTCTGATAAAATGGTATTTTCTGTCGATGTGTCTGGATCTCCTGTGATCCCTTGGTTCCTTGGCTAAGGCAACAGCGCTTTCACTATCACATAAAATTTCCAATGGCTCTTTAATAGCTGGTATAACTCCAAGGTCTCCAATTAAGTTCTTCAGCCATATCGCCTCCTTTGCCGCCTCGCTAGCTGCAATATACTCTAATTCACAAGTTGAATCAGCCACTGTCTCTTGCTTAGAACTCTTCCAAGAAATTGCTCCTCCGTTTAGGGTAAAGACCCAGCCCGACTGAGAGCGGAAATTATCCCTATCAGTCTGGAAGCTAGCATCACTATACCCTACAACTCTCAAGTCATCACTCCCACCGAGGGTAAGGACCCAATCCTTAGTCCCACGTAGGTACTTGAGGATATTCTTTACCGCAGTCCAGTGTGGCTTGCCATGGTTCCCCTGATACCTGCTAACCATGCTCAGGGCAAAGGCTACATCAGGTCGAGTACACGTCATAGCATACATGATCGATCCTACAACCGAAGCATAAGGTATTCGACTCATTTCTACTATCTCAGCCTCAGTGCTAAGGCTTTGTGTCTTACTCAATCTGGCGTTACTCTGGATGGGTAACTCTCCTTTCTTGGAGTCCTGCATGCTGAATCTCTTCAGCACCTTATCCAAGTAGGTACTCTGACTAAGTCCAATTAGTCTTTTACTCCGATCTCTTAGGATCCTTATCCCTAGAATATAGGCAGCTTCTCCTAGGTCCTTCATAGAGAAACACTTCCCAAGCCAGGACTTAACTTCCTACAGAGTTGGGATGTCATTTCCTATGAGTAGTATGTCATCCAAATACAATACCAAAAAGCTAACTATACTCCCACTAGCCTTGACATACACGCAAGACTCATCTTCACTCTTAGAAAAGCCAAATTCCTTGACCTTTTCATCGAAGCAAAGATTCCATCTGCGAGGTGCTTGTTTCAATCCATAAATGGATTTCTCAAGCTTACACACTCTATTAGGGTACTCGTTGCTGACAAAACCTTCTGGCTGACTCATGTAAACATCTTCAGTCAACTTTCCATTAAGGAAAGCGGTTTTGACATCCATTTGCCATATTTCATAGTCATGAAATGCAGCTATGGCTAACAGAATCCTAATAGACTTAATCTTGGCTACTGGAGAAAAGGTCTCATCATAGTCCACTCCTGGAATTTGAGAGAAGCCCTTTGCAACCAGTCGAGCCTTATAAGTGTGTACTTAACCATCCATGTCGGTCTTCTTCTTGAAGATCCATTTGCACCCTACTGTCTTACGACCTGGTACATTCTCAACCAAGTTCCAAACTTGATTGTCATACATGAACTGTATTTCACTGTCCATTGCCTCTTTCCACTTGGCTGACTCAGGGCCTGCCATGGCTTCCGCGTAACTGTTAGGTTCATCCAGACCTATCAGTGTCTCATCACTGATAAGTGTATCACCTTCTGCAGTAATATGGAATCCATAGTAATGCTCAGGAGCATTCCTAACCCTTGTGGACCGCCTCAGAGGTACAGACTTGTCTATTGGCTCAACAGGAGTTTCCTCCTCAAGTTGAGTGCTAGGGTTTGAAGTTCCTTCACCGCTTGACTATTGAATTTCTTCAAGATCAACTTGCCTCTCGCTGTTTCCTTGGCTTATGAACTCTCTCTCTCTCTCTCTCTCTCTCTCTCTCTCTCTCTCTCTAAAGAAAGCCCTCCTAGCTACAAAGACCACATTTTCACTAGGTCTGTAGAAGAGGTAACCAAAGGATTGATGTGGGTAGCCGATGAAAATACACCTCTCGCTTCGAGGTTCGAGCTTATCATGAGTCTCGCGTCTCACGAAAGCCTCGCAACCCCAAATCTTGATGTGGTCTAGTTTAGGTACTTTACCAGTCCACATCTCGTGAGGAGTTTTGGCAACTTTCTTTGTAGGGACTAGATTAAGGATATGGGTGGTAGTCTCTAAGGCATACCCCCAAAATGAGATTGGTAGCGAAGCTCGACTCATTATGGAACGAACCATATCCAACAAGGTTCGATTACGCCTCTCAACCACACTATTCAACTGTGGTGTCCTGGGAGGTGTCAATTGTGAGACAATCCCACATTCCCTTAGATAGTCAAGGAACTCTGAACTAAGATACTCACCACCACGATCGGATCGAAGCATCTTAATGTTCCTGCCCAATTGATTCTTGACTTCCTGTTTAAATTCCTTAAACCTTTCAAAAGTCTCTGACTTATGCTTGATCAAGTAGACATATCCATATCTACTGTAATCATCAGTAAAAGTCAAATAATAACGATTAGCATCCCTTGTGGGATGTTTGAATGGTCCACACACATCCATGTGTACAAGGTCCAACAAACCTTCTTGCCTCTCACACGAGCCTGTGAAGGGTGACTTTGTCATTTTTCCAAGTAAGCATGATTCGCAACTATCATCTGACTTTAGGTCAAACGACTCCAAGACTCCATCCTTTTGGAGTTGGCCTATGCGTTTCTTGCTTATATGTCCAAGACGACAATACCATAATGATGCTTTATCCAAGTTAATATTGTTAATAGAATCAATACACATCACATTATTTCCTAAGTTATCTACAACAGACACAGCTTCATACACACCATCACAAGGTAATGCTTTAAACTAAAGAACATTATTAAAGAAAGCATCAATAGAGCCAACTTCATTATTAAATGAAAAGGTAAACCCTTGTTTGTACAATTCATGAAAGGAAATAATGTTTCTTCCCATTTCAGGCGAATAACAACATTTATTCAAATCTAAATTTAACCCACTACTTAGCGACAAAGTATAAACTCCAATCTTGGTGATAGGTGTAACTTTCCTATTCCCCATGATTAAGTTTATTCTTCCTTGCTCCACATTCTCACTTCTTCTTAGTCCCTGCAAGTCACAACAAATATGAATACCACAACCGGTATCAAGGACCCAAGATTTAGAATGGGGTGAGTTATTAGAAATGATAGTGTAAATACCTGCATGGTTGGGTTTAACTTTCCCATCCTTCACATCTTGCTGGTATTTTGGGCAGTTCCGCTTCCAATGTGATTTTTCATGGCAATAGAAGCATTCAGCCTCTTTTGGGTCAGAAGAAGGAGTGACGAAACCTTTCTTGGTTCCACTTGAAGAAGAGCCATCAAGGGTCCGAGCCTTGGTACCCTTTGAAGAGCTCTTTCTCTTCTTCCCTCAACTTTTCCCAATTGCTAAAACCGGAGTGGAGTTTGGAGTAGGAGTGTTAACAACCGACTTCCCCTTCAGACCTGTTTCAGCGGTCTTGAGAAGTCCCTGAAGTTTGCTGAGTGTGACCTCTTCCTTAATCATGTGATATGTCATGCGGAATTGATCATATCACGATGGTAAGGAGTGCAAAATGATATCTATTGCAAGCTCCTCAGGGAAGTTCACATTAAGCTTCAACAATTGATCCACATACCTTTGCATTTTCTGCATGTGGCTTGTGACGGATTCCCCGTCCTTCATCATGGTTGTTATCATGGAGCAGATGATTTCATACCTCTCTTGTCGTGCACTTTGATGGTATCTTTCCATCAGATCTTGGTGCATTTCATAAGGGTAGAAATCCTCATAGGACTTTTGGAGTTCCACTGTCATCGTGGCCATCATGATGCATGCCACTTTGGTAGCATCCCTTTCATGTGCATGAAAGTCAGCGATCTCCTGGGGAGTTACAGTGGTCTCATCAATCTCCTTAAGCTCCTTGTCAAGTACATATTCTTTGTCCTCGTAGCGGGTAATAATCCTGATGTTTCTGATCCACTCATTGAAGTTGGATCCATCAAAAGTGACTTTCCCACACAAGTTCATAAGGGTAAAGGAGCCATTAGGATTAGAGCCAGAAGCAACATTGTTTGAAGACATCTGAAGGAAGAGGACAAGATTAGTTTAGATATTAAGAGAGTCCTTAATAAAACACCCAAATGTAATATTAAGGCTAGGATCCAATCACAATATATTATAACTTAGCAGAGGTATGCCGTAATCCAAGCTATAACATATTTGAAAGGTAGGTGAATGACGATTCACCAATTTCCACCACGAAAACCGAAATATTAAATATTAGGTTTTGATTGGTTCTTAGAAATTCCTAGATTCTTTGAGATTCAATGAACTTTTCAAAGGCATGTTTCAATCTCGAGTGTGCCCTCCAAGTTTTGTGACTGGGATACTGAGGATCACAAAACGAGGTGTGATGTAACCATGCAAATCACTTGGTAACCTTAAAGTTTATCACTCAATCGATGTGCCGGTAAACCACACATGCTCCACCGATACTATAATAAACCTTAAGTCACCCTTTACCTACCTTGTTAAGTCCAAGTTAGTGTGCCGGTTAACCACACACGCTCCACCAACGACTTAAAAAATGTGTAAAGTGTAATTTCATGGATTAGCACCTTATTCACATTTTTCCTAAAGTAACTAAGATTGGGAATTTAATAAAACATTTAGTTACTTTATAATATTCATCATACTTTTAATGAGAATTTATAAGTCCTTGTCCTACCTATTCGGCTAACGACCCTCCAGCAGTCAAGCGAGCGGTGGGTGAGAGTGGACACCCACTAAGTTGCCATTTTATAGGCAACAACCTTATACCCACCTTATAGACCGGCTTCGTGAATGAGGCGTACTAGCGGTAAGACGACTTTAATCTTATACATATATATATATATATATATATATATATATATATATATATATATATATTATTAACTTATAATATTATAAGTATAAGGGTTGAATTTTAACTTTTAAAATTCTAAGGGTTGGAACTAAAGTTTTAATCAAGACTTTACTTGTTCCAAAACTTGAGGGCAAGTTTTGTAAACTTTCAAAACTTTTGATTTCTTGTAACTTATGAGTTTAATAGAGTAATAAAAATGAAGACTCTTCATTTTTCTAACTCTTGTGTTCTTTTAATGGTTTTAATTCAAGTGACTTTTGGTTTTCCATAACTTGAGGACAAGTTATGGACTCCATTAAAACACATTATGATCAAGAATTAAACTACCACATAGGTTACAAATAATTCCTATGATCATCTAAACATCATAAGATCAAGAACATGAACACGAACACTATCATGAATCAAAATTACACTTAAAACTTTGTAACTTTGATACCTAGTTGTTGTAAATGGATTAGGAAAGACATTACTCCATCTAAAATCAGTTTTCAAGTACCAAAACAGTTTAGGGTAATGTTTATAGTCCATTTCTAGCAACTAAAGTCGAAAATCTGCACTCTGTGGCTCCTACTCGCCGAGTGCATGAACCTACTCGGCAAGTAGGTTGAAGATACAAGTGAACTCGGCGAGTCTCCCCATGGACTCGGCGAGTTCATCAGGCAGACAACAAGCTTTTCGACTTTTTTCAACTTTTAAGCACAAATAACAAACAAACAAGCCTAGGCTCTGATACCACTGATGGGGTTTTGAGAATTCTAACACTTCGTAAGTGCACATGCAACCCTAATAACCTTGGATCTATGTTTGTCTAATTATCATGCAAATTTGAATTCCAAGGTTATATTCCTATCTAGCATACATGGGGAACAATTTTAACTTGAATGAAAGATAGAATAACTTGCCTTGTTGTTGCTTATGATCCTTGAAACCTTGTTAGCCTAGCACCCCAAGTGTGATGCCTCAAATGCTTCACACAACACCAAATGCTCTTGGAAAGACTTTTGAGAGAATACACACTTCTTAAAATCGGTCTAGCCCTCTTGTTTCATATGTCTAGCCGATTTTGGTGGAGAATGGGATTCTTATATAGTGTTGACACATCTAGAGTTACACCATGTAAACCCTAATGTGTCATGACTCTTCATTTCCATGACCCATGGGTTTGTAACTCCCATGGAGCATCCTATGGGTGGAACGCAACTTGATAATCCATGGAGCCTCTTAGCCCACTATATAAGATATGAATGATTTACATAATCAACCCATATATTTAATTAGTTATCTTTTGATCACTTAATTAATTCTAAATTAAGTCTTGATCAAACTAATTAAATAATATTATTAATATATTAGAACTTATAATATATTAATAATCTCCAAGTGTTATTTCTCTCATTTAGTCTATCCAATTGCATGGTGCCATGCAACCCAAATGGACCATGCCGGGTCGGGTCAAGTACTGACCAGAAATAGTTATGGACTTAGACACCTTATCCAACACTTAATGAATGGTGTGGACATTTAATCAAGAAGGTTATTTTGGGTATTAACTTAGTATTTATTGTGTATTAGTTTGGGATTCCCGGCGAGATAACAGTCAGAGATTTACAGTACTTCAGCACTACTCGCGAGGTGAGTTATCCTTACTATATCAACGGGGTCTAAGGCACCAAGGCCGGCCCCTTATGGATTGTATCCAGTTATGGCATGATATGTTTGTTGGTTTGCATCCTGGTAGTTAGGATGAGGCTATATTTATGCTTAGTGACCTGTTTAAGTCGGTGTCCTAGTTATAGGATGGTATTATGTGATATACTAGTATGATATGTTAAATTGGTATCCTGATAGATTGGATGGTAGTGTGTGTTACGTGGTATGATCTATTTGATCAGTGCGTTGTCTATAGACTGTTATGTGATTATCTGTTATATGTGCACATGTTTGTTTGGCGGTTAAGGCTTATCTGCTTTGTGCGAAAACCAATAGATCTGGGCATTCCAACCTATTGGTTGTGGGCCTAAGTATTCCATCCCGAGGAGGATTGGACACATAGTATGTGGGCATTCCACCCCGTTGGTTGTGGACCTGAGGGTATTCCATCCCGAGGATGATTGGACCCATAGTATGTTGGCATTCCAACTGATTGGTTGAGGGCTTGGGATATTCCAACCCGATGGTTGACTGGACCCATAGTATGTTGTTTATGATTATATGTGTATTGTCGTGGGTATGGGTATTTTGGGGGAACTCACTAAGCTTTTGGGCTTACAGTTTCAGTTTGTTGTTTCAGGTACATCAGGGGATCGCGGCATGGCGAAGGCATGATCGTACAACTCCTCATGTTTTATTTATGTTTCTAGGGAAAACTCTGATATTAGACTATTTTGAAAACAAATTTGTAATAACTACTGGTTTTAAATGTTTTGGAAAAGTTTTAAATTAGCTTGAATTTTTTGGGTGTTACAAGTTGGTATCAGAGCCTTGGTTTGAGTGAATTGGGGGAAAATTTCTGTGAATCCAGTCTCAAATCGAGGAAATATTTTCAAAATGGTTTTCAAAATAAATAAAGGAGGATGCATGGTGTACGATCAACCGGAGTTAGCAAGTAGACCCCAAAATACCATACAGTTATTTGATTATGTGATATGTTAGAACAACATGCTAGTACTAGGCTAGGGATTTTCAGGAATTGCATGATAGAATTTCCTGATTACATGATGCCTGCTAGCCTAGGGTTTTCCTTATATGAGATTGACATCATTATTGTAGTTACTTGTGTATGTATCACGACTGTACATAATTAAGATCTTATAGCCTGAGAATGTTTGATTTGGCTGTATGTTCTGTTCTTATTGATTAGGGCTTAGGGTAGGATCAGATATTCGAAAGTCTATAGGGTTTAGGGTCATGTATGGTTAGCATACACTAGTGTTGCAGGGTTGGTGGAAGTTTCATGGATGAGTGAGTTGTGAGAGGTTAGTAGGTCGATGTGAGTCAGTTAGCCTTCCTCGAGGAGTGAGGTTGAGTGACCACCATATGTATGCGTATTGTTAGGGTGTTGTGATGATACTTAAGACAAATATGTGTACGTATGGAAGGTAGTATGGGCCCGTACTACTGAAAGCACAAGACCCGTACACGTAGCAAGGAAGTCACAACCCCTAGGGTTTAGTCGGGAGTTGGTTCCAAGTTATTTATGTGGATTGTCTGATATCTTCCTGTTATATTTTCAGTATGGTGGTTATGAGGCATTTTATGACTGGATCCAGACCGGGATCAAGGAAGGGCGATTAGGAGGCCCCAACAGCGCTTGAGGTTGTCGGCTAGGAGGGGCCAGTGTTGTCAGAGGATCAAGTCAGGGAGATCATCCGCGAGGAGGTGGTCGAGATTGTCTGGGGTCAGATTCCGGAGTTGTTTGGGTCTATCAAGACCGCTATGATGGAGTATTTCGATGACATATACGCAGCCCTTGCGGAGACAGCTGTCGCTGCAGCTGTATCGTCGGCAGGGGGAGGAGTAGGAGCCACTCGGGGCTTCTAGTACAGGGACTTCGATAATACAAAGGCCTACTTTTGATGGGACTCAGGACCCCATCAACGCTTTGAGGTGGGTTTCTGATGTGGAGGGGTGTTTCTTCACTTGCTCATGTCCTACTGACCAGAAGGTCAGGTGCACTCTGAACCTGCTAAGGTCTGGGGCCAAGGACTGGTGGAGATTGACGACAGTATCGTACACTGATGATCAGAGAGCTGTTGTTACTTGGGAGCAGTTTAGGGATATGTTTCGCGCTCGATACATTCCACGAGTTGAGCGAAAACGATTGGCTTAGAAGTTTTTGATTTTTAGACAGGATGGGAAGTTGGTGATGGAGATCACCCGTATGTTCACAGAGAGGGCGATGTTCTGCCTAGAGTTTGCTTCCGAGTAGGCTTAGATGACTCGTTATCTGAGCATGCTCAAGACTGACATCTATTAGTGATGGAACCTTGCCCTTGATGAGACCTCGCTTCTGACTCTGGGATGGGACCTTCTTGGTTTCCTAGTTGTAACTGCAAGATCACAAAGAACAAGGGCCGTCAGCCGCTTCCCGGGAGGAGTTCCCAGGAGAACGCTCCGACGGTCAAGTTAGGATGGCTTTAGGGTTTGTGTTTGTTCTCTCTAGATAGGTTAGGGAGCTTACCTCGCTAGTATGAGAATGCGTCCTTTTATACCTAGCGCCCCTGTCTGATCCGTACCAGACAGGATCGCTTTTTTGGGGAGATAGGATCAGAGGAGCTGATTGGAGGGTCATGTGCCCTCAACTGCTAGAGCGCTCTCATTGGCTCTGACGGTAATGCTCTGATCCCACTGTTTGTCTCCTGGCCGTACTTTTTGTCTTGGAGCGAAGAGCGTCACTTGGCGGGCGCAAGCCTTTCGCCTGGCAATCCGCTCCCGGGGGCGCCAGCGGGCGCTGAGCCTGCTGGGCTGGATCTGGCTGGTGTGCCCGGTTCTAGGGCTTGGATGCAACTCTGCTGTGCTGCCCTAGGCACGCCATCAAGTCCCCCAGTCTAGTAGCCGTAGCGTTGCAGCGCTAGTTACGGCGTTCTGGACTTAACTGATTGACGCGTGTTCGCTTTTCTTTACCCGCCGCTTCGTTTTTAATGGTGACGTGACTGCGTCTGACTGTTGGCAGTTACATCATCACATCAGTCATTTAAATGTCCCGCCTCTTCTTCTTCTTTTCTCATCAATATCTGGTGATACCCTTTGTATGCGTCCAAGAAGCATTTTAGCTTGTATCCCTGTAGCGACTCTACCTTCTGATCGATTTCCGGGAGTGGGTAGCAATCCTTAGGGCATGCCTTGTTTAGATCAGAAAATTCGATGCACATGCGCCACGACCCATCCTGCTTGCAGACCATAACTGGGTTTGCAATCCATGTTGGGAACATCGCCTCCCTTACTATTCCGGCCTCCGTCAGCTTAGACACTTCTGCATTGATCGCCATGTTACGGTCTCCTCCTTGTACCCTCTTCTTCTGCTTAACCTCTTTTACCCCCGGTTTGATCATTAGCTTATGTTCGATGAACTTCCTTTCTACCCCCACCATATCCGTGGGGGTCCAAGCAAATACATGTTTGTAGCGTTTGAGTAGGTCGACCAGTGCTCTTCTTGTGTAGCTTGGGTGGGCGCTTCCAACATCGACCGGCTGATCAGGATATCCCTCATTGATTACCTCCTTCCCTTTTACAGGATTTCCCCTGGGCCTCTTGGGCCCTTTTGTTATTTCTGCTGGCTTCATAACCGTATAGCACCGCAATTCTCTGGGCGGGGTGGCCAAAATCGTGGCTTCGCCTTTTGGTGTGTCGAATTTCATGATCCCATGCATGGTTGAAGGTACGGCCCCTAGCTTCAAGAGGGAGGTCCTTCCTAAGATGATGTTGTGTTCTGCCGAGTGTCGAATAACCAAAAAGTCTATCAGGGCGGTCTTCTTCCGCTGCTTGTCGTGGCTGGTGATTGTTAAGGGGAGGTGGATCGTGCCCAACGGCCACAGGCTGTGACCGGTGAATCCCACCAGCCTACCTGTCGTAGGTTGCAAATTGTCTTTCCAGCGATCTGGGAGAAGCCGGAAACAATTCTCATAGATGATGTCTGCTGAGCTCCTGGTGTCGACATAGACCCTATGGATAGTCACGTCTTTGATGGATGCATGTATTATCAGAGGGTTGTCACCCTTCCAACCGTCTGGCCGAGGATCCTGTATGGAGAACGTGAGCGCGTATGCTGACGGTTTAACAATGATTTGCTCTCCTCGCTGTTCCTCCATACTTCTTTTGCTGCGTATCATGAATATCTCCTTGGGCTGAACTCCTTCGCGGGATGGACCCTTGGCGTTCTCAGCATCGAATTTGGCGCATAGGCTTCGCGCTACCTCCACCAGGTCTCCCTTAAGTTGTTTCTCCTCCATCTCCTTCTTTAGTACCGAACAACTAGCTGTATAATGCGTTTTGCTTTTGTGGTACTCACAGTACCGACTCTTAGGAGAATTGGCTGGCCGCTGTTTCTTAGACACTGCATATACTTCTGGGCGGCGACCCCATCTGTCGTCTTTAATAAATGGTCGGAAACGTGGTGATGGTCTTCTTGCTTGGCCATAGTGTCTTCCTCACCCCCTCCCCCCCCCCCACCCCCCCGCGGAAATCCGCGTGGGTCGGGTGGTGATGTCTAGCCGCCATAGCCTTCAAGTAGGCCTGTTTGGCTGCTTCACCCTCTTCCTGCCGTAGGTACCGCTCCACTCCTTCTTTCAACTCAGCTCGTGTTAGAGGCTTCTTTCCCATGAGTTTTTGCGAGAGGGGCCCAGGAAGGAGTCCCCATGTGAAAGCACCAGCACTGAGCCCTTCGTCATGCCCCGGTACATCCAGCGTAGCGTTTATGAACCTTGTAAAGTATTCTCGAACAGTCTCCCCTTCCCTTTGTTTGCAGCCTATAATTGAATGAGAATCGCCTTTGTATTTACGTAGCTGCATAAAGTTGGTGAGGAAGAGGTATTTGAGTTGAGCGAAGTTTGAAATGCTTCCTGGTTGCAGCGTTTTGAACCATGTCCCGGCGTTGCCATCGAGCGTCATTGGGAAGTATATGCACCAAAACTTCTCGTTAAGTTTTAACGACGTCATCGTCCATTCATACGTATCAATGTGGCTATCTGGGTCGGTGGTTCCATTGTACGTTTTAAGCGTCGGGAGCTTTGCAGTGTTTGGTATTTCGTAATCCAGCAGCTCTTTAACAAACGGAGATGTTACGCTCCGGGAAAAACCATCCTGGTTTGGAGCAGTCGACGTCCCTTGCTGGTATTGAGAACTCATTCCATGCTGTAGGGGCGTAAGGTAGCTTGGACTTGGTCCATAAAAGGGGTATGGTTGGAATGGTAACTGGAGGGGATAGCTAGTGGAGAAAGGGTGCATGGATGTAACAGGGTTGATCATTATCGGCTGTTGTAACCTGTTGTTTGGGGGAATCGTCGGTCCAGTCCATGCTCCGACCGTTGGGCGGACGGGTGGTGAATGGTTCATCATGGTTTGTGCCAATGGTAGTAGTAGCGTTGTGGAATTCTGTCCACCAGTCGTCTGGAACGATGTAGGTGTTACGAACGACGGTGAAAGGTTGAAAATATGGCTCGATGGAGGTGCAGTTGAGTGGACTGTTCGCGTCTGTTGCAGCGGCGGCGCAAAGAACTGTGGCGTCTGAAGCTGTGTAGGCGAAAGTAGCTCCACCGGAGTTGTTCTTTGCTGAGAAGACAACGGTTGCGAAATATTTCCGGCGGCTGCTGTAGAACTTCCTTCGCCCAAAACTGGCCTATTAGTCGCTGTAGGCGGTGGCGTTTCGTCCAACGTCGCCATGGGACGTATGGGACTAACTGGTCGTCCCTCACTACCGTTGGACGCCATTGATTCTTGCTTTCGTGCTTTTGTTTGTGTTCTTCGTCTCACAAACGGATGGCGCCAAATGATGGAACCTTGCTGTTGATGAGACCTCGCTTCTGACTCTGGGATGGGACCTTCTTGGTTGCCTGGTTGTAACTGCAAGATCACAAAGAAGAAGGGCCGTCAGCCGCTTCCCGGGAGAACGCTCCGACGGTCAAGTTAGGATGGCTTTAGGGTTTGTGTTTGTTCTCTCTAGATCGGTTGGGGAGCTTACCTCGCTAGTATGAGAATGTGTCCTTTTATACCTAGCGCCCCTGTATGGTCCGTACCAGACAAGATCGCTTTTTTGGGGAGACAGGATCAGAGGAGCTGATTGGAGGGTCATGCGCCCTCAACTGCTAGAGCGCTCTCATTGGCTCTGACGGTAATGCTCTGATCCCACTATTTGTCTCCTGGCCGTACTTTTTGTCTTGGAGCGAAGAGCGTCACTTGGCGGGCGCGAGCCTTTCGCTTGGGCGTTCCGCTCCCGAGGGCGCCAGCGGGCACTGAGCCTGTTGGGCTGGATCTGGCTGGTGTGCCCGGTTCTAGGGCTTGGATGCAACTCTGCTGTGCTGCCCTAGGCACGCCATCAATCAGTTTGTGTCTACCCAGCGAGGTGATACTCTTCTGGATTTACAAGAGGCCGCAAGGCGGCGTGAGTTGGAGATCGAGTTGTAGTTGAGGGAGCAGCGACAGGCCCCAGCACAGTCACAACTGGCGCCAAAGCGTTTTAAGACCACTGATGCCTGGAGAGGGGATAGCCAGGCCGCACTTGTGGGAAGTGAGGAAAGGCTCATTCAGGGACATGTTGACCAGAGAGTGGGTGCCACCGATGTTGCAAGCAGGGCCATCTGGCCAGGGATTGCAGGGAGCAGAATCCGGCTTCTGGAGTCAGACTTTCTTATCATTGTGAGCAGGTGGGCCATATGAAGGCCCAATGTCCTCTTCTAGCTGCCAAACCGGCGTAGGCTCCAGCACTGGCTACATTGAGGGTTGTAGATGGGAGGCTAGTTAAAGTAAAGCCTCCGAACGCTCAGGGAGATGCCTTCCAGCTTACAGCCGAGGAGGCCAAGGCAGCACCGGATGTGGTTGCTGGTATGTTTCTATCTTTTATCTCATTTATTGTATCTATTTTATGCTTATCTGTTGTACCTGTGGTTAGGTATGTTTTTAGTGAACTCCTTGACTGCATTGGTTTTATTTGACTTGGGGGCGAGTCAGTCGTTTGTATCTCAGACTTTCAGTAGGGAGTTCAGTGTGCCGGTAGGTGAGCTAGATTGTCCGTTACGAGTCTCTATCGCCAACGAACACAGGGTTTCTGTTTCTTCGGTCTACCGAGGATGCGAGTTGGAGATCTTCAGAGTATCCTTTTTGATAGACTTGATTCCTATTCCCATGGGGGGAAGTGTGCATGATTGTGGGGATGGACTGGCTTAGTAGATTTGGTGCCATGATAGATTGTGAGGGCCAACGGGTGGTAGTTCGAACCCCAAGTGGGGGATAACTGATTTTATATGGCGAGGGCACAAGAGTGGGAGAAAGGTTATGTTCAGCTGCCAGGGCTCGACAGTATATTCAGCACGGGTGTGCGGGTTATCTGGCGTATGTGGTGGATACGCGAGTCAGGGATCAAATTTCAGTTTCAGAGGTTCAATTAGTCAGGTAGTTTACTGATGTATTTCCGGAGGAGTTGCCAGGGATACCTCCGGAGAGGTAGGTCGAGTTTCGAATCGACCTGGTGCCGGGTGCAACCCCTATCACCAAGGCGTCGTACCGGTTAGTGCCACCCGAGATGTAGGAGCTGTCATCACAGCTGCAGGAACTGTTGGGCAAGCAGTTCATTCGACCTAGCAGTTTTCCATGGGGAGCACCGATCCTCTTTGTCGGGAAGAAGGATAGCTCACACAGGATGTGCATTGATTATAGGGAGTTGAACAAGTTGACGGTGAAGAACCATTATCCACTCCTGAGAATAGATGACCTCTTTGATTAGTTACAGGGTGCATCTTGGTTCTCCAAGATAGATTTGAGTTTGGGGTATCATCAGGTCCGGGTCAGGGAGGAGGACATAGAGAAGACCGTGTTTCGGACTCGTTATGGTCAGTACGAGCTCGTGGTGATGCCATTTGGGCTCACCAATGCGCCGTCAGTATTCATGGACTTGATGAATCGGGTCTGCAGACCGATGCTTGATCGCTCAGTCATAGTGTTCATTGATGATATATTGGTATATTCCATGATCCGAGAGCAGCACGAGGAGCACCTCAGGGAGTTATTGGGAGTTTTGAGACGATAACTGCTACATTCTAAGTTCTCAAAGTGTGAGTTTTGGTTACGAGAGGTTCAGTTCCTAGGACATCTCGTTAACCAGGAGGGGATTCTATTCGATCCGTCCAAAATCGAGGCAGTCATGAAGTGGGAGGTGCCGAGATCTCCTTCAGACATCAGGAGTTTTTTGGAATTAGCAGGGTACTACCGGAGATTTATACGGGATTTCTCCAAGATTTCAGTACCCCTCACTCGTCTGACGAGGAAGGGGGTAGATTTTCGGTGGGGCCTTGAGCAGCAGAGGGCATTTGAGACCCTCCGTCGGCGGTTGTTCGAGCTCCAGTTTTGACACTCCTGGATGGAGTTGAGGAATTTGTGGTGTTCTATGATGCATCCATCACAGGCCTGGGGGCGGTCTTTATGCAGAGAGGACGAGTGATAGCCTACGCATCGCGGCAACTGAAGCCGCATGAGAAAAGATACCCTACGCATGATTTAGAGCTGGGAGCGGTGGTGTTCGCTCACAAGATTTGGAGACATTATCTATATTGGGTTCGTTGTACCATATACATGGATCACAAGAGCTTGAGACACATCATGGATCAGTCAAACATGAATATGAGGCAACGCAGGTGGCTAGATGTAGTCAAGAACTATGATTGCGAGATCCTTTACCACCCCGGTAAAGTGAATGTAGTGGCGGACGCCTTGAGCCACAAGTCAGCTTGGTCTTCCACCCCAGCGATATGTATGAGGATAGCGGTGGATTCTCCGCTTATAATTTTGATTGGAGATGCTCAGGTTGAGGGAATGCGGCCTGAGAACTGGAAGCTGGAGAGGATCAAGGGTGAGAACACCCAGTTTGTGCAGGATAGTCGAGGATTATTGACTCGATGCATTCGGGTATGCGTTCCGATGTCTGGTGGGGTTAAACAGAAATTCATGGAGGAGGCTCATAAGTCTCATTTCTCTATTCACCCGGGGGCCACCAAGATGTATAGAGACCTGAGTTTGAGTTACTGATGGCCATGTATGAAGCGAGAGATCGCTTGGTACGTCGAGAGGTGCTTGACCTGTAGGATGATCAAGGCCGAGCATCAGAGGCCACATGGTATGTTGCAGCCCTTGAGATTCCCATGTGGAAATGGAGTGGATCACAATGGATTTCATTACCAAATTGTCGAGGATGGCGAAGGGGTTTGATGCTATATGGGTTATCGTAGATCCATTGACCAAGAGTGCCCATTTCTTGGCTATACGGGAGATAGTTTTTCGGCTGAGAAGTTGGCTGACGTGTATGTTCGCGAGATCGTCGCTCGCCATGGGGTTCTGGTCTCCATTGTTTCCGACCGAGATGTTAGATTTACCTCCTGGTTCTGGCAGAAGTTCCATGAGGAACTGGGCACGCGGTTGTACTTTAGTACAACATTTCATCCGCAGATCAACGATCCGAGTGAGTGGACCATTCATACCCTCGAGGATATGTTGAGGGCGTGCATCATTGACTTTGGTAGGAGCTAGGATTCCCACCTGCCCCTTGCAGAGTTCGCCTACAGCAACAACTATCATTCCAGCATTGGCTCCTCGCTACTTGAGTTGTTGTATGGGAGGAGATATCGCACCCCGATTTGTTGGGGTGAGGTCGGACACAGGGTGATGGGACAGACGAAGGTATTCTTGCAGACTACTGAGAAGATTCAGCAGATTAGGCAGCGAGTGCAGACCGCTCAAAGTCGGTAGAAGACTTACGCCGACAGACGCCGATCTGAGTTAGAGTTACAGGTGGGTGATATGGTACTCCTGAAGATCTCACCCTGGAAGGGTGTGATTGTTGAGTTTTGAGCAATCTAAAACTCCTAAGGTGTTTATGCAACCTAAAACCTTGGATCTATGTTTTACTAAGAATACATGCAACTTTGTTTTTCCATGGTTTATAACCTATCTAGCATGGCATGGGGAACATTAAACATAATGGTTAGAAGAATTACATACCTTTCAATTTGTGATTTGATTCCTTGGAGTTTGAGAGCCTAGAACCAATAATGTGGATTCCTCAAATGGAAATCACAAATCACCACAAACTTGGAAAAACCTTATGAGAGTGTATGCTAGCTTGTAGAAATCGGCCACCTCTTTGCACACACATAACTAGTGCCATTTCAAGCATCACAAGCTCCTTTATATAGTGTGGAGGATTAGGGTTACATCCATGTAAACCCTAATACCCATGACTCTTCATTTCCAAGGATCCATGGGTTAAAAGCTCCATGTACTATCCATGGACTCCCATGCATGCCAAGCCTATTCCAAATGAGTATTAGCCCACACTTATATAAATACAAGAGCCAATATTTAATTAGTCACCTTTATTATCACCAAATTAATTCTAAATTAATTTATGATCAATACTAATTAAATAATATTATTTCATATTAATATACTATAACTTATAATATATTAACAAATCATAACCATACAATTCTCAAAGGTTTAACCATAAATAGTTCGGGTGAAGTGCAACCCAAATGGACCATGTCGGGTCGGGTCAAGTATATACCAAATAAAGTTATGGACTTAGACACCTTATCCAACAGTCTCCCACTTGGATAAGTCTAATAACTATATTTGCCTATACTACTTCAGGATCCAACCGACAATCGTAGCTCTCAAAACTCTATTGAACTATGAAGCGCCATTTTAGATAAGTGATCATATAATCCTCTATTCTAGATATCAGCCAGAAAAATAGATGGAACAATGTCTTACTTATTGTCCAACAGTTTGTTTCTCGATTTCCGATTTGTTTGACATAGAACTTAATTGAACACATCAACTTAGTTCAGACCGAGCCCGGTACATGGGTCAACACGAAATCATCGAGGGGCCCAAATACTGCTTCTAATCCAAGAAGGAACAGATACACTTCGAGTCATATGCTTGTTCTACTACTTGTTGAATTATACACAAAGGCACATTTTATAACATCAAGTTACCAATGCATTTACGTAAAATCAATGTATAACCAACTCATAGGCAACAAGTCATATCTCTAGGTTTGAAGACTTATATGATATTACTGTCTCACGGTCACTCGAGATAAATTCCATGAAGTGATGCCAGTAAGCGTGGGTTTATTCCAATACTCAGAACTTATGAGCACTCATGAATGTTGTAGCAACCATTGCTATGACTAAACACCTTTAGTCATCTACAAGCCCAATTCATGACAGTCTTAATTCATACCTACTTCCGACGTATGACCGACTGTGGAAGTTTGAATAAAGTAATTTATTCTGGAAGTCAAAACATGCAAGCTGAAACAATAGTAAATAATTGACAAAAGATAGTAACACCTTACTCATAAATAAATACACCTTTTATTCATCATCAAATGTCGATTACATTTTACAAGTTTCAGAAACAGCTATCTAATCTGTAAAACTAATATCATCCTTCAGCCCTATGTGCCTCGCATGATGTGTAACAACCCGAAATTTTGTATCATTACTTGTAACCCTTTTCGTAATCCATTTCGATCAATCAATCGTCGTTTCCAAATTTGTTTCTGATTTCATCGTTTAATTAAGTCATTAAATTTCATGTATCTAAAATGACTTAATGGATGTCTTAATGCATATAGAAATCATTCTAACACCCCATTCTAGTAATCGGAACATTTCTAGAATCAACCATATCGGATTATGACAAGTTGGCCGGGTGCGACCAAAAGCCCCGTCTAACGCCGGTATCGGGTAGAATCCCACCGTGTCCAAATCCCGAACACTATTTAAAGTGTTTCAATCCTTCATTTGAAGCTTTTGCTTCATCTCACTACTCTCTCTCTAACCTCTCTCCTCATCCAAGATTAAGGTCTAAAATCAAAGATTTAAGGATCCAAATCATAGAGGTAACCTTCCTAGCTTGTTATTCAACCTCTTAAGCCTTCAAATCTATGTTTAAAGTGTGAATTAGGACCTGGAACATGTGTTTACGGCCAAGGAGCAAGCTTGGTCCGTAAACACATAATATTGGGGTTTTTGAGCAATTTAGCCCTTCCAAATCATTGTTGGGACTTAGATATGACCTTAAGGCTTGCAAATCCGGACTTGGAACACCTTAAACTTGAATTTTGAGGGATTAACATGAGTTTACGGCCAAGGTATGTTCTTGGGCCGTAAACCCCTCAAACATGGGGAGTAAACTCATTTTTACATGTTAGAATGCCTTGTAACTTAACCAATAGCATTGTGGTAAATCCTAGAACCATCTAAAAATAGTTTGGAGACCTTAAACATAACAAAACCTCACATATGAGAGTTTACGGCCATAGAACATGCTCTAGGACCGTAAACTTCTAATTATATGTTGTTTGATGCCCTAAATTCACCCCAAGCCTTGGAAAATTAACTAGAATCACATATGATTGCTCTAAGTGCCACAAAATGAATATAGTTTGAGCATGGGAGAGTTTACGGCCGTAAACTCCAATTTTACAGCCGTGAACTCCCATATGTGATGTATATGTTAATTCAATTCAATCCATGGCATTAGAAAAGTCCATTCTAGCATTCCCTAAGTCCATATAAGCCATTTAACACTCAAAATCACCCAAACATGAGTTCACGACCGTGAACTCATGTATGTAGGGGTATATGGCCGCAAACTCCATTAGGGAGTTTACTCTTGAGGAGTAAACTCAAATCCCAAGTCCCTCGCTTCATTTCAAGTCTGTAGACGTTACCCGGGTCACTCCAAACACTCGTTTTGAAGTGTTTTAGCTCATTGGAGTGTAATATTCCATCTAATTAGTATTTTTAAATCTAATTACATATATTTGGACATTATTCCATTGTACATAGGAACCTCGCGAGTAATCAAGCCCCGAACCAACGTTTAGCATCCGAAATCGTCACATTTCCTCGTCTGGTGAGTTCATACCCCTACCTTTTTTCACTGTTTTTCACTGTTTTCAGGGGGGAACACAAGAAAAGTACAAGGGATTACTTGTACTCAAAACTTGTTTTCATGTGTGTGTTTCACATTTTATATGCTTTTAACACTGATTGATACAACTAATAACCGTTTGAACATGCAGATCACGTAAATATATTATTTGTGAAATGGGCTTATAAACTGTTATGTTTTATATATTTCACAAATGATTTCCACATTTTATCAGTTAAAAGCATGACATTAGAACTTTTGAAACATAAAACTTGTACACTGTAAATCCTCGGTAACACTCTACAGAGATACGCAAGTGGAGGATTATCATATTATTACTAGTAAATTTGTTAGTCCTGTATGATTGGAGACATGTCCTCGGTCAACACTCCACAGAGATACGCGAGTGGAGGACTGCACCCGTAACCAGAATCTCTAGGATTAGAGAGCGTGACTTGAGTGTATAGATCTATACAGGGCTGACTACCCCACACCTAACTGCTAGCTACAGCCGAACCGAAATGGTTCAAGGGTGACGAAAGTCATAACGTGATGTGGACTACTTATTGCCATATCTAGTCTATCGTATGGTTATGGAACTCGCAATTAGGATAACAGAGGTTTACTTAATAGTAATAATGAATAACTTAACACATTTCACAAAATAACCAAGTTTCAGTATACATCTTTCACATTGGTAACCAACATTCTGGAAAGTATGGGACTTTCCTGGGGAAACATTGAACATAACCACGTTTTAAAGAATACATCTTTTACATTGATAACCAACATTCAGGAAAGCATGGAGCTTTCCTGGGGAACGTTTACATAACTAGAAAAGTGTAACAAACCGGATAACTTTACATCTTTTACAATTGGTAAAACACAATCAAGAAAGTATGGGACTTTCCTGGGGATACATTGGTACGTAACCAGAACAGTATAACAAACAAGATAACATAACTGTACATTTTCACAAGAGTAAACGTGTTTTCAGTGTACAACTTTACTTTACATGTTGAGAACAAAAAGCAACCTTTTTAAGAAAATATGGGATTTTCTTGGTGTGTGTAACATTTTCAGAAAACAGAAAGGAAACTCGAACATTTTCACAAAACAAAAACCGCTTATGAACTTACCAGCGTTATGCTGATTTTCAAACCGCTTGTGTTCTCAGGTCAGCGTTAGAATAGGTACCCGAAGATCATTTTGTTCCATGTTGGAGTGCGCAGAAGACCAGTTCGTTTTGTTATTATATATTATGTATCACAACTGTATAACTTTACTTTTGAAACAAATGTAAAACTTTTCTATATGTAATGTAATGGTTGTTTTACTTTACTTACTATGTGCATTGGATTTGATACTCAACGTGGAGTCAACCCCAAAAATGTTTCTGCCTTCGGTTTTCGGGGTGTGACATGATGTAAGTGTCTAACCCTCGTCAGTCCCTTCGTAAGGGGATCTGCAGGATTCTCATTTGATGATACCCTCTTTTCCACGAGGAGTCCTTCTTCTATCTTGTGTCTTATGAAGTGATATTTTCTGTCAATGTGTCTGGATCTGCCATGATCTCTCGGTTCCTTGGCTAAGGAAACCGCACTATTGCTGTCACAGAAAATCTCCATAGGCTCCTTAATAGCTGGTACAACTCCAAGGTCTCCGATGAAGTTCTTCAGCCATATCGCCTCCTTTGCCGCTTCACTCGCTGCTATGTACTCTGATTCACAAGTCGAATCAGCTACTGTCTCCTGCTTGGAAGTCTTCCAAGTGATTGCCCCTCCATTTAAAGTAAAGACCCAGTCCGACAGAGAGCGGAAGTTATCCCTATCAGTCTGAAAGCTAGCATCACTATACCCTACTACTCTCAAGCCATCACTCCCACCAAGGGTAAGAATCCAATCTTTAGTCCACCGTAGGTACTTGAGAATATTCTTTACCGCGGTCCACTGAGCCTTGCCAGGGTTCCCCTGACATCTGTTGACCATGCTCAAAGCGAAGGCCACATCAGGGCGGGTACAAGTCATACCATACATGATCGTGCCAACAACGGAAGCATATAGCAATCGTCTCATCTCAGCTATCTTAGCCTCTGTACTCGGGCTCTAAGCCTTTCTCAGTTTGACATTGCTTTGGATCGTTAATTCTCCTTTCTTGGAATTCCGCATGTTGAACCTTTTCAACACCTTATCCAAGTAGGTACTCTGACTAAGTCCAATTAGTCTTTTACTCATGTATCTTAATATCCTTATCCCTAGGATATAGGTAGCCTCTCCAAGGTCCTTCATAGCAAAACACTTCCCAAGGCAGGACTTCACCTCCTGCAAAGTTGGGATACCGTTTCCTATGAGCAGTATGTCATCCACATACAGCACCAAGAAGCTAACTATACTCCCACTAGCTCTGACATAAACACAGGACTCGTCTTCACTTCTCGAAAAGTCAAACTCTTTGACTTTCTCATCAAAGCAGTGCTTGTTTCAATCCATATATGGATTTCTCAAGCTTACACACCCATTCGGGTGCTCTGTACTGACAAAACCCTTTGGTTGACTCATGTAAACATCCTCAGCCAACTTCCCATTAAGGAAAGCGGTTTTGATATCCATTTGCCATATTTCATAGTCATGAAATGCAACAATGGCTAACAAAACGCTAATAGACTTAATCTTTGCTACCAGTGAAAAGGTTTCATCATAATCAACTCCCGGAGTTTGAGAAAAGACCTTTGCAACCAGTCGCACCTTATAAGTGTGTACATTACCATACATGTCGGCCTTCTTCTTGAAGATCCATTTATACCCAACTGTCTTACGACCTGGTACATTGTCAACCAAGTTCCAAACTTGATTGTCATACATGGACTGTATCTCGCTGTCCATTGTCTCTTTCCATTTAGCAGCCTCAGGGCCTGCCATGGCTTCCATGTAGCTGTTTGGTTCATCTAGATTTACCAGTGTACTATCACTGATAAATGTATCACCTTCCACGGTAATATGGAAACCATAGTAATGCTCAGGTGCATTCCTAACTCTCGTGGAACGCCTCAGAGGTACAGACTCGTCAAACGGATCAATAGGAGCTTCCTCCTCAAGTTGATTGCTAGGGTTTGAGGTTCCTTCACCACTTGACTCTTGAAGTTCTTCAAGGTCAATTTTTCTCCCACTGTTTCCTTGGCTCATGAAATCTCTTTCTCGAAAGACCCCTCTCCTTGCCACAAAAACCACATTCTCACTGGGTCTGTAGAAGAGGTAACCAAAGGATTTATGTGGGTAGCCTATGAAAATACACCTCTCAATTCGAGGTTCGATCTTATCGGGAGTCTTGCGTCTCACAAAAGCCTCGCAACCCCAAATCGTGATGTGGTCTAAGTTGGGAACTTTCCCAGTCCACATCTCATGAGGTGTTTTGGCAACCTTCTTTGTAGGGACTAGATTAAGGATATGGGCGTCAGTCTCTAAGGCATACCCCAAAAAAGGGATTGTTAGTGAAGCTCGACTCATCATGGAGCGAACCATGTCCAACAAGGTCGGATTACGCCTCTCAGCCACACCATTCAATTGTGGTGTCTTAGGAGGTGTCAATTGTGAGACAATCCCACACTCCTTAAGAGAGTCGAGCAACTCTGTGCTAAGATACTCACCACCTCGATCGGATCGAAGCATCTTAACGTTCCTGCCCAATTGATTTTCTACTTCCTGTTTAAACTCTTTAAACCTTTCAAAGGTTTCTGACTTATGCGTGATTAAGTATACATAGCCATATCTACTATAGTCATCAGTAAAAGTCAGATAATAACGATTAGCATCCCTTGTGGTGGTTTTGAAGGGTCCACATACATCAGTGTGTATAAGGTCCAACAAACCCTCACCCATCTCACAAGAACCAGTGAATGGGGGATTTTGTCATTTTCCCAAGCAAACAAGATTCACAACTATCATCTGACTTTAGGTCAAATGACTTCAAGACTCCATCCTTTTGGAGTTTGCCTATACGTTTCTTGTTTACATATCCAAGACGACAATGCCACAATGATGCTTTATCCAAGCTAGTAGAAGAATCAATACACAACACATTATTTCCTAGGTTATCTACAACCGACACAGTTTCATACACACCATCACAAGGTAATGCTTTAAGATAAAGAACATTATTAAAGAAAGAATTAATACTACCAATTTCATTATCAAAAGAAAAGGTAAACCCTTGTTTGTACAAACTATGAAAGGAAATAATATTCCTCGTCATTTCAGACGAGTAAACACATTTATTAAAATCTTACTTTAACCCTCTACCAAGCAACAAAGTATAAACTCCAATCTTGGTAACAGGTGAAGCCTTCCTATTCCCCATTATTAAGTTTATCTTCCCGTGCTCAACATCCTCACTTCTTCTTAGGCCCTACAAATCACAACGTATGTGAATACCAAAACCTATATCAAGGACCCAAGAGTTAGAATATGGTGATTTATTTGACAATATGGTGTAAATACCTGTATGGGAAGGTTTCACTTTCCCATCCTTGACATCCTGTAAGTACTTTGGACGGTTTCGCTTCCAGTGCCCCTTATTCTGGAAATAGAAGCATTCAGCATCCTTAGGGATGGCAGAACGAGTAGCAGAACCACCTTCGGTTCCACTTGATGAGGAGACATCAAGAGACATTCCCTTGGTACCCTTCGAACGGGTCTTCCTTTTCTTCCCTTTGCCATGCCCGATAGCCAAAACAGGGGTAGTTGTAGGAGTAGGAGTAGTAACAAAAGACTTACCTTTAAGACCACTTTCGGCGGTCTTCGGAAGTCCTTGAAGCTTGTTGAGTGTGACTTCCTCCTTTTTCATGTGGTATGTCATGCAGAATTGATCATAACACGAAGGTAAGGAGTGCAAAATGATGTCAATTGCCAACTCCTCAGGGAAGTTCACATTTAATTTCTGCACACAGTCCACATACCTTTGCATTTTCTGCATGTGGCCCGTGATGGGTTCACCATCCTTCATTTGGTTTGTTATCATGGAGGAGATGATTTCATATCGCTCTTGACGAGCACTCTGATGGTAGCGGTCCATCAAATCCCGGTGCATCTCAAAAGGATTATAGTCCTTATAGGACTTTTGGCGCTCGGATGTCATAGTGGCCAACATGATGCATGCCACTTTGGTAGCATCTCTTTCATGTGCCTTATATGCAGCGACCTCCTCAGGAGTTGCAGTCGGCTCAAGATCCTTAAGCTCCTTGTCGAGGACATATTCCTTGTCCTCATAACGAGTGACCATCCTGATGTTCCGGATCCAATCCATAAAGTTGGAACCATCGAAGATGACTCTCCTACAAAGGTACATGAGAGAGAAGGAGCCAGTAGGGTTAAAACCCGAAGCATTGTTGGAAGACATCTGAAAAGAAGAAAAACAAGTTTAGATTAGATATATAGAGTCCTTAATAAGACACCCAAATGTAATATTAAGGCTAGGACCCAACACAATATATTATAACTTAGAAGAGGGATGTCGTAATCTAAGCTATAACATAGTTGAAGGTAGGTGAATGACGATTCACCAGTTTCCACCATGAAAACGAAATGAATTATTAGCTTTAATTGGTTTGAAATTCCTAGATTCTTTTGAGATTCATTGAACTTTACAATGGCATGTTTCAATCTCGAGTGTGCCCTTCAAGTTTTGTGACTAGGATGCCGAAGATCACAAAACAAGGTGTGAATAACCATGCAAATTCACTTGGTACCCTTAATATTATCACCTAATCAATGTGCCGGTTAACCACACATGCTCCACCGATCTATGATAAACATTAATTCACCCTTTGTTGTCCTTACTAGTCCAACTTAGTGTGTCGGTTAACCACACACGCTCCAGCAACGACTTGGTAAGATACAAAGTGTGAATTTCATGGGTTAGAACCATTTCACATTTTCCTAGAGTAACTAAGATTGGGAATTATTAAAATATTTAGTTACTTTATAATAATCATTATACTTTTAATGAGAATTAAAGTCATTGTCCTACCCGTTCGGCTAACGACCCTCCACAGATCAAAGAAGCGGTGGGTGAGAGTGGACACCCATTAAGCTGCCATTTTATAGGCAACAACCTTATACCTCCCCCCCCCCCTTATAGACCGGCTTCGTGAATGATGCCTAATACCGGTAAAAAGACTTGATCTTATATATATATATATATATATATATATATATATATATATATATATTAACCATTAATCTTATAATAGTATAAGGGTTGAATTTTAACTTTTAAACTCCTAAGGGATGGTATTTAAAGTTTGTGTCTTTATGAATTCCAAAACTTGGGGGCAAGTTTTGAAACTCTACAAAACTTTTCATTTCATAACTTATGAGTTAAGGGTTCATAAAACTGAAGACTCTTCATTTTTCTATAACTTATGTGTTTTAAATACTCATTAAAAGAGGTAACCTTTGGAAATCTATAACTTGAGGACAAATTATTGATTCCATTAAAACACATAATTGATCAAGAATTAATCATTAAACAACTTAGCAAGTAATATGATGTCAATTGCCAACTCCTCAGGGAAGTTCACATTCAATTTCTGCAACAAGTCCACATACCTTTGCATTTTCTGCATGTGGCCCGTGATGGGTTCACCATCCTTCATTTGGTTTGTTATCATGGAGGAGATGATTTCATATCGCTCTTGACGAGCACTCTGATGGTAGCGGTCCATCAAATCCCGGTGCATCTCAAAAGGATAATAGTCCTTATAGGACTTTTGGAGCTCGGATGTCATAGTGTCCAACATGATGCATGCTACTTTGGTAGCATCTCTTTCATGTGCCTTATACGCAGCGACCTCCTCAGGAGTTGCAGTCGGCTCAAGATCCTTAAGCTCCTTGTCGAGGACATATTCCTTGTCCTCATAACGAGTGACCATCCTGATGTTCCGGATCCAATCCATAAAGTTGGAACCATCGAATATGACTCTCCTACAAAGGTACATGAAAGAGAAGGAGCCAGTAGGGTTAGAACCCGAAGCATTGTTGGAAGACATCTGAAAACAAGAAAAACAAGTTTAGATTAGATATATAGAGTCCTTAATAAGACACCAAAATGTAATATTAAGGCTAGGACCCAACACAATATATTATAACTTAGAAGAGGGATGTCGTAATCTAAGATATAACATAGTTGAAGGTAGGTGAATGACGATTCACCAATTTCCACCATGAAAACGAAATGAATTATTAGCTTTAATTGGTTTGAAATTCCTAGATTCTTTTGAGATTCATTGAACTTTACAATGGCATGTTTCAATCTCGAGTGTGCCCTTCAAGTTTTGTGACTGGGATGCCGAAGATCACAAAACAAGGTGTGAATAACCATGCAAATTCACTTGGTACTCTTAATATTATCACCTAATTAATGTGCCGGTTAACCACACACGCTCCACCGATCTATAATAAACATTAAGTCAACCTTTGTTGTCCTTACTAGTCCAAGTTAGTGTGTCGGTTAACCATACACGCTCCACCAACGACTTGGTAAGGTACAAAGTGTGAATTTCATGGGTTAGCACCGTTTCACATTTTCCTAAAGTAACTAAGATTGGGAATTATTAAAATAGTTAGTTACTTTATAATAATCATTATACTTTTAATGAGAATTAAAGTCATTGTCTTACCCGTTCGACTAACGACCCTCCACCGATCAAGGAAGCAGTGGGTGAGAGTGGACACCCATTAAGCTGCCATTTTATAGGCAACAACCTTATACCCCCCCCCCCCCCCCCCTTATAGACCGCCTTTGTGAATGAGGCCTACTAACGGTAAAAAGACTTGATCTTATATATATATATATATATATATATATATATATATATATATATATATATATATATATATATATATATATATATATATATATATATATATATTAACGATTAATCTTATTATAGTATAAGGGTTGAATTTTAACTTTTAAACTCCTAATGGATGGAATTTAAAGTGTGTGTCTTTACGGATTCCAAAACTTGAGGGCATGTTTTGAAACTCTACAAAACTTTTCATTTCATAACTTATGAGTTAAGGGTTCATAAAAGTGAAGACTCTTCATTTTTATGTAACTTATGTGTTTTAAATGTTCATTAAAAGAGGTAACCTTTGGAAATCTATAACTTGAGGACAAATTATGGATTCCATTAAAACACATAATTGATCAAGAATTAATCATTAAACAATTTAGCAAGTAATTCCTATGATCTAACAATAACTCATAAGAACATGAATATCCGTATCAAAATTTCAAGAACACATGAACACATATAAACATGGAATTTTCATATTAGCCATTGTAAATGGATTACAACAACCATTACACCATCTAAAATAGGTTTTAAAACATCAAAACAGTTTAGGGTAATGTTTCTAGACCATTTACAACAGCAAAAGTCGAAAAACTGCATTCTATGTCTCCTACTCATCGAGTGTAGGAACCTACTCGATGAGTAGGATGAATTTGTGCTTGGACTCGTCGAGTCCCCCCATGGACTTGGCGAGTCCACTACCCAGACAACTCAATTTTGCGACTTTTCAACAGTTTTCATCAAGTATTCAAGAAAACAATCCTAGGTTCTGATACCACTGTTTGGTTTTGAACAATCTAACACTCCTAAGGTGTTCATGCAACCCTAAAACCTTGGATCTATGTTTTACTAAGAAGACATGCAACTTTTTTTTCCCAAGGTTCATAACCTATCTAGCATGGCATGTGGAACATTATGTTGGATAAGGTGTCTAAGTCCATAACTATTTCTGGTTAGTACTTGACTCGACCCGGCATGGTCCATTTGGGTTGCATGGCACCATGCAATTGGATAGACTAAATGAGAGGAATAACACTTGGAGATTATTAATATATTATAAGTTCTAATATATTAATAATATTATTTGATTAGTTTGATCAAAGAATTAATTTGGAATTAATTAAGTGATCAAAAGATAACTAATTAAATATATGGGTTGATTATGTAAATCATTCACATCTTGTATAGTGGGCTAAGAGGCTCCATGGATTATCAAGTTGGGTTCTACCCATAGGATGCTCCATGGATGCTCCATGGGAGTTACAAACCCATGGGTCATGGAAATGAAGAGTCATGACACATTAGGGTTTACATGGTGTAACCCTAGATGTGTCAACACTATATAAGAGTCCCATTCTCCACCAAAATCGGCTACACAAAAGAAACAAGAGGGCTAGGCCGATTTCAAGAAGTGTGTATTCTCTCAGAAGTCTTTCCAAGAGCATTTGGTGTTGTGTGAAGCATTTGAGGCATCACACTTGGGGTGCTAGGCTCACAAGGTTTCAAGGAACATAAGTAACAACAAGGTAAGTTATTCTATCTTTCATTCAAGTTAGAAATTGTTCCCCATGTATGCTAGATAGGAATATAACCTTGGAATTCAACTTTTCATGATAATTAGACAAACATAGATCCAAGGTTATTAGGGTTGCATGTACACTTAGGAAGTGTTAGAATGCTCAAAACCCATCAGTGGTATCAAAGCCTAGGCTTGTTTGTTTGTTATTTGTGCTTAAAAGTTGAAAAACTTGCTGTCTGCCTGATGAACTCGCCGAGTCCATGGGGACTCGCCGAGTTCACTTGTATCTTCAACCTACTCGCCGAGTAGGTTCATGCACTCAGCGAGTAGGAGCCACAGAGTGTAGATTTTCGACTTTAGTTGCTGGAAATGGACTAGAAACATTACCCTAAACTGTTTTGGTACTTGAAAACTTGTTTTAGATGGTGTAATGTCTTTGCTAATCCATTTACAACAACTAGTTATCAAAATTACAAAGTTTTAAGTGTAATTTTGATTCATGAAAGTGTTCATGTTCATGTTCTTGATCTTATGATGTTTAGATGATCATAGGAATTATTTGTAACCTATGTGGTAATTTAATTCTTGATCATAATGTGTTTTAATGGAGTCCATAACTTGTCCTCAAGTTATGCAAAACCAAAAGTCACTTGAGTTAAAACCATTAAAAGAACACAAGAGTTAGAAAAATGAAGAGTCTTCATTTTATTACTCTAATAAACTCATAAGTTACAAGAAATGAAAAGTTTTGAAAGTTTACAAAACTTGCCCTCAAGTTTTGGAACAAGTAAAGTCATGTTAAGAACTTTAGTTCCAACCCTTAGAATTTTAAAAGTTAAAATTCAACCCTTATACTTATATTATTATGATTTAATAATTATATATATATATATATATATATATATATATATATATATATATATATATATATATATATGTATAAGAACAAAGTCGTCTTACCGCTAGTACGCCTCATTCACGAAGCCGGTCTATAAGGTGGGTATAAGGTTGTTGCCTATAAAATGGCAACTTAATGGGTGTCCACTCTCACCCACCGCTTGCTTGACTGGTGGAGGGTCGTTAGCCGAACGGGTAAGACATGGACTTATAAATTCTCATTAAAAGTATGATGAATATTATAAAGTAACTAAATGTTTTATTAAATTCCAATCTTAGTTACTTTAGGAAAAATGTGAATAAGGTGCTAATCCATGAAATTACACTTTACACTTTGTTTAAGTCGTTGGTGGAGCGTGTGTGGTTAACCGGCACACTAACTTGGAGTTAACAAGGTAGGTAAAGGGTGACTTAAAGTTTATTATAGTATCGGTGGAGCGTGTGTGGTTTACCGGCACATCGATTGAGTGATAAACTTTAAGGGTACCAAGTGATTTGCATGGTTACTTCACACCACGTTTTGTGATCCTCGGTATCCCAGTCACAAAACTTGGAGGGCACACTCGAGATTGAAACATGCCTTTGAAAAGTTCATTGAATCTCAAAGAATCGAGGAATTTCTAAGAAACAATCAAAAACCTAATATTTAATATTTCGGTTTTTGTGGTGGAAATTGGTGAATCGTCATTCCCCTACCTTTCAAATATGTTATAGCTTGGATTACGGCATACCTCTTCTAAGTTATAATATATTGTGATTGGGTCCTAGCCTTAATATTACATTTGGGTGTTTTATTAAGGACTCTCTAAATATCTAAACTAATCTTGTCCTTTTTCCTTCAGATGTCTTCAAACAATGCTGCTTCTGGCTCTAATCCTAATGGGTCCTTTACCCTTATGAACTTGTGTGGGAAAGTCACTTTTGATGGATCCAACTTCAATGAGTGGATCAGAAACATCAGGATGGTTACCCGCAACGAGGACAAAGAATATGTCCTTGACAAGGAGCTTAAGGAGATTGATGAGACCACTACAACTCCTCAGAAGATCGCTGACTTTCAGGCACATGAAAGGGATGCTACGAAAGTGGCATGCATCATGATGGCCACGATGACAGCGGAACTCCAAAAGTCTTATGAGGATTTCTACCCTTATGAAATGCACCAAGATTTGATGGAAAGATACCATCAAAGTGCACGACAAGAGAGGTATGAAATCATCTACTCCATGATAACAACCATGATGAAGGACGGGGAATCCGTCACGAGCCACATGCAGAAAATGCAAAGGTATGTGGATCGATTGCTGAAGCTTAATGTGAACTTCCTTGAGGAGCTTGCAATAGATATCATTTTGCACTCCTTACCATCGTGCTATGATCAATTCCGCATGACATATCACATGAACAAGGAAGAGGTCACACTCAGCAAACTTCAGGGACTTCTCAAGACCATAGAAACAGGTCTTAAGGGGAAGTCGGTTGTTAACACTCCTACTCCAAATTCTACTCCGGTTTTGGCAATCGGGAAAAGTCGAGGGAAGAAGAGAAAGAGCTCTTCTAAGGGTACTAAGGCTCGGACCCTTGATAGCTCTTCTTCAAGTGGAACCAAGAAAGGTTTCATCACTCCTTCTTCTGACCCAAAAGAGGCTGAATGCTTCTATTGCCATGAAAAATCACATTGGAAGTGGAACTGCCCAAAATGCCAGCAAGATGTGAAGGATGGGAAAGTTAAACCCAACCATGCAGGTATTTACACTATCATTTCTAATAACTCACCCCATTCTAAATCTTGGGTCCTTGATACCGGTTGTGGTATTCATAATTGTTGTGACTTGCAGGGACTAAGGAGAAGTGAGAATGTGGAGCAAGGAAGAATAAACTTAATCATGGGGAATGGGAAAGCTTTACCTGTCACCAAGATTGGATTTTATACTTTATCGCTAAGTAGTGGGTTTAGTTTAGATTTGAATAAGTGTTGTTATTCGCCAGAAATGGCAAGAAATATTATTTCCTTTCATGCATTGTATAAACAAGGTTTCACATTTTCATTTGATAATGAAGTTGGTTCGATTAATTCTTTCTTTAATAATGTTCTTTATTTCAAAGCATTACCTTGTGATGGCGTGTATGAAACAGTATCTGTGGTTGATAACTTAGGAAATAATGTATTGTGTATTGATTCTGTTAATAATAATAACTTGGATAAAGCATAATTATGGCATTGTCGTCTTGGACATATAAGCAAGAAACGCATAGGCCAACTCCAAAAGGATGGAGTCTTGGAGTCATTTGACCTAAAGTCAGATGATAGTTGCGAATCATGCTTACTTGGAAAAATGACAAAGTCACCCTTCACAGGCTCGTGTGAGAGGGGTGAAGGTTTGTTGGACCTTGTACACACGGATGTGTGTGGACCATTCAAACATGCCACAAGGGATGCTAATCGTTATTATTTGACTTTTACTGATGATTACAGTAGATATGGATATGTCTACTTGATCAAGCATAAGTCAGAGACTTTCGGAAGGTTTAAGGAATTTAAACAGGAAGTCGAGAATCAATTGGGCACGAACATTAAGATGCTTCGATCCGATTGTGGTGGTGAGTATCTTAGTTCAGAGTTCCTTGACTATCTAAGGGAATGTGGGATAGTCTGACAATTGACACCTCCCAGGACACCACAGTTGAATGGTGTGGCTGAGAGGCGTAATCGAACCTTGTTGGATATGGTTCGTTCCATGATGAGTCGAGCTTCGCTACCAATATCATTCTGAGGGTATGCCTTAGAGATTGCCGCCCATATCCTTAATCTAGTCCCTACAAAGAAAGTTGCCAAAACTCCTCACGAGATGTGGACTGGTAAAGTGCCTAAACTAGACCACATCAAGATTTGGGGTTGCGAGGCTTTCGTGAGATGCGAGACTCATGATAAGCTAGAACCCCGAAGCGAGAGGTGTATTTTCATCGGCTACCCACAACAATCCTTTGGTTACCTCTTCTACAGACCTAGTGAAAATGTGGTCTTTGTAGCTAGGAGGGCTTTCTTTAGAGAGAGAGAGTTCATAAGCCAAGGAAACAGTGGGAGGCAAGTTGATCTTGAAGAAATTCAAGAGTGAAGCGGTGAAGGAACTTCAAACCCTAGCACTAAACTTGAGGAGGAAACTCCTGTTGAGCCAACTGACAAGTCTGTACCTCTGAGGCGGTCCACAAGGGTTAGGAATGCTCCTGAGCATTACTATGGATTCCATATTACTGTAGAAGGGGATACACTTATCAGTGATGAGACACTGATAGGTCTGGATGAACCTAGCAGTTACGCGGAAGCCATGGCAGGCCCTGAGTCAGCCAAGTGGAAAGAGGCAATGGACAACGAAATACAGTCCATGTATGACAATCAAGTTTAGAACTTGGTTGAGAATGTACCAGGTCGTAAGACAGTTGGGTGCAAATGGGTCTTCAAGAAGAAGACCGACATGGATGGTAAAGTACACACTTATAAGGCTAGATTGGTTGCAAAGGGCTTCTCTCAAATTCCAGGAGTGGACTATGATGAGACCTTTTCTCCAGTAGCCAAGATTAAGTCTATTCGGGTTCTGTTGGCCATAGCTGCATTTCATGACTATGAAATATGGCAAATGAATGTCAAAACCGCTTTCCTTAATGGAAAGGTGGCTGAAGATGTTTACATGAGTCATCCAGAGGGTTTTGTTAGCAACGAGTACCCTAATAGAGTGTGTAAGCTTGAGAAATCCATTTATGGATTGAAGCAACCACCTCGCAGATGGAATCTTTGCTTTGATGAAAAGGTCAAGGAATTTGGCTTTTCCAGGAGTGAAGATGAGTCTTGCGTGTATGTCAAGGCTAGTGGGAGTATAGTTAGCTTTTTGGTGTTGTATGTGGATGACATACTACTCATAGGAAATGACATCCCAACCCTACAGGAAGTTAAGTCCTGGCTTGGGAAGTGTTTCTCTATGAAGGACCTATGAGAAGTTGCCTATATTCTAGGGATAAGGATCTTGAGAGATCGGAGTAAAAGACTAATTGGACTTAGTCAGAGTACCTACTTGGATAAGGTGCTGAAAAGATTCAGCATGCAGGACTCCAAGAAAGGAGAGTTACCCATCTAGAGTAACACCAGATTGAGTAAGACACAAAGCCCTAGCACTGAGGCTGAAATAGCAGAAATGAGTCGAATACCTTATGCTTCGGCAGTAGGATCGATCATGTATGCTATGACGTGTACTCGACCTGATGTAGCCTTTGCCCTGAGCATGGTTAGCAGGTATCAGGCGAACCCTGGCAAGGCACACTGGACTGCGGTAAAGAATATCCTCAAGTACCTACGGAGGACTAAGGACTGGGTCCTTACCCTCGGTGGGAGTGATGACTTGAGAGTTGTAGGGTATAGTGATGCTAGCTTCCAGACTGATAGGGATAAATTCCGCTCTCAGTCGGGCTGGGTCTTTACCCTAAATAGAGGAGCAATTTCTTGGAAGAGTTCCAAGCAAAAGACAGTGGCTGATTCAACTTGTGAATCAGAGTATATTGCAGCTAGTGAGGCGCCAAAGGAGGCGATATGGCTGAAGAACTTCATTGGAGACCTTGGAGTTGTACC
This sequence comes from Lactuca sativa, assembly GCF_002870075.4. Classification (NCBI taxonomy): domain Eukaryota; kingdom Viridiplantae; phylum Streptophyta; class Magnoliopsida; order Asterales; family Asteraceae; genus Lactuca; species Lactuca sativa. The sequence goes on from NC_056625.2 coordinate 147,637,577, forward strand.
AGCTATAAAAGAGCCAATGGAAATTTTCTGTGATAGTGCAAGTGCCGTTGCCTTAGCCAAGGAACCAAGGGATCATGGGAGATCCAGACACATCGACATAAAATACCATTTTATCAGACATCGGATAGAAGAAGGACTCCTCGTGGAAAAGAGGGTATCATCGGATGAGAACCCAGCAGATCCCCTCACGAAGGGACTGACTCGTGTTAAGCATCTCCAACATGCTCGGAGCATAGGGCTGAAGGATGATATTAGATTTAGTAGTTAGATAACCCAGAAATTTGTAAAGTGTAATTGACATTAGATGATGAATAAAAGATGTTTTATTTATGAGTAAAGTGTTGCTATCTCTTGTCGATCGTTTACTATATTTCTTTTACATGTTTTGATTTCTAGAATAATTTTGTTTGGTATAACATATTATTCAAACCTCCACAGTCGGTCATATGTCGGAAGTAGGTATGAATCAAGACTGTCATGATTGGTTGCAGAGGTCTAAGGTGTTGGACAAGGCAACAACAATCATGAGTGCTCATAAGTTCTGAGCATTGGACTCAACCCACACTCACTGGAATCACTTCATAGAATTTATCTCGAGTGATCGTGAGACGGTAATATCATATAAGTCATCAAACCTAGAGATATGATTTGTTACTTACAAGTTGGTTATGCAATGATTGTACGAAAACGCATTGGTAACTCGATGTTATAAAACGTGCTTTTGTGTATAATTCAATGAGTGGTAGAACAAACATATGAGTCGAAGTTTATCTGTTCCTTCTTCGATTAGAAGCTGATATCTGGGCCCCTCGATGATTTTGTTTTGACCTATGTACCGGGCCCGGTTAGAACTAAGTTGATGTGTTCAATTAAGTTCTTTGTCAAACAAATCGGAAATCGGGAAACAAACTGCTGGACAATAAGTAAGACATTGTTCCATGTATTTGTCCGGCTGATATCTAGAATAGAGGATTATATGATCACTTATCTTAAATGGCGTATCAACATCTTCTCAGTTCCGAGAGACCTTGAAAGAGCTACGATTGCCGATCGGTTCCTGAAGTACTGGACTTACAGTTATTAGACTTATCCAAGTGGGAGACTGTTGGATAAGGTGTCTAAGTCCATAACTATTTCTGGTTAGTACTTGACCCGACCCGGCATGGTCCATTTGGGTTGCATGGCACCATGCAATTGGATAGACTAAATGAGAGGAATAACACTTGGAGATTATTAATATATTATAAGTTCTAATATATTAATAATATTATTTGATTAGTTTGATCAAAGAATTAATTTGGAATTAATTAAGTGATCAAAAGATAACTAATTAAATATATGGGTTGATTATGTAAATCATTCATATCTTGTATAGTGGGCTAAGAGGCTCCATGGATTATCAAGTTGGGTTCTACCCATAGGATGCTCCATGGATGCTCCATGGGAGTTACAAACCCATGGGTCATGGAAATGAAGAGTCATGACACATTAGGGTTTACATGGTGTAACCCTAGATGTGTCAACACTATATAAGAGTCCCATTCTCCACCAAAATCGGCTACAAAAAAGAAACAAGAGGGCTAGGACGATTTCAAGAAGTGTGTATTCTCTCAAAAGTCTTTCCAAGAGCATTTGGTGTTGTGTGAAGCATTTGAGGCATCACACTTGGGGTGCTAGGCTCACAAGGTTTCAAGGAACATAAGAAACAACAAGGTAAGTTATTCTATCTTTCGTTCAAGTTAGAAATTGTTCCCCATGTATGCTAGATAGGAATATAACCTTGGAATTCAACTTTGCATGATAATTAGACAAACATAGATCCAAGGTTATTAGGGTTTCATGTACACTTAGGAAGTGTTCGAATGCTCAAAACCCATCACATTAAACATAATAGCTAGAAGAATTACATACCTTTTAATTTGTGAGTTGATTCCTTGGAGTTTGAGAGCCTAGCACCAATAATGTGGATGACTCAAATGGAAATCACAAATCACCACAAACTAGGAAAAACCTTATGAGAGTGTATGCTAGCTTATAGAAATCAGCCACCTCTTTTCACACACACAACTTGTGTAATTTCAAGCATCACAAGCTCCTTTATATAGTGTGGAGGATTAGGGTTACATCCATGTAAACCCTAATACCCATGACTCTTCCTTTGCAAGGATCCATGGGTTAAAAGCTCCATGGGCTATCCATGGACTCCCCTGCATGTCAAGCCCATTTCAAATGAGTATTAGCCCACACATATATAAATACAAGGGCCCATTTTTAATTAGTCACCTTTTTATCACCAAATTAATTCTAAATTAATTGATGATCAATACTAATTAAATAATATGATTTCATATTAATATATTATAACTTATAATATATTAACACATCATAAACATACAATTCCCAAATGGACCATGTCGGGTCAGGTCAAGTATATACGAAATAAAGTTATGGACTTAGACAACTTATCCAACAGTCATCCGCTTCAAGAAGAGGGGGAAATTGGATCCCCGCTACATTGGACCATTCAAGATTGTTTCCAAGGTTAGCAAAGTGGCATACAGGCTAGAGCTACCGGATGAGCTTAGTCGGATCCACAACACTTTCCACGTTTCGCAATTGCGAAAGTGCATTATGGATAAGGAGGCAGTGGTGTCATTGGATGATATTCACGTCGATGAGCGCCTAAATTACTGTTGGGTTTTGAGCCTTCTAACACTCCTAAGTGTACATGCAACCCTAAATACCTTGTATCTATGTTTTCTCTATTATACATGCAAATATGAACATCCAAGGTATTATCCTAATCTAGCATATAAAACTATCAATATAACAAGATAGAATACATACCTCTTTGATGTAGAAAGTCTTCATGAAGCTTGAGTGCCTAGTGCCCCAAGTGTGACACCTCAAATGGTTCACACAACACCAAATACACTTGGAATAACTTGAGAGAAATCCACAACTCATGAAATCGGCTAGCCCTTATTTTTTCACTCTAGTGACCAATTTTGGTCAAGAATAAGATCTTTATATAGTGTTATAATTAGGGTAAACCCTAATTGTCATGACTTTCCATTTCCTTGGATCCATGGGTTCAAATACACCATGGAGCATCCATGGACCATCCTATGGGTTTTAGCCCAACTTGATTATCCATGGAGCATTAGCCCACTATACAAGTATGGATGATTTACACAATCAACCCATATATTTAATTAGTCTTCTTTTGATCACTTAATTAATCCTAGATTAATTCTTGATCAATACTAATTAAATAATCTTATTATTCTTATTATTAATATACTAGAACTTATAATATATTAATAACCATAAGTGTCTTATTTCTCTCATTATAGTCTATCCAAGTGCATGATGCCATGCAACCCAAATGGACCATGCCGGGTCGAGTCAAGTCTTACCAATTATAGTTATGGACTTAGACATTAATCCAATAGTCTCCCACTTGGATAAGTCTAAAACTAATATTGCGTATGACTTCAGGAACCGACTGGAAATCGTAGCTCTCAAAAGCTTCTGTCGAACTCTGACCTTGTAGATGAAATCTGACCTTTGTCAGTGACTTGTCCATTAGATAAGGGATCATATATTCCTCCATTCTAGATATCATATGGACTGAGACATGGATTATAATCATTCTCTCTGTCTATTTGTTGTTTCCCGATTTCCGATTTATGACGACTGAGTAATTGAACAAATCAAATTAGTCCTGGCCCGGCCGAGCACTTCCATTTGTCATCATCAAATCATCGAGGGGCCCACAGATATCGCTTTTATCCCGAAGGTAAAAGGAATGGATAAACTTCGACTCATATGGCTTGTTCTACTACTTGTTGAATCATACACAAAGACACGTTTTATAGCACCGAGTTACCAAATGCGTTTTCGTGCAATCAATGTACTATCAACTCATAGTAACAACTCATATCTCTAGGTTTGAAGAATATAAGATATTATCGTCTCATGATCACTCGTGATAAAATCCATGAAGTGATTCCAATGAGCGCGAGTTGAATCCAATACTCAGAACTTATGAGCACTCATGAGTGTTGTAGCCCTTTGTCCAACACCTTAGACCTCTACAAGCCAACCCATGACAGTCTTAATTCATATCTACTTCCAACATATGACCGACTATGGATGGTTTGAATAACTTAGTCATTCCAGAAGAATAACCCAGTTTATTCGGGAAGTCAAAACATGCAAAGTGAAACACAATAATAATTGAATCCAATATGGTATCAAAACCTATGAACATAAATAAAACACCTTTTAGTTATCACCATATGATTACACATTATTCATTGTATACTGTTTCAGCTATCAACTTTATTCTTGAATTTAAAACAATAGTTGTCCCATGCTCCAAGCATGTACACTATGTTTTCTAAACACTAGTCATGCCATACACCAAGTATTCATACTATGTTTGTCTATGATCTTTACTTTGTGAACTAGATCAATTGAACATAACTCCAATGATCCTCTTTTCACAGTCCCAAATCCTTACTGCAAATGCAAGAATTCTAAATTCATGCCATTTACTGAAATCTGTTAGATTCTAAACTTATATGCATTGATCCTCTTGTAAAGATTATGCACAAAATCAGAAAGACTTGACAACAATCATTACAGAGTATTCCAAAGGAGATTAGCTCCTTGGAAACATCCTTCTTGCACTAAGTTTCCTAATCTTAAACAGATTGAAAATTCTAACTTTGAAACATTTCCAGATTCCATTTTGACTATCACTTCTGAACAGGAGTTGCCTCCTTAGAGATTATGTCAATATGGTCCTTCGAGAATTATCACTATACTTTCAATTGTCCTTGAGCAACCAATCTTTGGTAAACCTTAGATTGTCCTCGACAATTATTTAATCCTTTTAATCATGTCCAGTTCTAAACCTTTCCCTTCTTAATGCCCCAAGCATTTGGAAAATTTTAGAAAGGATGAATATAGCACATGTAATCGATCCTATATCCGAAGCATATGGGAATCGATTCATGATGTCTTACATAAAGACTAAACCAGTCTTTTGCTATAACATTTCCATTTCAATTTGCCAAGTTCTCATAATTCAGATTATGAAAAGGGATGCCATAATCATAATAGAATTTTAGAACGCAAATAATGGACCCATATACAGAATTTCCTTATGTTGAACCATTCCAACATGAAATTCATATATATATATATATATATATATATATATATATATATATATATATATATATATATATATATATATATATATATCCTTGACTAAATGATTAAAACCTCACGATCTAAGCTTATTGATTTGAGATGAAGTATAATTCCCTCTCCCTTAATTATAGCAAAACAACTTTTCCCAATTGAAACCTTTTGTTTTCTATAATTAACATTGCTAGCTTGCAATACTTATCATAATTATCATGCCCCCACTAACATGATGATTATTAGCATAACACTTATGCTCCCACTAGCTTTGACATGTACTCAGAAATCAGCTGGACTTCTAGAAATCAATACTTCATTGACTTTCTAACCAAAGTTCAGATTTCTGATACTAGATTGTTTTGATAAGACTTTATCAAAATCACACACCTTCCCTTAGATAGCACACTTGTGTGTCTAAACAATTATGAAGAGGGATGCCGTAATCATAATGGTTAGACCTTTTTGCCACTTCTCACAAGTCCAGGTTAGTGTGTCGGTAAACCACACACGCTCCACTAACGACTTTGAGAATGCAAATATCACAATTGCTATCTAACTAAAATCTACTTAGTGAAAGTGTTTCCTCACCATCATTTTCATGAATCGGAGAGAAACCTTATGACACTTAGATTTAATGGTGTATGTGTTCTTATCCATGTGAATTGTCAAAACCATAGTCATAGGACAAGGATAATGACAAATCCAAACTCATATGGACTGAACTCAATCTAATTTCTTGCCATCTGGCAGCTCAAGGGCCTGCCATTGCTTCCAAGTTGTTATGCACCCAATTGAGAACTCTAAGAACTCATATGCAAAGCCAACTTTAACTGGAATGGGCACAGAATATGTCAACACGATAGGTTATAAACCTCAAGTTGTGTGCTAGTGAAGAACTTCAGGTTTTATTCTTGATTAGTTCTTGAGACTTTCAAGACCTTTAAGACTCCCATTGTCCTCTTGACATATAAGACTCCCTTGTCAAAACATCCAAGAGATAGTATGGATTCTAATCAAGACAAACACTTCACACAATTGGCCTAAGATGGTCTTTGTTTTATCCAAAACATCACAACTTACCAATTTCAAATGTACAAGAGTAGAAACTTTTACTCTTACATTTGATAAGTGTTTTAAACCTTCTTTAAGACATGTCACTCAAGTTACAATCTTGGAGTATGACTCTAAGACTTGTATTGGAACGAAGTATGACTCATCTTCTTGATTTAACCACTTCAACAATTCAAGTTCCTCTTCTTAGTCATAAGAATGCACTAAGATTTCCTTAGAGAACTAATTGTGCTATGGTTTCTTAATCATTAAGATGATCACAGAACTGATACTAAAGTACTCTCCCATCTTTTCAGATTTGAGAAACTTTTATCCTTCTGCCTAATTTGATTCTTCTTATTCGCTCTGCCATACATTGGAACCTTTTTCCAATGTCTTAGAGTTACCCTTAAGCTTGTAAGTATAATCATATTTACTGAGCTTTAGTAAACTATGACGAATAATCTTATCAATCTTTTGTGGTGGACTTGGCCAGTGCACAAGAATGTTTACTCGATCCCTTAGTCCTTTACTTGACTCACACATCCATGTGACCGAGTAATTAGTCTTAATTTTTCCAATACTTGAAAGTTCTCATTCATCATGCTATACAACTTGCATGATTCCAAGTTCCGGTCCAATTGAAACTTGGGTGATGAGAATCTTTCCTTATTTGGTAAATTTATACATTACCACAAATGAAAGAATCAATTTCATATTTCCACTCTTGCTATTAATGGAATCATATAAGCAACAATTTTTCCTCAAATGCCATTGTAAGGATATTTCAAAATAAATAAAATAAAAAATTTTCTTTTATTTTAAAACTTTGCAGAAAAACTTATCCTTACAATCCATATGAAAACTTGTTGTTATCTATTCCTAAGCAATATCTCATAACTCCTAAGAAGTAGCTCAAGAATCCGATCTTCAAACTATGCGATAGAAATCCATCTACGCGATCAGATTCAGCATATTCTTTCTTTAAGTTTCTTCACTTTTCTTTGATTCTTAAAACATCACCATGTGACCCAGTCACATCATGTATCAAGAATCTCATAATAGAAACTTAACAGAGTTAGATAGTGGACTTTACCTGAAGTAGAGTCAAACTTATTGACTTTAACATCCTTAGGTAAATTTGGCAGATTTGCAACCAATGCCCCTTTCTTTGGCAATATAAACATATGGACCCTTTGATAATGGTACACAGTATTATCACAGACTTAGCTTTTCTCTTTACCATTTGGTCAACCGAGTTGACTATGGCCGATCCCTTTCCATTGGGAAGAGAGAGCTTTACTAGACATCCAATGTCATCATTGTCAATGTCCATAAAGTTTTAGGAAGTTGATCTTATCAAAAATCATTAAGGGTCTTGTCATTGTCTGTTTCATAGGTGTTCCAAAAGAACTCACTATGTGACTTAGAAAGTAGTTGAACCACCAACTTTCTCAAGACTTTGAAACCCAACTCTCCCGGCTTGTCAATATGTGACTACATCTCCAAGATGTGATCACACCTAGACCTTGCCTTGCCAATAGGGCTTGAGTGACCTTAAACTTTTCAAGAACTTGTGGGTTAGGGAGAATAATTGGAGGAGGTGAAAGAAGTATGATTTCCATGGGACATCTTCATTTAGGAAAGCTTGTTTCATGAGATTTGGGAAGATCATAAATGTCTAAGCCAGACATCTTTTGGGAGATATTCAAGATAGTTGATCTTAAGTCCTTAATATGACACCCAATATGAAATATTAACGCTAGGACCCAACAAACTATTTTATAACTTAGAAGAGGGATGCCGTAATCCAAGCTATAAAATATTTGAAGGTAGGTGAATGACGATTCACCAATTTCCACCAAGATAAACGAAATGATTTATTAGGTTTTAATTGGATTTGAAACTCCTAGATCTTTGAGATTCATTGAACTGTTCAATGGCATGTTTCAATCTCGAGTGTGCCCTTCAGGTTTTGTGACTGGGATGCCGAGGATCACAAAACAAGGTGTGAAGTAACCATGCAAATTACTTGGTACCCTTAAGTGTTTACCCCTCAATCGATGTGCCGGTTAACCACACACGCTCCATCGATACTATGATAAACATTAAGTTACCCTTTGCCTACCTTGTTAAATACAAGTTAGTGTGCCGGTTAACCACACACGCTCCACTAACCGACTTAAACAAAGTTCAAAGTGTAATTTCATGGATTAGCACCTTATTCACATTTTCCTAAGTAACTAAGATTGGGTATTATTAAGAGTTTAGTTACTTAGTATTTATCATTAATACTTTTAATGAAGGGAGAATTATAGTCCTGTCAAACCCGTTCAGCTAACGACCCTCCACCAGTCATGCAAGCGGTGGGTGAGAGTGGACACCCATTAAGTTGCCATTTTACAGGCAACAACCTTATACCCACCTTATAGACCGGCTTCGTGAATGAGGCATACTAGCGGTAAGACTGACTTTACTCTTATACATACATACATACATATATATATATATATATATATATATATATATATATATATTATTAACTTATAATATTATAAAATATAAGGGTTGAATTTTAACTTTTAAAATTCTAAGGGCTAACTTGGAATTAAAGTATTCATAAGAGAAAACTTTACAAATTCCAAAACTTGAGGGCAAGTTTTGAAACTATTCAAAAATAATTAATTCCATAACTTATGTGTTTAAAGTAGTTTTAATCCAAAAACTCTTCAAGTTCCATAACTTGAGGACAAGTTATGTAAGACTTTAAACTAATAAAAGAATTAACTTTTTCCTTTATTTTATAACTTATGGAATTAATTAAGGTTACACTTTATTTATTTATTTATTATTTAATGAAGAGACTCTTGGTCCTCCATAACTTGAGGACAAGTTATGAAGTCATAAACCCATTTAATTAGAACTAGACTCTTCATTTTGTAACCTTTGCCAACTTTTATGAGTTTTATGAAACTTAAATGTGACTTTTCATATAACTTGAGGACAAGTTACAAAAAACACATTTTAGAATCAACTCTTAGATTAATTTGGATTCAAAACAACTATTTCACTCAACTTTTCTATTAATCTAAGCAACTCATAAGAACAAGATAATTCAAATCAAACTTTTTCATGTAATTAGTCTAAACCTTAAACTAATACAAAACATGAATCTATTGACAATTATCTTTGAAATTGGATTAACATGAGCATTACCACATCAAAAACAAGTTTATAAGTTCAAAAACATCTTAGGGTAATGTTCCTAGTCCAATTCCAGCCAAAAAAGTCGAATTTATGCTGTCTGGGGGTCCAACTCGTCGAGTGCACGAACCAACTCGGCGAGTTGGATGCTTTTTGCCTTGGAATCAGCGAGTCCATTCATGGACTCGGCAAGTCTGCTGGGCAGACAACATCAAAACTCGATTTTCCAGCTTCTTTTGCAAGTATAACAAGAAAACAAGCCTAGGCTTTGATACCACTGTTGGGTTTTGAGCATTCTAACACTCCTAAGTGTACATGCAACCCTAAATACCTTGGATCTATGTTTTCTCTATTATACATGCAAATATGAACATCCAAGGTATTATCCTAATCTAGCATATAAAACTATCAATATAACAAGATAGAATACACACCTCTTTGATGTAGAAAGTCTTCATGAAGCTTGAGTGCCTAGTGCCCCAAGTGTGACACCTCAAATGGTTTACACAACACCAAATACACTTGGAATAACTTGAGAGAAATCCACAACTCATGAAATCGGCTAGCCCTGATTTTTTCACTCTAGTGACCGATTTTGGTCAAGAATAAGATCTTTATATAGTGTTACTATTAGGGTAAACCCTAATTGTCATGACTTTCCATTTCCTTGGATCCATGGGTTCAAATACACCATGGAGCATCCATGGACCATCCTATGGGTTTTAGCCCAACTTGATTATCCATGGAGCATTAGCCTACTATACAAGTATGGATGATTTACACAATCAACCCATATATTTAATTAGTCTTCTTTTGATCACTTAATTAATCCTAGATTAATTCTTGATCAATACTAATTAAATAATCTTATTATTCTTATTATTAATATACTAGAACTTATAATATATTAATAACCATAAGTGTCTTATTTCTCTCATTATAGTCTATCCAAGTGCATGATGCCATGCAACCCAAATGGACCATGCCGGGTCGGGTCAAGTCTTACCAATTATAGTTATGGACTTAGACATTAATCCAACAATTACGTGGAGAGGCCTATGGCTAAACTAGAGAGGAAAAAGAAGGTTCTAAGGAACAAGGAGATACCTTTAGTGAAGGTACATTGGGAGCATCGGAGGGGGTCCGAGTGGACGTGGGAGCCCGAGTCCGAGATGCAGGAGCATTACCCATATCTATTTGTCGCAGTAGACTTCGAGGGTGAAGTCTAAGTCAAGTGAGGGAGAATTGTAACATCCCAAGAATTGGTAGGTATTCCTGAACCCTCTTCTATCATTACCTTGTCATTTTATGGTCCTTGGGGTTGGAAGTGAAGAGCCAAGATAAGTTTAAGGACCAAGTTTGCAAACTTGGGCCAAAAGGGAGTACGCTGCACGTACATAAGAGTACGCTAAGCGTATTAAATTCCGCCTTAGTATGTTGGGCGTACACTTGTGTACGTTGGGCGTACTAATGTCTGGGTGAAACCCTAATATTTAGGGTTTGGGGCATATATAAGCAACAATATGAGCACCAGAACCCCTTTACCTCAGCCTCCACAACTTACAATCATCCTCCCCAAACCCTAGCCTTTCCTTTGTGAGTTTAAGATTATTTGGTGTGTTCTTGAGTGCTTTAAGAGGAAGGTATTTCATCAGAGAGTCGGAGAAGAAGATCAAGCTTGTAGATTTAAATTTGGTTTGTGCTCAAGAAGCTCCAGAAGGTATAAAGTTCCAAACTTTATGCATATATGCATATATCTCATCATTTTACTTTATTAGAAGCATTTCTTGTCCTAAAAGCCATAAGGTGGTGCATGTTGTGATTTAGACGAAAAGAGTTGTCCATCCAGACTCTTGAAGGGACCTTGAGTGATAAAAATGAGGTCCCACTAGCTGTATGTGTCCCATGCAAAGAGAAATAAGTTCTTAATGCATTAAGACCAAGCATTAAGAACTTTATGGATGTCCAAAGTGACAAAGTTCATAACTTTATGGATCCTAGGCATGATAGGTCTCTGGATCTGAAGTTTAGGCTTAAGTGCTTAAGCCATTAAGAACTTAATGAGGTTTTGGCAGCGTAAATCCAGTACGCCCAACATACTGGGTCAGCCACCATGATGGTGGTCAACGAATGGACGAGTACGCCCCGCGTACATCCTCTGTTGGGCCTTTGACAAATGGACTTCAGATTTTGGGCTGTTTATGGGCTAAATGGATTTGGGCCTTCGTTGGACTTTGTAAATAGGATATCTTGGGCCAATTAGTGATAGTGGATCATGGGGTTAGGCCCAATTATGGAGTTGGGCCCAATTTAGTAAATTGGATCGATAATGGGCTTTATATGTGGACTTTCAAGTCAAGGACTGGGTATTTGGGCCTTGACCCAATAAAGAGAATGAACTTAATGAATGGTGTGGACGTTTAGTCAAGAAGGTTATTTTGGGTATTAACTTAGTATTTATTGTGTATTAGTTTGGGATTCTCGGTGACACAAAAGTCAGAGATTTACAGTACTTCAGCACTACTCGCGATATGAGTTATCCTCACTATATCAACAGGGTCTAAGGCACCAAGGCCGACCCTTTGTGGTTTGTATTCGGTTATGGCATGATATGTTTATTGATTTTCATCCTGGTAGTTAGGATGAGGTTATGTTTATGCTTAGTGAACTGGTTAGGTCGGTGTCCTGGTTATAAGATGGTATTATCTGATATACTAGTATTATCTATTAAATTGGTATCCTGATAGATTGGATGGTAGTATGTGTTATGTGGTATGATCTGTTAGATCAGTGCGTTGTCTATATACTGTTATGTGATTATCTGTTATATGTACACATGTTTGTTTGGCGGTTGAGGCTTATCTACTTTGTGGGAAAGCCAATAGACCTGGGCATTCCAACCTGTTGGTTGTGGGCCGTGAGTATTCCATCCCGAGGATGATTGGACTCATAGTATGTGGGAATTCCAACTTGTTGGTTGTGGGCCTAGGGGTATTCCATCCCGAGGATGATTGGACCCATAGTATGTTGGCATTCCAACAGATTGGTTCAGGGCTTGGGGTATTCCAACCCGATGGTTGACTGGACCCATAATATGTTGTTTATGATTATATGTGTATTGTTGTGCGCACAGATATTTTGGGGGAACTGACTAAGCTTTCAGGCTTACAGTTTCAGTTTGTTGTTTCAGGTACATCAGGGGATCGCGGCAAGGCGAAGGCGTGATCGTACAACTCCTCATGTTTTATTTATGTTTCTGGGGAAAACTCTGATATTCGAGTATTTTGAAAACGAATTTGTAATAACTACTGGTTTTAAATGTTTTGGAAAAGTTTTAAAGTAGCTTTAATTTTTTGGGTGTTACACGTAGTTTAGTTTCTTTGACAATATCACAATAACATTTTATATGAATCATATAAAGAAGATAAAATAACTATGACCATAGATTTTTTAAAAAAAAATGATTATGCGGGTTTAAGAGGTAGTTTTGTACTCTTTCAATAATATTGGATGGAATTCGTATAAAGCATAAATAATCTCCAACACAAACTCATTTTGACTCATTCACATTCTGTTTTGAAAAAGATATATGTTTAACGTACGAATAAATTACATCACAAAATATTCATTGTAATACTAACATTTTAACAATATAGATCGTGTCCTCTATAAGAACTATTGACCATACTATACTATAAATGAAACATTTTAATGAGTTTTAACGTACGAATAAATTACTTCACAAAATATTAACGTAGTTAAAATACTAACATTTTAAAATACTATGACAATAGTTAAAATATTAACGTACGGATAACTATGACCATAGTTAACATACTAACATTTTAACGTACGGACAAATTACTTCACAAAATATTCATTCGCCTAGTACTATACCATAAATGAAACATTTTCTTTTCACCATATCAATTTGAAACTTCCATCTCTTAATATTTCTACATAATATGCTTAATTTATTAAGTTAAATATGTTGCTAACTGTGAATATGATATACTAAATTATTTTAACTTCAATTAAATGTTAAATAAATAACCTAAATTAATATATCAAATAAACTTTAAAATATAGTGTAAAATTCAAACATAAAATAAAATTTTTTAAAAAAATTCAATGTATACTTTTTTAAAATAATTAAAAAAAGAAAATATTAAATAAGAAACATAGAAAAATCTTAAATCTAAAATTCGAATTAACTAAAAAATGTCCAAAAATTATTTTTTATAATAACAAAATCTCAATTAAGTTGTTTTTTTAAATAATTTATAATAATAATAATAGTTAAAAATAGCATAAAGTTATAAATGGATTATGTTAACTTACAAACAGTCGTTGATGATTTAAATAATCATCATATGATGAAGAAATTAAAACATTATAAAAAAAATTAAAATTTAGTGAATTATAACAATAATTAATTAAAATAGTGGAGAAGTTATACACATGTAAATCTTGAGTAGAGACTACTAAATTATTTGATTTTAATATATTTTTTTTATTATATATTGTTCAAATTAATTAAAATTTTGCATCAACTAAATGTAATAATTATTTTTTATAGTTAATATAAATGACATAAATATTTTAAATAATATATGATTACCAAAAGTTTAATTGTATAATTTTATACTGTATGGACATTCATATAGTTCCCTTCATAATTAATGACTTATAATTTAATTTTAGTTAGTTAAAAGTAATCAACTAATTATATTATATTAATGAGCTGCGGAAATTTAAATGAATTCAACACATCTTTTCTAAGGAGGAAGAAATTAATTTTTCTAATCATACATACTTATAAAGCTAGCATTTTTTTTTGTAATTCTTCTTATAAAATTGTGTTTTTTAACTTTTAACATATCATATTTAATTTATTAGTTTTAATATATTGTTGGATGTAAACCATTATCATTTTAAAGGTATAACTTTTGAACAATTTGTATAAAATACTTAAATTATTAATTAAAATATAACATTATAGGCTAACCTTAAATATAAATTTTATTTAATTAAACAACCCAAAGATTATTTTATAAATAGTTAAAAGTGATAAATTGTAGTGTCTTTCTAATAATGATTGTAAGTTGGTTAATAAGGTTACATAAATATCAAACCAAAAATGTAATCATAAATAGACTAAATTTTAATTTTAAAATAATATATTTACTTCTATTTATAAAGTTATTTCTTTAAATTTGAACATATTATAATTAATTTATTAGATTTAAAATGTTGTTGCATGTAAACCATTATCAGTTTAAAGCTACAACTTTTGAACAGTTTGGACAAAATTCTTAAATTGTTAATTTAAATATAACATTACAGTGTCAACTTAAATGTAAATTTCAGTTCCACTAAAAAAACCAAATAATATTTTTTAAATAGTTAAGAGTGATAAATTATAGTGATAAATTATAGTGATAAATGAAAAAAATCAAATTGTAATATCAGTTTAACTAAAATATTTCCTAAATATATTTATATAATCGTTAAAGATTTTCAAATAAGTAGCTTAAAATAACTTATAATAACAATATTTAAAAATAACTCAATATAAATGATTATATTGTTACCTTTAAAATCAAAAAATAATGTTTGATGTTTTAAATAATTATAATGATAGAAATTAAAACATTAAGCAAATAAATTTTAAAAAATTAGTTAAAAATAACAACAACTATAAATAATATTAAACTATATATAATATTTAATTTTATTGATGTGTAACTCGAGAGTAGAAGTCATTCAAACGATTGAGATTATGACGTTATAATAGATGTATATATATTATCATATAATTCAAAATAATCAATATATTATATCAAATTTATATACAAATTATTATATCAAATTTAACAATAACGTTAGTGTTATATTTTAATATATATATATATATATATATATATATATATATATATATATATATATATATATATATATTTGTAAAGACTTCAACTATATAAGTGTTTCTGCGCATTACAATGTCAACTCAAATATAAATTTCAGTTCTATCCTAAAAAACTAAAGAATATTTTGTAAATAGTTGAAAGTGATAAATTATAGTGATAAAAGCAAAAACTAAATTATAATCTCAATTTAACTAAAATATTTCTTAAATATAGTTTTATAATCGTTAAAAGTTTCCAAATAAGTAGCTTAAAATAACTTACAATAAAAATAGTTAAAAACAACTATATATATAAATGATTATATTGTTAGCTTTAAAATAAAAAAACAATGTTTGATGTTTTAAACAATTATAATGATAGAAATTAAAACATTAAGCAAATAAATTTTAAAAAATTAATTAACAACAAAAACAACTATAAATAAAATCAAATCATATATTATATTTAATTTTACTCATGTGTAACTTACGGGTAGAAGTCATTCAAACGATTGGGATTTTGAAGTTATAATAAATGTATACATTATCATATGATTCAAAATAATCAATATATTATATCAATTTAGTATATACAAATTAATTATTATATCAAATTTAACAACAACATTATTGTTATATTTAAAAAAACATATATTTGTAAACACATCAACTATATAGGTGTTTCTGTACAACGCGCGGACATTCGCCAAGTTTTTTTTATAAACATCATAAATTCAAATTCAAATTAAGAGATGCACATATCAAAACTATTATTGTGATACTGATTTATCGTTATACAAAAAGATCATATGGTTTACATGACATGACCATTAAAGAATGAGATATATATGATACATGATTCCATGAATTCCATCTAAGGGTATTTTCGGGATTTTCGCAATTATCATTCATCCATATTTCTCTTGAATTAAATTTGGATATATAAACTAAAGTTCTAATATTTTTATCGATTAGACAAAAAGTCATAAATTTTATTTTTTTAACAGTAAAGTCCAAATTACCGGCGGTTTTTGACACTTTTACCATTTTTTTCCGGTTAGCCGCTAATTAAGACTTTTTTTTGTCAAAAAAATAAAGTTTAGGACTTTCTTGTTAAATAGTCAATTAGGACTTTACTGTCAAAAAAATAAAGTTCATGAGTTTCTTGTCTAATCGTTGAAAATATTGGGACTTTAGTGTATATATCCTTTTTTTTGTTAGAAATTTAATGATACGATACTCTTTAAGCATAAGAGTTATTCAAATTTTCTCTAGTTAGCTAGATCCTATTTAAATCCTTAACGTTTGCTTCTTGTTAAATCGTTTTTTTAATATCAATAAACCGATATTAAAAAAAAAGGGCAATTTCGTTTTTTTTTCTTCAGTTTCTTATTTCTCTATTTTTGGGACTTCAAAAAGACAACACAACCCTGTTTTCTTCTTTCTTTCTTGATTATCTTCTTTTTTCAATGTCGGTTTGTTGATATTAAAAAAAACAATTTAACAAGAAGCAAACATTAAAGATTTCAATAGGATCTAACTGACTAGAGAATGTTTCAATAACTCTTATACTTAAAGAGTATCATATCATTAAATTTCTAACAAAAAAATGATATATATACATTAAAGTCCCAATATTTTCAACGATTCGACAAGAGAGTCTTAAACTTTTTTTTTTTTACAGTAAAGTCCTAGTTGACGATTTAACAAGAAAGTCCTAAATTTTATTTTTTTTTTTGACAAAAAAATCCTTATTACCGGCTAACCGGAAAAAAAAGGTAAAAGTGTCAAAAACTGCCAGTAATTTGGACTTTCCTGTCAAAAAATAAAATTTACGACTTTCTTGTCAAATCGATGAAAATATTGAGACTTTAGTGTATATATCCCAATTAAATTCCATTTCCTTAAGATGCCTAATTCACTTGTATTTTGACATTTTTAAGGCTAAGGGGTCTGATGATGTTTTTGCCAATGGTGAAAAGATATCACATAAAGTCTATATATATATATATATATATATATATATATATATATATATATATATATATATATATATATATATATATATATATATATATATATATATATATATATATATATATATATATATATATTATATCAAAAAAATTGACTAACCATTCTTCGGAGGCCAGATTCAAATTTGACAGGAGAACTGGACAATGAAGCCTACAAGAGCTAGGGTGCAAAATCTTTTAATCGTTGGGTTGATGCACTAAAAAGCGTAACCAAAATTTTATCATTAGATTTTGGAGTTCATATCAATTTTATCCAAATATTTAGGTTTTTTTTTTTCACCTAAATTTGAACCTTGACTTAAAATCTAGTTACAGTAAGTAAGCCGATCAATAACTCATCTTTTTTTTGTTACTTTTAATTCATCTACGTTCTTTAATGATCAAAGCAAGAAGTTTGCTCGTGGCACTCTTTATACGCATTGCAAAATCTTTACAAATAAAGTATACCTTAGTATCTAGTAGATCATTTTTCTTTTTTTGTTTACATTTGTCGTTTTTAGAATCAAATACACAACTATATATGTCGATAAAAATTTGATTTGAACTTCAACCATACAATGACCTTAAAACTTCCATATCTCTATTTCAATGAGGTAAGCCTCAAATTATTGATTACAAATGATTATTGATCCGCACTTTTTCAGTTTTCTCCATTTCGTAATTGGAAATTGGTTTCTGGAAATGAAAGGATTGGTTCATTATTGTTAATTTATTTTAGTTTATTTAAGATTTTATGGAAAATTGATTTGTTTGTTTCTTTTGGGGATTTTGAAAGTCAAAATGCTTGTTTTTTTTTTCCTGGAAAATCGATCGACTATTATGATTTATGACTTTGTTTTTTTTTTCTTCTTTCTGGAAATTGATATTTTTCCATCAAAATAATTAATTATTTGATTATTGTTCATTTGTGTTTGTTTGGGCTTTTTTATATAGCCCAAAAGATTGCATTGAAACAATTACACAAAGAGCTACTTTCACGGCTTCACTCAAGGCTCTAGGTCCAGCGATCCAATCCTTACTTTTTAAGGTGTTTTTTTCCAATTACTTTTAGTAATATTATTTTCCTAAACAACATTAATCATGTAGCAAAAAGAGGAAAAGACAAAAGTGGTCTAGCTGTTGCATCTATTCTGCATCGTCAATTATCTAATGTTCCAAACTTTAACCGTAAAATAGTAATCTAGAATTTGTTGGAAAAATATGACTAGAAGTGTGAAAGTATTAGATTTCAAGCTTCTCAAATAAGATTAAGGTTGTTAGAAATATCTAAATCATGTGATGATTCAAAATCAAAGAGTGAAAACAAAGTTTAGTTAGTGTTATTGAGAGTTTTGAATTGTTTTTTGGTTGTTTGGATATAAAAATTGTCTCATTAAATAATAGATTTTGACATTTAAAAAAATTTGAAAGTATATTCGGACTTTTATATGATTCACGAAAATCAAAGTCAATAAATGGAAACGAACTTAAATAAATTTGTATAAAGTTTGCGACTACTTTTTCAAACGATAACATGATGTAGATTCTAATGTCATTTTAATTAAAAGTCTTGCAAATGACTTTGCATGATAATATACTGTCTGTAGTTGACATTTTAGGATATGTTAAATTTGATTAATTTTACCTAAATGCTTTTATTGCATAAAGATTATTATTAATTATTTCTCTCCTAATAGCATCCATGATAAAAGAATTGCTTAATGACATCCATGTCACAAGAGAGATTGAATGGTTTTGTTATCTTATCTATAGAAAAAATATATATTAAATAAAATTAATCTTTATAATACTATTAATGAAATTGCATCGTAAAAACTAGAAGATGTATCTTTCTTTGAATTAGTGGAATTTGTAAATGCTAGAGTTTCTGGTCTTAAGAATATCAATATACTTGGATATTTCTTGGATCGTGATTACAATTACTTTTCAAAATCTGTGATTCCGATCCTATAGTTTGTGGTATCACGAAATCATATTTGGAATAATCCAAAGAATTTCAATTTAGAAGTCAGATCAAGTTTAAATTAAAAACACAGAAAATACCTTGTTGTTTTTGTGCTCTTAAAGAGATAGAACAAATCAATGTATGTTTTTCGTGTATGTATATTCCAACCCGTTTTTTAGAACCTTAAAAACGTTCTTATACAAAAGGAAAAGTAGTTAAACGGAAGTTGCATGTTTTTTGGAGCAAAAAATGTTGGTTATTAAGACATAACCAACTTATGACATCATCATGATATCATCAATAGTTTTGGCAGAAATTTGCATGACGTGATTTTCTGTTTGTCTCATGTGCAACAAGAGCCAACAAGAGAAAGGATTAAGGATTTCTATTGGCTGAAGTAAAAGAAGAAAGTTAGCAATGGGTGTAAGGGAGCAATTAATGAGGTAAAGGCAGCACGCATACTCTTTATCTGTTGCAAACAGTGAGTTTTTTTTTTATCGTGTTTTTGAAAAAAAATATTTACCATATAAGTGTAGTTTTAAAAATATTTACCAAATAGATGTAGTTTCAATAATTTAACAGTTTTTTAAAAAAATTAATTCTTTTTACTGTTTTTACTATACTCTTTTGACTTTCTTTTTGAACATTTCGTTATTATTATTTTTTTTTATTAATGTTTATTAAGTTATTCCAACTTATTTTTTATTTTCTTTTGTATTTTTTAAAAGGCGATTGTTGGTTTTGTTCTAAAACCATTATACCAACAATTTTTTAAATTTAAACCAAAACATTAAGGTAAAACGATTTTAAAATTAAACTATTTAATTTAAACTGATTTGGTATATGTTAGTTTTAAATATACACATGTGTATTTTGGGTAAAGGAAAAAAAAATACCCAATTGTTTTCTTTTTGTGCAAACTAATTTTCCTCTTCAGTGCCGTTTTATGTAAAAGAAACTAACGAAAAACACATTTTTTTTCCTTTTGTCGCTGTTGACCGAAGAGAATTTTTTTTTCCCTTAATACTTCCATTTAAATTATATACAAAAAAAACATATTTGAAGGAAAAAAAATATTTTTTCCTTATATTTCCATATAGATTATATGCATATAAAACAGTTTTCAAGAATTTTATATATACGTTGTACGTAATTATTTTTTTTATTAATTTACATAAAATAATACCTCATAAAAATATTATTGCAAAAAGTTAAAAAGAAAACTAAAAAAAAAATATATTAGAAAAATGGTCAAAAATAATTAAACAGTAAAAAAATTGGAAAAATATCATATTTTAAAACTATACCTATTTTTTTAAAGCTACACCTATGATAAAGCTACATCTATGATAAATATTTTTAAAGCTACACCTATGATAAATACTTTTTTCAAAAAAACCCTTTTGTCAAAAATCTAGCATCTACATTTTTACCCCCTAAGTAAAACCGAACAACCAAAGGGCTTGTAGCCCAACGGTATCAGGTGGTGCCTTCCCTCTTTGAGGTCGAGGATTCAAGTCATGTCGTGGACATAGATGGAATAGGTGTTGTTAGCTTAGAAGTAGATTAGATTTGCCGATTCAAAAAAAAAAAGTAAAATCGAACAAAAAAAAGTATGACAAAGACAAGATAGATGGGACCCGACAGTATGTCTGTTGTCACTGAGATGTTGGAGCGTGACTCTTACACGCCGAAATTGAGAGTGGATCGAATTAAAGCATTTCAATTCAATTTTATTTTTGCTTCCAAAAAAAATAGTCTTAACGTGCTCTTGATGTGAAGGACCAGTTGTCTTCTACCCTTGAACCTCAATTAAGTATACAAAAAGCCAAACTATTTCTCATATACAACCAACCTTAAAAATATTCTAACTCATATACCTCTGTTAAAATTTTTTACCCCATAACAATATTTTTGTTTTTTTCAAAACACCTTTCTGCATGGGAATAAACAGATTAAACCCTATCTTTTTAGCAATAACTTCATCTTCTTTAGCAAAACATAATATTCTTCGAAATCTAGATTTAACAACAGCAAAATGCATATGAACAGAACAACATAATTTTTATTTTTCAAGCAATATCACCAACAAAAACAGTAAAGAACCAACATAAGATTATTTAGTTGTAAAGGCTGAGAAATTCATCAAGAATGACAAAAATCTTCAAGATAGTAAACTAATCGAGATCGTTCCCTTGAAATAACTTATTAGATCTTCAAGGCCAAACTCTGATACCACTTGTAGGTTCCCATTTATCGATTGTATTGGTGCGGAAAGATAATATCAAGAAAATGATCGTGTATGAATATGATGAACAAAACATTTGAGTAAACTGTGATGAATAAATAGGAAGATATAACATATTACATGAACAACACTCATGGCTAGGAAGAATTCCCCAACCAAATCTCTCTCATATAAAGTCTACATGGGTGCACTCTCATATTACAAATAACCACTCACCTCCACTTTATATACTAGTGGAGGGAATATGCTCTCATACAAAAGAATGTTCTAACCTAATAAATCACTCATCATTGTAGGGTATTTCATGCTCCAACAGTTCTCTAAATGTTTGACAACCCGTTCTTACCATCACTATACCATCAAAAGAATAAGTACACTAGCCTAGTTGTATATTAGTTCCTAGTTGTGATTAAAAATACACATCACATACTCACAATAAATATGTTGTCAAATAGCCACTAAATCAAGAAAAAATTGCATAAAAAAACAATGAATAAACTATAACTTTCAAATAACCAACTTCTTTTAACTCCCTTACACCCCTGACCCGACAGTAGAACCACCGCCAGGGGCTTTGCCCCTTGGACCCCTAGACCCCGCCAGGGGTGCATCCCCTTGGAACCCTACACCAAGGGGCGCTGCCCCCGAACCCCCGTATACTGAAGTTCACATTAATCACTCTGAGCGTGCACCCCTATCTCGATTAGTAAATAGAGCTCAGCGTATCACATTATTAACAATGATTACACCAAAATACGTTGATAAGACTAAAATCACCGATATCCCCCTATTTTACTGTAATCCTCAATTAACTAAAAGCAAACACAAAATCAAACGTATGCATAAATTAAAATATCTTGAAGATTGAATTTTCAATTTAGTATAATATAAATATCAAATACTTAAGAATCAGGGTATCCTAAGTATTGAGCCTATCAACTCATTTGAATAACTGAAGATAGTATACACATAAGTTAATCACAATATCTAATGTTTCATACCTGACACTATTACAACCATGTGTCCTATCCATTCATGAGTGATAAAAGCCAAGTCCAAGCTTTCTAAAGCGACATCACTTCACACTCACATTGGTAGTCGTATATCATGCACCTAATTAATGCACTTTTTCAAAAGAACTATTAAGAACTTGATCAACATACTTTAACTTTATAGGTTATAAGCACATACCTTGGGATGTAGTAAAATGAATGTGCTTCAATATCCATAAGCAAACTTTCCACATTAAATTCAACTTCTAATATTGTATTAGAAGGGAATTGGGTATCTTACCCATAGAGATATCAACTGGGCCTAAAACCCATCCCAATAACTGACTTCTTTACCAAGTCCTAGCTAACCCTTTCATCAAGTGATCAACTAAGTTTTGTTGAGATCAAACAAAAATAACAGAAATGATACCATGAGTAATGAGCACACGTACCATGTTGTTTCTAACACCCAAAATTTGCGACTTTCCATTATACACTTGAATGTATCCTTTCTCCAAGGTGGCGAAACTATCATACTGTATAGAAATAGGTGATATAGGCTTTGGCCACAAAGGAATCTCCTACATCACATTCCTTAATCATTATGCTTCTTTTCCAACGATTGCAAGGGCTACAAATTTAGATTCCATAGTTGAATTTGTGATGCATGTTTTTTTCTTATAAGCCCATGAAAGGGCACCTCCACCAAAAAGAAACACCCAACCACTTGTGGAAGAGTGGTCCTCAACATTAGTGATCCAACTAGCATCTAAATATCCTTCAATGACCGAATGTTTTTCAACATTAGTGGTCCTCATAATTTGTTTCTTAGAAGAGCAGAACCACCGCTAGGGGCTCTGCCCCTTGGACCCCGCTAGGGCGCTGCACCTAGACCCCGCCAGGGGCGCAACCCCTTGGAACCCTGCACCTAGGGGCACTGCCCCCGAACCCCCGTATACCATGTTCATATTAATCACTCCGAATACACCTCACACCTCCTATCTCAATTAGTAAATGGGGCTCAACTATCTCATTATTAACAATAATTACACCAAAATATGTTGATAACACTAAAATCACCAACAGTAAATGGTGTGACTATTTGTATCTTTAAAACTATTTTTAATGAAAAAATAGATTTTATTTATATAAATTATGTGTAAATGATTAGCTATATTTGTTTCTTTAATGGCCTTTACTTCCTACTCGTCTCAAGCCCAAAAATGTTTGGACGAGTCATGTATGTATTTAGTCATCACATTTTGTAGAGATGCACATGTACCGATTTTAAACCATTTTTGTTTAATAAAACGGTTTTCTCAAGACTGGTTTCGATTATAGCCTGTTCGATTTTTTTGGAAGTGAAATTGCATTAAAAATCGGTTATTAACTAGTTTGGTTTCGTTATTTTAAAGGTAAAAAGCGCTCTCAATTATAGAAAAAGTGTATTCTAAACAATGGTCTGGTTTTAACCTAACCAATTATCAAAAAACAAGCTCTAAAAATATTGGTTCGGTTTTTTTCCACCAGTTTTCGTTCACTTTGTGCACATTTACCATCATGTGTTGGTTACTTGGACTTGCTTTTGTCGTTTGTAACACCCCGAAATTCAGGTATATCTATTTAACCCTTCTTCTTTTCCAAGCTGTCAAGTTTAGCCCTTAAAAGAAAGTTTTGGCAAATGAGTACGTTGGGCGTATTGAAGTGCGTACTCATGTGCTTTAGTTCGACACGTACTCGCCTAGGTACGCTGGGCGTAGCCGACCCAGATGCAAAACCGTAATGTGACTTGAGGACTATAAAAGGAATGTTATGGCCTTATCCTCAGCCACCATTTCACAGAGAAAGAAACCCTAAGAGAGCAATACCATCGTTCCAAGCTTGTATGTGTGTTTTTGAGCTAGAAAGTGTCTTGGTGTGGTAGTAGAGAAGAATAGGAAGTTATTGTGGAGGCTAGAAGTTGGAATACAAGCTTGGATCCAAGTTCTATAGAGGGTGGAGCTTCACTTGGAGGTAAAAGCTCAAAGCTTTCCTTATCATTTTTGTTTTGTGCTTGATGGACCAACTTTTAGGGTTTTTAGTCCCAAGATGGAGACTTTATGAGCAAATTCCCTCCATAAGCTTAGATCTGTCTTATTTTAGTGTAATATGTGTTGTGGATTCATAAAAATCCAATCTTGGACGTTAAGATTAAGTCATGCATGAGATTAGGGCTTAATGGGGAAAGATGTTATATGTTTGAAGTGGTTGGTGACCTTTATAGCCATGCAAAGCTTAAAGGTTTTGACTTTATGACTTAGGAGGCAGTAGAGAGCCTAGATTTGTGATTTGAGCCCATGACTTAACCTATTTAGACCAAAAAGGAAGAAAGGATGAATCTAGGACTTACACTGGGCGTAATCCCAGTACGCGCTGCATAAGGGCTTGAGACCCCGATTCTGGATCCCCGTAGTACGCCCCACGTACATGAGCTGGTACGCGCCGCATACTTCCCCCTGTCGACTTTCGTTGACTTTTAGGGTTTTAGTCAACATTTGTACTTTTAGGTTAATAAGGGGTAAAATGGTCTTTTACCCTTCTGTGGGACTGTAGAAAGGGATTAATCTAGCCTTAAGAGCCATTATTTATTTAAGAATATTGTTTATGTGATTAGGCGGGAGCTAGATCAGTATATTCATGTGCGAGATTATCCGAGTTACCCGAGGTGAGTCTTCTCACTATACTTTACCTAGAGTGGTAATTAGAGTTGTATGACAGAGTATCTTGTATGCTTTTTGTATGAGGTGATTTCTATGTGATTTGTGCTATGTATGATATAGAGTTTACAGAGTTAGGACCAGAGGGTCCACAGAGTTATGGGACTGGAGGGTCCCACTGAGACACACTGATCTGAGGGTCATACAGAGTTATAGCCTCGAGTGGCTAATATGTGTTGTATGTGGTATTTTGGGGAACTCACTAAGCATTTATGCTTACAATGTTATGTGTTATGTGTTTCAGGTACTAGCGAGGATCGCGGGAAGGCGTTGGCATGATCCGTACACACTGGCAGAGGATTTATTTTATGATCTTGGGATATGTTTTTATCATGATGACAATTGTTGAACATGAGATTTGAGAATATTGAATGAGTTTTATATTGTTGAAAAATGAAAAAAAAAATTAATTTTTACGTTGTTACAAGTTGGTATCAGAGCCTTGGTTTGAGGGATTCAGATGCACCTTCGGGCGTATTTTAACTCAAAATGAGGATTTGAGAAAATTTCAACAATAAAACAATTCTTTTCCTAAAAAGAGTAAAAGATTTTAAGACTGGCAGAGCGGAGTAGTGTATACGATCAGCCAGCACCCGAACGGTGATTTCCCAAAATACCCTTACATTATGTGTTATGAGATATACTATGATATGTTATGCATGCTAGAGTAGGCTAGGTATTCATATTAGGACTAGAGTGGCTTGATTTGTGATGCCTTAGACTAGGAGATTTCTGCTGCTATGAGATGCTTTGAGAGTGAGTAGGTAGCAGCGAGGAGCTTAAGAGAGGTCTACGAGAGAGTAGCCTATGTATAGCGAGATTAGAGTACTTGTGATATTGGATCCTAGGAGGAGGACTTGGAGTGAATATTGATGCGGTGTCGGCTGTAGTATTGGGCCCGTACTACGGAAAACACCGGATGAGTGCGCAGTCCAAGTAAGAATCCTTAGGTTACTAAGGAGCAAGTAGGGTTGAGTTATCAAGTGTGAGTATACTCGAGCGGGTCTTTGATATTTTATGTTGTATTTCGGAGGCATCATGGTGGGGACATGCATCACTCCAAAGAGTAGTGGTGTTAGCAATAAGGAGATTCGCCGATTGATTCATGAGGAGGTGGCCGCAGCCATCCGAGCGGAGATTCCAGAGATGTTTGGGTCTATCAAGACCATCTTGATTGAGACGTTTGATGAGCGATATGCTGCTTTGTCAGAGGCTTCCGTTGCTGCAGCCACCGCAGCTGTCGCTACCGTGAGGCCACAGGGGTGTGACTCGTTGCTGTACCGAGAGTTCAGCAACACGAAGCCACCAGAGTTTGATGGGACGCAATATCCGATAGCCGCGATGAAGTGGATTTCTGACATTGAGGGATGCTTCTACACGTGTTCATGTCCAGAGCATCTGAGGGTATGGTTCGCGCTGAACCAGCTTCGCTTGGGAGTCAAGGATTGGTGGAAATTTATGACGGCGCATTTCACTCCGGCAACGCTTACCACGGTGATCCGGGAAAGGTTCACCGCCTATTTCGTGATGAGTACGTTCTGTGACAACCTGAAATTTCTATTCTGTACAAACATATCAAGTCAATAGAAGTCAGAACAGTTGCTGTCAATTTTCAGACTTTGTAGAGTAAGTTTGAGTATTTCAGGATTTCACACTTTAGTGATAATAGGAGAGAGGATGCTCTAGGGTTATTGTGCAGTGCAGTTATTCCAAAACTCTAAGAAATTAGAGTTTACTGCTTGAATAAAATATTTTCTGACAAAAACCCTAAATCTGAGAGTATATATATATATATATATATATATATATATATATATATATATATATATATATATATATATATATGAGAACTAGTCATTATTTACCATTTTTCCAAAAACTCAAGATCCAAAACCCATTCTCTCTCACGTATCATCCAAAAAGATTTTCAAGATCTTCAATCTAGTAAGTGTTTCTAGCTTCCTTAAGTGATTATATGCTTAGATCTAGTGTTTTAACACACTTCAAACCTTGAAATCATTCCAAAAAGGTTGATTCTTCCTTTTCACCAAGAACACCAAGAACACACACTAGTGTTCTTGGACTTTTAGCTCATTTTAAGCTTCCACAAAGTAAGTACTTCTATCCTAGAGTCTTTTAGAGCTTTATATACATCTTTACATCAAGGAAATCACCCAAGAACACCAAGAACAAGGTTTTCACGGTTCAAGAAGTTCTTGAACCGTAAACACCAAGTTATGGTGCCAAAGGGTGCCTAGGTACTTCACAAGCCTTTGTAACAAGTCTAGATTCTTACTTGATGTGTTTATGACACAAAAAGCACAATAAAACACTCATTTATATGTGTTTATGATTTGGGGATCTCCCAAAACCGTAAACACCCCAAAGGGTGTATAAATGTCCCATATTTATTCCTTATGCCTAGAATCTAACCTAGACTATTACCTTGATGAGCTAAGGACTTGAAAAACCCCAAATACCATAAAACTTATGGGTTTACGGTAGTAAACCCAAAGGAAAATGATTTAGGGACCGTAAACTCCAATTAGGAGTGAAATGGTGCCCTAGTACCTTCCATGGTCACATACATCAAGTAGAAAAGATTCTAGGGACTCTTAAGGCTTCAAACATCAAATGGTAAACAAGTGGGTGAGCTTAAGACCGTAAACCCTTTTGTTAGTGACCACAAAACCTTAAACACCCTAATGGAGTTTTCCTTGAACCCCAAACACACTAGCCTTTCCCTACAACACTTAGATGCAATCCTTGAGACTTATAACACTTGTATAAGGTGTTTAATATTTCCTAGGGTGTCTTGACTTTGTTTCTTAGTTGTTTAAACACTAATTGGATACATATATGTGATATTATATGTTAACTAGGATCATAGAGTGTGTTCAAGACTTCACTTGACACCTAGCAATCCTACATCTTCAGTTCATCCGTACCACTCACTACAGGTGAGTTCATACCCCTAATCAATGGTTTAAATGTTTTTAAATGCTTTTATGAGGGGGGGATACAAGTTGAATACTTATAGTTATTATATCAATCACATGTGATTAATAACTACAAAACCAATGATTTTCTTACTGTTCAAACTGTTTATCAAACTATTTTTCTTCAAACTGATTTACAAGCTATTTTACTTATCAAATACTTCTACTTAAGATCTTATATACTCATTATCAAATGCATGCCTATGTATGTATAGTTATATAAGCAATGTTTAAAGGGCTTAGGAAAGCTAGCTCGCTTTATCTCCTTTTCCTCGTTGGGATGTGGCTGTAGGGCATCGGTTATCCGTTCGAAGGTCGTCTAAATATTAGTTATATATTATGTATACATATATAGACATAAAGGTTCTTCCAGTCAATTCAATACCCTTAGGTAGCAAGGGTATACTTCCATGTTCATACGTACAAATTACATTACTAGTAAACTACCATAGGGGTAGCACAGGAGGATACTAATACTATTACTAGAACAATGAAACATACAATGAGTCAGTTCATTCATGAGTCAGTACATTCTATACATGCTAGATAGAGAGAGAACATACATTACAGCTAGTACACACAGTACATTACTATACATGCTAGATAGAGAGAGAACATACATTACAACTAGCACACGCAAAACATTTCAGTACATACAGGCTAGACAGAGAAAAAGTACACTTTTCAGTTAGCACATTCATTACATGTACATTCATGCAGTTATGTGAACCATTAGACGAGTCATGGCACTTCCTGCAATGACCTTTTTGTATCCCGAATCTCCTTAATTGGGGAGCGTATGATTTTGCGTATAGATCTATACTGGATTGACTATCCTACACCTTGCTGCTCGCTACAGTGGGACTTGCAAGTCTACGGGTGCCAAATGTCATTTCTTACGGCGTCTTACATCATCGTTTTACTAGAGTCAGTAGCAGGATACAGGTCGATCACATGTTACTTTAAACACCTTTTGTTTTTAAGGTAGTTAGTACATCAGTAGTCACTTATTACAAATACTACAGTACTCCGATATTTTTCCCATTACATTCACTTCGTGAATATTCACACGATGCACGGTAATGCAAAAACTATATTTTTGGTTAATGATATTTGGATTTGGGAAAATACACGCTCTTACAAGAGACATACACACCGACACTAGATGCCTTGGTAGAAGGCTACCATTATTAGGAAACATCGGGTTTTCTAGGAGAGTTCAAACATTTTACAAAACATTGTACAAAACATCTTACAAAACATCTTACAAATGCTTTCATACAAACACAGACATTAATATACTTATGATCTCACCAGCTTTAAGCTGATACTCGCTTTCAAAATAACTTGTATTCTCAGGTCACCAGTAGACAGGTACAGGTGCCAGGTTTTGAGAAGATGGAGTTCGTTCAAAACTCATCTTTTATTTTGATATGTATATTTTGGTGTCTATATAACTTGACAGAACACACATGTATGAAATTATATTATTAATGCAATGGATGATGTTGTTGCTTGTTTACTACTATTCATTGTTGTGATATTGTACATGACGTCCTCCGCCCCAGAACGTTTCCTCCGTTCACGGTTTTGGGGTGTGACAGATTGGTATCAAAGCATTGTTATAGTGATTGATTATATCAACCCATAAAAGATATACTAACTATAAATACATTGGGTTTAAAATACTATGACTAAGAGTTTATACTTTAAATATTAAAATATTTAATTAAGTATACGTGCCTGCATTCATACTAAAATCAATGTCACTAAGACAGTACAAATGTATTACGATTGTTGGGCAACACAAGTAGACTTAGAGACATATGGTCAAAACTGGGAAGATATAGCCTGATCAGCTATATTATCCGAGGGTTGACTAGCATGTGCCTAAGTATGGTTGTGAGGTTGCAACAAGTCTAAAAACTTAACTACAATACCACAATGAGAACAATAGAACCTAAACTTAAATTACTATAGGAGTATTTTGCATTACTATAAGTTACTTATATACTAGATTCTTATACCTCTTTTCTCGCGTAGATTTAATGGCTGGGTTCCACATTCCCGGAGACCCATACTATCCTAACCACGGCAACGCAGGATGGCTAGAAGATGAACCAGAAGATGGTCACCCGATTCCTTTGGATGATCATGAAGCTGAAGGCTTTTCTGATGGTTTTGACTCAGAGCCAGAAGTCAACAACCTGCCCCCAGCTGATCAAAACCCTGACCCTCGTCCAGCATTTCAAGGACCCATACCTCTGTGGGCCACAAACTTGAATACATGGAGCCATGAACAGGGTCAACCCATTCCCTACAATGGAGATAGAAGTTTCTACAACCTCACTGATGGAGGTTCTGCTGACAGAGTCCTACCCATCATGGTTCGTAGGATTTCTCAGAACACGATACTGGGTCAATCATCTATCAATCGAGTCTTGGAGATTGACGCCAACACTAGTGTTAACACTGTCCACATTCACCAACTAGAGTCTGCTCATGAAAGGACTCTGGTCCACAATGCAGCTCTTCAGAAGGAACTCACTGAAACGCGAGCTGAAGTCAGAGAACTTCGAGCTCAGCAAGCAAGGGCTGATAGGCGTATGAGGGACATAGAACATCTCCTGTCGGGATCAAGGACTCACTCTGGTAGTTCTCGTCGCCGATAGATTCTCATCAACTTCTCTCTTTTGGATATAACCTAGTTATGTAAAACTCTGGTCTAATTCTCTATCTTTGTAAATCTTAGGCCTGTTAGGTCTTGGTTAGGTTTTAATACTGTCAAAATTTTCCCATTTTGGTTGATGTGAGGCCTCTTTCTGTTGGCCGTTTTTCCCGAACTTATTACATCTATAATTCCAGTAATATTGATAGGTACCTAATCTTATGGGAATTATTATCCAAATGTGATCATCTATTAGTTCCAGATTTCCATTCAATCGTATCGTTGGGCTATGGAGAGTTAGTCCATTAGTCATTCTCATCAATCCTTCCATTGAAATCTTATCAATGTTTTTCATCTTTGTAAACTATAGATCAAAGATGCCGCCTCGCAGAAATCCAAGGAGAAACCTCAATAACGAAACACCACCTCCTCCACCTCCTCAACCACCTACTCCTCAGTTCGACATGACAACCTTAAATGCTGCTGTAGCTGCAGCTGTGGCTACAACCATGGATCAGTATCATTCATCTGGTTCCACTGGAGGAGGAACCCTTGTCCTGTCAACTCATGGTGAAATCCCGGTGCGCTTGAAAGAGTGCTCATACAAGAACTTCACCAACTGCAAGTCATTGTCCTTCAAGGGGACTGGCGGGGTCATTGCCCTCTCGCAATGGTTTGCGAAAACCGAATCGGTTTTCGAAATCTGATCTTGTCACATGGAGAGCAAGGTGAAGTACGCTGCTTGCACCTTAGAAACTAAAGCCCTAACATGGTGGAATGGCCATGTTAAGTCACTATCTCTTATAGTGGCTAATGCGATGGGCTGGGAAACTTTGAAAGACGTCCTGATTGAGGAGTACTGCCCGAGGGGCGAGATCCAAAAGCTGGAGGAAGAGCTATGGATCCTAACCATGAAGGGCTCCAATGTAGTCGCCTACACCGCCAGGTTCTGTGAACTGGTGGCCCTCTATCCCACCATGATTCCTTCAGAGGGAAAGAAGATCGAGAGATACATATAGGGACTAGTGCCACCATACCAAGGAAATGTTTTGGCATCACACCCCACTACATTTGATAGCGCTAAATGATTGGCACATCGGCTCATAGACCACGGGGTTCGTACCCTGGCCGCAACAACTACCCTGGCCATCTCAGAACCTGCAAGAACCGCTGACTCCAAGCGGAAGTTTTGGGATGACAAGAAGAAGGCTAAGGCTGCCAAGAAGCAGCAGGTCGTGGTAGTACATGCTATGATAGCACCTGCCGTTGCTGCTTCGGTAAAGCAGTACGCTGGAAGTTTGCCTAAGTGTAACAAGTGCAACTTCCATCACGTCGGCGCCTGCCGGGGGATGCAGTGTCTGAACTGCAACGGGAAGGGGCACACAACCCGTTTCTGTAAAGCTTCAGTGAAGCCAATCAACCAAGCCCCTGGTGCTAGAGTGGGCCAAACTTGCTACTGATGTGGCGAGGTAGGCCACTTCAAGAAAAACTGCCCGAAGGCTGGGTTTTCCGGTGGAGCGGCAAGAGTTCTGGCCATAGGCCATAAGGAAGCGGTTGCCGACCCCACAGTGGTCACTAGTACGTTCCTCCTCGATAACTCTTATGCATGCATTCTATTTGATAGTGGAGCGGAGAGGAGTTTCATGAACCAAAAATTTGCTCATTTACTTAGGCAAAAATCACGAGCACTTATTGAACCGTTCACTATAGAAATGGCTAATGGAAAGACAAAGAGCACTAGCAGCATATTCATAGGGTGTACCCTAACTTTAGATAGCCATTCATTTTTGATCGATCTCATGTCGGTCTCAATTAAAAGTTTCGACGTCATTATCGACATGGATTGGTTGAGTCTTCATCGTGCCGATATCATGTGTTACGAAAAGGCTGTTTGCCTTAATCTGCTGTCTGGCGAAACCTTAGTAGTTTATGGCGACAAACCCGGAATAAACCTTCGTATCATCTCGAGCATTCAAGCTCATAAATTCTTGCAAAAGGAATGTACAACATTCCTTGCTCACGTGGTCGATGTGAGCCAAGAAACGAAGGACATTAAGAACATTCCAGTAGTACGAGAATTTCCTGACATTTTTCTAGAAGAACTCCCAGGATTACCTCCGCAACGTCAAGTCGAGTTCTGAATCGACTTAGTTCCAGGGGCTACGCCAGTAGCCAAATCGCCCTATCGTCTAGCACCTGCAGAGATGCAAGAACTGTCCGGTCAACTTAACGAATTGCTCAGCAAGGGCTTTATAAGACCAAGCTTCTCACCCTGGGGAGCTCCAGTCTTGTTCGTCAAGAAGAAAGATGGATCGTTTCGTATGTGCATCGACTACAGGGAGCTCAACAAACTGACCTTCAAAAATCATTATCCGTTGCCTCATGTTGACGATTTGTTTGACCAACTTCAAGGGGCGAATTTCTTTTCAAAAATCGACTTGAGATCTGGATATCACAAACTACGAGTGCTAGGGGAGGATGTTCCAAAGACAGCCTTCCGAAATCGTTATGGGCACTACGATTTCATAGTGATGCCGTTCGGATTGACTAACACGCCCGCTATATTCATGGACTTAATGAATAGGGTGTTTCGTGCTTACTTGGACCAGTTCATCATCGTCTTCATCGATGACATACTTATATACTCTCGTAGTAAGGAGGAGCATAGTCAACATCTGCGACAAGTCCTCAAAACATTACGTTCGGAGAAGCTCTACGCGAAGTTCTCAAAATACGAATTTTAGATTCGACGAGTCGAATTCTTAGGGCACGTGGTTAGCGAAGAGGGTATACACGTGGACCCTTCCAAAATCAAGGCCATTGAGAACTGGTCAGCACCGAAGACGCCTACATAAATTCATCAATTTCTAGGCCTCGCTGGCTACTATCGCAGGTTCATTCAGAACTTCTTCCACATAACGAAACCTCTTACAACACTGACCCAGAAGGGTGTGGCCTTTGACTAGGAAGAGAAACAGGAAAGAGCGTTTCAAACACTCAAACGAGCCTTGTGTACCACACCAATACTATCCCTTCCCGAAGGAATAGAAGACTTCGTTGTCTATTGCGATGCGTCAAATCAAGGACTCGGATGTGTTCTGATGCAGCGAGGTAAGGTCATCGCCTATGCCTCGAGACAGCTAAAGACACATGAGGTCAACTACACAACCCACGATCTTGAACTAGGAGCAGTTGTATTTACACTGAAGATCTGGAGACATTACCTGTACGGAATGAGGAGCACTATCTTTATGGACCACAAAAGCGTACAACATATATTCGACCAGAAGGAGCTCAACATGAGACAACGACGGTGGGTCGAGCTACTCAGTGATTATGAATGCGAAATTCATTATCATCCGGGTAAAGCCAACGTAGTAGCTGACGCCCTGACTCGGAAGGAATATTCTGGTCGTAGAGTCAAATCATTAACTATGACTATCCATTCACACTTTTCCACACAAATTAAGGCAGCTCAGATCGACGCTTTGAAGCCTGAAAATGTGGCGGGTGAATCCCTAAGAGGGATGGATAAGAACTTGGAGGTTAAGGGTGGCGGAGATTATTATTTCATGGACCGAATCTGGACCCCAAAACTAGGTGGATTCAGAGACTTGGTCATGAACGAGGCGCACAACACTCGTTATTCCATTCACCCGGGATCACATAAGATGTATCTGGACCTCAAAAAGTTATACTGGTGGCCTAACATCAAAGCAGAGATTGCTACCTTCGTGAGTAAATGCCTTACTTGCAAAAAGGTCAAGGTCTAATACCAGAAACCCTCCGGTCTACTACAACAGCCTGAGATACCGGAATGGAAGTGGGAGCGGAAAACTATGGATTTCATAACCAAGTTGCCCAAGACAACGGGTGGACTTGATACCATATGGCTCATCGTCGACAGATTCACCAAGTCTGCACACTTCCTGCCGATCAAAGAAACAGACAAAATGGAGAAACTTACAAGAAATTACATTAGGGAGATTGTACGACTGCACGATGTTCCCTTATGCATTATCTCAGATAGGGATAGTAGATTCACTTCGAGGTTCTGGAAGTCGTTACAACGTTCCTTAGGAACTAGGCTGGATATGAGTACAGCCTACCATCCACAGACCGACGGGCAAAGTAAGAGAACTATCCGAACCTTGGAAGATATGTTGCAAGCCTGTGTGATCGACTTTGGGAAAGCATGGGATACTCATTTACCCCTTGTCGAATTTTCCTACAACAACAGTTATCACACGAGCATAAAGGCTGCTCCATTCGAGGCCCTCTGTGGCCGAAAGTGTAGATCTCCTCTGTGCTGGGCTAAGGTGGGTAATACCTAGTTAGCTAAAGGATGAGTTCCTGAAAGCACTCTTACAGGTCCGGAGATCATACGGGAAACGACGGAGAAGATCGTTCAGATCCGCGAACGATTGAAAGCCTCCAGAGACCGACAGAAAAGCTACGCTGATAAACGTAGGAAACCGTTGGAATTCCAGGTGGGTGACCATGTTCTATTGAAGGTCTTACCCTGGAAGGGCTTGATACGCTTCGGAAAGCGTGGAAACCTAAATCCAAGGTACATTAGGCCTTTCGAGATTCTCGCAAGAATCGGCCCTGTAGCTTACAAACTTCACTTACCGCGTGAACTCAGTAACGTACATTCTACCTTTCACGTATCGAACTTGAAAAAGTGTCTATCCGACGAGACTCTTGTTATCCCACTCGACGAGATCGAGATCAACGAGAGCCTCAACTTTGTGGAAGAACCAGTAGAGATCATGGACCGAGAGGTCAAGCAGACGAAACAAAGTCGTATCCCGATAGTGAAGGTTCGCTGGAACACCAAGCGAGGACCAGAATTCACTTAGGAGCGTGAGGATCAGATGAAACTGAAATATCCTCGTCTTTTTACTTAGTTATTTGTAACTACTTATTTGCTTAAATTCTAATTTCGGGACGAAATTCCTTCTAAGGAGGGGATGATGTGACAACCTGAAATTTCTATTATGTACAAACATAGCAAGTCAATAGAAGTCAACACAGTTGCTGTCAATTTTCGGACTTTTTAGAGTAAGTTTGAGTATTTCAGGATTTCACACTTTAGTGATAACAGGAGAGAGGATGCTCTAGGGTTATTGTGCAATATAGTTATTCCAAAACTCTAAGAAATTAGAGTTTACTGCTTGAATAAAATATTTTTTGACAAAAACCCTAAATCTAAGAGTATATATATGAGAACTAGTCATTATTTACCATTTTTCCAAAAACTCAAGATCCAAAACCCATTCTCTCTCAAGTATCATCCAAAAAGATTTTATAGACCTTCAATCTAGTAAGTGTTTCTAGTTTCCTTAAGTGATTATATGCTTCGATCTAGTGTTTTAACACACTTCTAACGATGAAATTATTCCAAAAAGGTTGATTCTTCCTTTTCACCAAGAACACCAAGAACACACACTAGTGTTCTTGGACTTTTAGCTCATTTCAAGCTTTCACAAAGTAAGTACTTCTATCCTAGAGTCTTTTAAAGCTTTATATACATCTTTACATCAAGGAAATCACCCAAGAACACCAAGAACAAGGTTTTCACGGTTCAAGAAGTTCTTGAACCGTAAACACCAAGTTATGGTGCCAAAGGGTGCCTAGGTACTTCACAAGCCTTTGTAACAAGTCTAGATCCTTCCTTGATATGTTTATCACACAAAAAGCACAAGAAAACACTCATTTATATGTGTTTACGGTTTGGGTATCTCCCAAAACCGTAAACACCCCAAAGGGTGTATAAATGTCCCATATTTATTCCTTATGCCTAGAATCTAACCTAGACTATTACCTTGATGAGCTAAGGACTTCAAAAATCCTAAATACCATAAACCTTATGGCTTTATGGTAGTAAACCCAAAGGAAAATGGCTTAGGGACCGTAAACTCAAATTAGGAGTGAAATGGTGCCCCAGTACCTTCCATGGTCACATACATCAAGTAGAAAAGCTTCTAGGGACTCTTAAGGCTTCAAACATCAAATGGTCAACAAGTGGGTGAGCTGACAACCGTAAAACCAAGGGTTTACGACCGTAAACCCTTTTGTTGGTGACCACAAAACCGTAAAATCCCTAATGGAGTTTTCCTTGAACCCCAAACACACCAGCCTTTCCCTACAACACTTAGATGCAATCCTTGAGACTTATAACACTTGTATAAGGTGTTTAACATGTCCTAGGGTGTCTTGAATTTGTTTATTAGTGGTTTGAACACTAATTGGATACATATATGTGATAATATATGTTAACTAGGATCATAGAGTGTGTTCAAGACTTCACTTGAAACCTAGCAATCCTACATCTTCATTTCATCCGTACCACTCACTACAGGTGAGTTTATACCCCTAATCAATGGTTTAAATGTTTTTAAATGCTTTTATGGGGGGGGGGGGATACAATTTGATTACTTTTAGTTATTATATCAATCACATGTGATTAATAACTACAAAACCAGTATTTTCTTACTGTTCAAACTGTTTATCAAACTATTTTGCTTCAAACTGATTTACAAGCTATTTTACTTATCAAATACTTATACTTAAGATCTTATATGCTTATTATCAAATGCATGCCTATGTATGTATTGTTATATAAGCAATGTTTAAAGGGCTTAGGAAGGCCAACTTGCTTTATCTCCTTTTCCTCGTTGGGATGTCGCTGTAGGGCATCGGTTTTCCGTCCGAAGGTTGTCTAAATATTAGTTATATATTATGTATACATATATAGACATAAAGGTTCTTCCAGTCAATTCAATACCCTTGGGTAGCAAGGGTACACTTCCATGTTCATACGTACAAATTACATTACTAGTAAACTACCATAGGGGTAGCACAGGAGGATACTAATACTATTACTAGAACAATGAAACATACATTGAGTCAGTTCATTCATGATTCAGTACATTCTATACATGCTAGATAGAGAGAGAACATACATTACAGCTAGTAAACATAGTACATTACTATACATGCTAGATAGAGAGAGAATATACATTACAGCTAGCATACGCAGAACATTTCAGTACATACAGGCTAGACAGAGAAAAAGTACACTTTTCAGTTAGCACATTCATTACATGTACATTCATTCAGTTATGTGAACCATTAGACGGGTCATGGCACTTCCTTCCATGACCATTTTTGTATCCCGAATCTCCTTAATTGGGGAGCGTATGAGTTTGCGTATAGATTTATACTGGATTGACTATCCTACACCTTGCTGCTCGCTACAGTGGGACTTGCAAGTCTACGGGAGCCAAATGTCATTTCTTACGGCGTCTTACATCGTCGTTTTACTAGAGTCAGTAGCAGGATACAGGTCGATCACATGTTACTTTAAACGCCTTTTGTTTTTAAGGTAGTTAGTACAGCAGTAGTCACTTATTACAAATACTACAGTACTACGATATTTTCCCATTACATTCACTTCGTGAATATTCACACGATGAACGGTAATGCAAAAACTATATTTTTGGTTAATGATAGTCGGATTTGGGAAAATACATGCTCTTACAAGAGACATACACACAGACACTAGATGCCTTGGTAGAAGGCTACCATTAGTAGGAAACATAGGGTTTTCTAGGAGAGTTCAAACATTTTACAAAACATTGTACAAAACATCTTACAAATGCTTTCATACAAACACAAAAATTAATATACTTATGATCTCACCAGCTTTAAGCTGATACTTGCTTTCAAAATAACTTGTATTCTCAGGTCACGAGTAGACAGGTACAGGTGCCAGGTTTTGAGAAGATGGAGTTCGTTCATAACTCGTCTTTTATTTTGATATGTATATCTTATCTTGGTGTCTATATAACTTGACAGAACACACATGTATGAAATTATATTATCAATGCAATGGATTATGTTGTTGATTGTTTACTACTATTCATTGTTGTGATACTGTACATGACGTCCTTCACCCCAGAACGTTTCCGCCGTTCGTGGTTTTGGGGTGTGACACGTTCCCCCGATGGAAAGGGAACAGTTGGCCCAAGAGTTCTTGTCCCTCAAGAAGGGAACAAAGTCTGTTACTGTGATCACTAGGATGTTTCACGAGAGGGCGATGTTTTGCCCTGAGCATGTTTCTACTGAGCAGGCACGCATGAGTTGATATCTGAGTATACTGAGGAGAGACGTTCATGAGTTCGTGGAGAACTCGACGTATTGGACATTTGCCGAGCTCCAGGCAAATGATCGGAAGAGGGAGATTGAGCTCGAGACTCAGACCAGGGAGGAGGCGGAGTCTCAGGGGAGGGATCGGCGACCGGCACAGTCCCAGTCGGCAGCCAAGCAGGAAAATCCCGCCAATTCGAGACCAAGGAACCAAAAGGGCCGCACTTGTGGTAAGTGCAACAAGAGCCATGAGGGGATTTGTCGAGCAGGGTCTTGCTACAAGTGTGGCAAGGAGGGGCACATGGATAAGGATTTCCCCAAGGGATTTGTAGTGTACTTCTACTGCAACCAGACTAGCCATCGGAAGGTCGATTGTCCATAGCTGCGGGGGTTGACAAAGGGAGCACTGCAAGGATCTTCCCCTGCTGCCGTACGATCTACTGAGACTCGGCCGGTGAAGGCCGAGGTGCCAAAGGCTCGCGGTAGAGCCTTCCAGTTGACCGCAGAGGAGGTTCGCACAGCACCTGACGTCGTGGCTGGTATGTGTTTCATGCTTACTCTTTTGTTTATGTATGGTGCTTATTTGTGTTGTGTTTAGGTACTCTTCTCGTGAGTTATGTACCTGCTTTAGTGTAGTTTGACTCGGGTGCGAGTCGGTCCTTTGTATCGCTAGCTTTTTGTCGTCACATCAGTATCCAACGAGAGGTGTTGAGTCGACCTTTGAGAGTATCCATAGCTGACGAGTGAGTGGTATATGCTACTGATGTGATTCGAGGATGTATACTCGAGATCTTCGGTGTGGAGTTTCCGACAGATCTGGTCCCAATCGCGATGGGGGACGTTTGTGTCATATTGGGCATGGATTGGTTGAGCCGATTTGGAGCTATTATAGATTGCGAGCGTCAGTTGATGACGATACGAGATCCTAGTGGGGGAGTACTTATGGTGTATGGAGAGGGTAACCGATCGGGGTCAGCTTTTTGGTCGGCTGCCAGAGCGAGACAGAGTTTACAGCAGGGTTGTAAAGGATTCATAGTCCATGTGATGGATACACGAGTGGCCGGAGAGAGGCCGAGATCAGTCGATGATGTACCAATAGTGCTTGAGTTCCCGGATGTTTTTCCCGAGGATTTGTCGGGTGTGCCTCTTGAGAGGTAGGTTGAGTTCCGCATTGGTTTGGTTCCGGGGGCAGCGCCTATCGCCAGGGCGCCCTATCGCCTTGCGCCACCAGAGATGCATGAGTTATCCTCATAGCTTCAGGAGCTGTTGGGGAAAGGATTTATCATGCCGAGTAGCTCACCTTGGGGTGCGCCGATCCTTTTTGTCAAGAAAAAGGATGGTTCGCACCAGATGTGCATTGATTACCGGGAGTTGAACAAGTTGACGGTCAAGAACCGTTATCCATTACCGAGGATCGATGATCTGTTCGATCATTTGCAGGGAGCATACCGGTTCTCCAAGATAGATTTGAGGTCTGGATATCATCAGATGAGAGTGAGGGATGAAGATATCCAGAAGACGGCGTTCAGGAATCGTTATGGGCATTACGAGTTCGTGGTGATGCCTTTTTGGATCACCAATGCACCGGCAACGTTCATGGATCTCATGAACATGATGTGCAGGCCGATTTTGGATCGATCGGTGATCGTATTCATCGACGATATTCTGGTATATTCGAGATCTAGAGAGTAGCATGAGGATCATTTGAGAGAGATTCTCGGAGTATTGAGGTCGAAGAGGCTTTTCGCCAAATTCTCCAAGTGTGATTTCTGGTTACGAGAGGTCCAATTCTTGGGACACCTCGTTAACCAGAATGGGATATTGGGCAATCCGGCCAAGATTGAGGCGGTTGTGAGATGGGGGGTGCCGAAATCCCCCATCGAGATCAGGAGTTTTCTGGGATTGGTCGGCTACTATCGGAGGTTTATCAGGGATTTCTCCAAGATTGCTATTCCTCTCACCAGGTTGACCCGGAAGGGCGTGGCTTTTAGTTGGGGTCCTGAGTAGCAGGCCTCATTCGAGACACTTCTCTAGAGATTATGCGAAGCCCCGGTGTTAGCCCTTCCGGAGGGGATAAAGGATTTTGTGGTGTATTGTGACGCATCGATATCGGGGTTGGGTGCGGTGCTGATGCAGAGAGGGCACATGATAGCATACGCATCGTGGCAGCTGAAGCCTCATGAGACGAGGTATCCCACCCACGATCTGGAGTTGGGGGCAATGGTGTTCACCCTCAAGATCTGGCGTCACTATTTGTATGGGGTCCGGTGTACCATATACACGGACAACAAGAGTCTGAAGTACTTAATGGCTTAGCCCAACCTGAACATGCGCTATAGGAGATGGTTGGATGTGGTAAAGGATTATGACTACGAGATCCTGTACCACCCGGGCAAGGATAACGTTGTAGCTGATTCCTTGAGCCGCTAGGCGGAGAGTGCCTTGATACGAGACATTTGTATGAGGATGACGGTGGTGACTCCGGTGTTGGATACCATACGAGAGGCCCAGGCAGAGGCTGCGAGACTGGAGAACTACAAGAGAGAGCGGGTGATTGGGTAGTTATCTGAGTTCGTTACCGATAGCCGAGGGATTTCGACCTTTCAGGGTCGGATTTGGGTGCCGTTAGTAGGCAGGACACGTACCATTCTGATGGAGGAGGCGCACAGGTCGAGGTTCTCGATCCATCCTGGGGCCACTAAGATGTATTTGGACCCGAACAGAGACTATTGGTGGCTTTGTATGAAGAGGGATGTTGTGTGGTTCGTTGAGAGGTGCTTGAGCTGTCGCAGGGTCAAGGCCGAGCACCAGTGTCTGCATGGCAAGTTGTAGCTACTTGAGGTTCCCCAGTGGAAGTGGGAACAAATTTCTATGGACTTTATCACCAAATTGCTAAGGACCGCAGGGTGTATCGATGCAATTTGAGTGATCGTCGACCGGCTGACGAAGAGCGCTCACTTCTTTGCTATCAGTGAGAGCTCTTCTGCAGAGAGACTGGCAGAGTTGTATGTGAGGGAGGTGGTATCGCGACATGTAGTACCAATCTCGATTGTGTCAGATCTAGATGTACGTTTCACTTCCAGGTTTTGGAAGAAGTTCCATGAGGAATTGGGTACGAGGCTGCACTTCAGTATCGCTTACCACCCACAGACGGACGGACAGAGTGAGCGGATGGTTCAAACGCTCGAGGATATGCTTCGAGCATGTGTGTTGGACTTCGGAGGAAATTGGGACAAGTATTTGCCATTGGCTGCATTTTCCTATAACAACAACCATCATTCGAGTATTGGTATGCCTCCCTTCGAGTTGTTGTATGGGAGCAGGTGTTGGACTCCCATCTATTGGGGAGAGGTAGGGAAGCGAGTGATGGGCAGCACTGAGATAGTGTTTCAGATGATAGAGCAGATACAACAGGTCAGACAGAGGTTGTTAACAGCTCAGAGTCGCCAGAAGAGTTATGCGGATAGGTGACGGTCCAAGCTCGAGTTCCAGGTGGGAGACTTCGTACTCTTGAAGGTATCTCCTAGGAAGGGAGTAATTCGATTTCGGAAAAGGGGCAAGCTGGGACCCTAGTCCATTGGTCCTTTCAGGGTGACCGCTAGGGTGGGCAGGGTAGCATACCGTTTGGAGCTACCTGCGGAGTTGAGCTAGATACATGATACCTTCCACGTGTCTTAGTTGAGGAAGTGTATTGTAGACCAGATGATAGTTGTACCGCTGGAGGACATTCAGGTGGATGTGAGCCTGAATTATGTTGAGAGGCCAATCGTGATTGTGGATCGAAAGATCAAGGTTCTGAGGAACAAGGAGGTGCCCCTGGTTCAGGTGCAGTGGCAACATCGGAGAGGGTCCGAGCTAACTTGGGAGTCGGAGTCAGAGATGCGGGAGCAGCATCTGGGGTTGTTTACAACATGATACTTCGAGGGCGAAGTCTGGTTTTAGTAGGGGAGAATTATAACATCCCGAAATTCAGGTATATCTATATAAACCTTCTTATTTTCCAAGTTGTCAAGTTTAGCCCTTAAAAGAAAGTTTTGGCAAATTAGTACGCTGGGCTTACTGAAGAGTACACTGCGCGTACTCATGTGCTTAAGTTGGACGTGAAATCGCCTAGGTACGCTGTGCATACCCAGGGTTACGCTGGGTGTAGCCGACCCAGATGCAAAACCGTAATGTGACTTAAGGACTATAAAAGGAATGATATGGTCTTATCCTCAACCACCATTTCACAGAGAAAGAAACCCTAAGAAAGCAATAGCATCGTTCCAAGCTTGTGTGTCTGTTTTTGAGCTAGAAAGTGTCTTGGTGTGGTAGTAGAGAAGAATAGGAAGTTCTTGTGGAGGCTAGAAGTTGGAATACAAGCTTGGATCCAAGTTCCACAGAGGGTGGAGCTTCACTTGGAGGTAAAAAGCTCAAAGCTTTCCTTATCATTTTTTTTTGTGCTTGATGGACCAACTTTTAGGGTTTTTGGTCCTAAGATGGAGACTTTATGAGCAAATGGCCTCCAAAATCTTAGATCTGTCTTATTTCAGTGTAGTATGTGTTGTGGATTCATAAAAATCCAATCTTGGATGTTAAGATTAAGTCATGCATGGGATTAGGGCTTAATGGGGAAAGATGTTATATGTTTGAAGTGATTGGTGACCTTTATAGCCATGCAAAGCTTAAAGGTTTCGACTTTATGACTTAGGAGGCAGTAGAGAGCCTAGATCTGTGATTTGAGCCCATGACTTAACCTATTCAGACCAAAAAGGAAGAAAGGATGAATCTGGGACTTACG
This sequence comes from Lactuca sativa, assembly GCF_002870075.4. Classification (NCBI taxonomy): domain Eukaryota; kingdom Viridiplantae; phylum Streptophyta; class Magnoliopsida; order Asterales; family Asteraceae; genus Lactuca; species Lactuca sativa. The sequence continues at coordinate 147,681,537 of NC_056625.2, forward strand.
TTGGGCATAATCCTAGTATGCGCTGCGTAAGGGCTTGAGACCCCGATTATGGATCGCCGGAGTACACCCCGTGTACATGAGCTGGTACGCATCGCGTACTGCCCCTTGTTGACTTTCGTTGACTTTTAGGGTTTTAGTCAACATTTGGACTTTTGGGTCAATAAGGGGTAAAAAGGGGTAAAATGGTCTTTTACCCTTCTGTGGGAATGTAGAAAGTGATTAATCTAGCCTTGAGAGCCATTATTTATTTAAGGATATTGTTTATGTGATTAGGCGGGGGCTAGATCAGTACATTCGTGTGCGAGATTATCCGGGTTACCCGAGGTGAGTCTTCTCACTATACTTTACCTAGAGTGGTAATTAGAGTTATGTGTTAGAGTATCTTGTATGCTTTTTGTATGATGTGATTTCTATGTGATTTGTGCTGTGTATGATATAGAGTTTACAGAGTTAGGACCAGAGGGTCCATAGAGTTAGGACCAGAGGGTCCACAGAGTTATGGGACTGGAGGGTCCCACTGAGACACACTGACCTGATGGTCATACAGAGCTATAACCTCGAATGGCTAATATGTGTTGTATGTGGTATTTTGGGGAATTCACTAAGCATTTATGCTTACAGTGTTATGTGTCATGTGTTTCACGTACTAGCGATGATCGCGGAAAAGCGCTGGCATGATCCGTACACTGGCAGAGGATTTATTTTATGATCTTGGGATATGCTTTTATAATGATGACAATTGTTGAACATGAGATTTGAGAATATTAAATGAGTTTTATATTGTTGCAAAATGAAAAAAAATTGTTTTAATTTTTTACGTTGTTACATCATTCATTGTTCGGATCTCAGTCATAACTCCCATTACCTTTACCTCTATGGGACAGTCTCTTCGTTTAATTTTAATAGATAACATTCTCTCAATCTTCTCTTATTTGGTCAAATTTTTTTTGGAAACGGCGGATATTATTATAAAAAAGAAAGGGGCCACAACCTAAGAGAAATAAGGTAGGTCAAATAAAACAACTTACAAAAAGTTAAAAGGAGAACAACACCAACTAGTCCAACTAAAATTATCAAAATCCCCCCTATATTTAATCCAATTGAACACCAAAGTGATGATGTTATCCGCCGTCTTGGAAGTAGAAGTATAAATATTGGTTATGATGACGTCGTTTCTAGCCTTCCAAATACACCAAAATACCCGTATATGATAGGAAGTAAAACATTGCGTTTTTTTAGGCAATGACCCCAATTGGAAGCAAACTTTATAACATCATTCAAAGAATTGAAGAATCGAACTGAAACACTGCACCATCTGAAAATCCAACCGAGAACTTCACAGGCCTACACGCAGTTAACAAGAAGATGATCAGTAGAATCATCACCATTAGGGAAAAGGCAAGAAGAAGTAGAGGGAGTGTTAATCCCTCTACGAGAAAGCACAACTGCTGAAGGGATATGATCCATAGAAGCGCGCCAAAGGAAGCTAATAACATTAAGTGGCACCAACTTGAACCAAACAGTAGGATTTTTCACACCAACTATAAGTTTGGAATCAATAAGGCACCTAAGATCATGGACATAAAAATTACCATGAATAGATAAATGGAGCTCCATTTGTCCAGCCCATCAGTTAGAACAAAAACATTGAGGAGCTTGGTCAACTAGTACAACTCGATCAACTCCAATGGATTTCTTGGCAGCTTTTTCCAAGCCTAATTGATACCCGAGACAGAAAAGCTATCAGAAACATAGCATGTTTTCCTTTTTGTCGAGCTCGAAACTGTGAGGAAAACGATTAGCAAACAACCACCACCATACCAGTCATCATACCAAAATAGAACGTTAGAACCACATCCCACATTATATCTGAGAATATTTTTAATATCAATATCGACCTTATCAAGGACCTGCAAAGTACTTACAATATTTCGTCAAAATCTGGGAAGAGAAGTTTTTGCAAGCACAGAGGCAGGTTTTCGATTTATATTATGAACGCCCTGTATCACACAGCTCCAGATGGAGTTATTCTCCATTTTGATTCTCCATATCCACATAGTTAACAAGGATTAATTGAGGCTTTTAAGTGAACCCACCCCCAAACCGCTAATCTCTTTAGCTGCCATAACTATTTACCAAGCCACTTGGTTAACACCGATCCCAAAAACTTTTGATTTACGAAAATTAACCTTAACACCAGCAGAGGCTTGAAAACACTTGAGAATTTAGGTAATCGAAGGCTTTGTTAAAGTCAAATTTAAATAGAAATGCTTTCATTTCTTCTTTTTTAGCCCACGAGCACATTTCATTTATGATCATTGGGCCATCCAGAATATTGCGTCCTTCAATAAACCCCGTTTGAACCTCGTCAATCACATATCCGGTGACCTTTTAGATACGTGAGGCAAGAGCTTTAGCGAGGATTTTTATAAGCAACCAATGAGGCTGATAGGCCAGAAATCACTAAGAGTGAGAGGGTCTTTGACTTTGGGAATTAGAGTGATGAAGGAGGAGCTACAACATTTGGCAAGACGACCACTGGATTCAAAATATTTGATTAGTTTCATGATTTCATACCGCAACTACAAGCCAAACACCTCGAGATCGACCTCTCCTTCTCTAGATGAGTACAGTTCTCGATCGCAACTTCACCTTTCGTCCCTTCCCCCTCGTTGCTCTTTGTTGAAGCCGAACCCACCAAAATCGGTTAAAGTTTAGAAGTCGATGTCTGTGGTTGGGTTTTAAATTAATTTTCCTAAATTAAAGGAAATAATAATTTAATTATCTAATTACCAAAATTAATTAATAGGTAATATTACAATTTTACCCCTATCTAGGTTTTTGAAATGATTAGCCCACAATTATTCATACATCCACACAATACTTAGTTAGAATACTTGAACATAGCGCGCACACACACACACACACACACACTCTCTCTCTCTCTCTCTATATATATATATATATATATATATATATATATATATATATATATATATATTACACAGGGGTCCCTACACCATATAAGAACAATAAACTAACACACCCCCTCGGTTTGAGCTTGGGGCTTCCAAATGCTTAAACAGTCCCAAAAATCCAAAAATAACTAAGTAGGAAGGCCCATAGTAAATATATCTACAGACTGGTGAGCCGATGGAACAAGTAAAACATGCACATGTCCAATGGTAATATGCTCCCTAACAAAATGTAAATCTATTCCCACATGCTTGGTATGTTCATGCTGAATAGGGTTAGAAGATAAATACATGGCACTAACATTATCGCAAAAGACAATCACAGCTTTAGATAATGGACAATATAACTTGAGTAAAAGATTCCAAATCCAGGCAGCTTCAACGACAACATTAGCCACCCCATGATACTCAGCTTCATCGGATGAGCGAGAGACAACATGTTGACATTTGGATGACCAAGAGACAAGATTATCACCAAGATAAACACAAAACCCGAAGGTGGACCTACTAGAATGGGGACAACCAAGCCAATCAACGTTAGAGTAAGAGACCAAGAGATCAATAGATTAAGGACAAATTGACAAACCATGAGATAACATACCTTGAACATAGTGAAGGATATGTTTAAGAGCAAATAAGTATGGCTTACGTGGGTGATGAATGAACAAACATATTTATCGAACAACATAGGTAATATCAGGACAAGTAAATGTGAGATATTGCAAAGCACCAACAAGCTTGGAATAGAGAGTGGGATCAGAGACAGGAATACCATCAATAGATAATTTAGACTTTGTGTCAGAAGGAGTGTTGCATGGATTGCATGTTGACATATCAACATGTGAGATAATTTCCTTTGCAAATGAGGTATGAGAGAGAAATAGACCAGTGGTAGACTGTGTTATAACAATACCAAGAAAGAAGGAGAGAGGGCCGGAATATGAAATAGAAAATTCGTAGGAGAGACGAGCAATGATATGAGTAATGAGAGCAGAGGAAGAGGCTGTGAGAATAATGTCATCAACATAGAGAAGAAGGAAGATGTGATCACATAGTGATTAGTGAAAAGGGAACAATCAAAACGACTGTTGGTGAAGTCGAGAGAAGTAATGAAAACAACAAAACGGTGATACTAAGCTTTGGGTGCCTGTTTGAGGCCATAAATAGCCATCGAAAACCAAGGTCACCTTTGCTGTCAAATTTGTAGCAAAAGAGCCATCGACAACCAACTACATTGGCTTGAAAGGAGGGGGGAACAAGTTCCCTTGTATTATTGGAGCGAAGAGCTAACATTTCAGAATCCATGGCATTTTCCAGTTAGGATCACACAGAGCCTAAGCAACAGAACGTGGAATAGGAGAGATATAAAAGATAACAAACAAGTTAAAAATCTGACGAGGGCGAAGGGAACTTGTACGAGACCAAGTAGTCATAGTGTGTGACCAAGGTGGATGAGGATGAGGTGGAGGGGTGGGAGTTGAGTAGGGGTGAAAGAGGTGGGAGAGTTGCTAGTAGGAAAGGAAGAACTACTAGAAGGAAAAGGGGAATAAAGGTCATTGGTAGCATCCACAGTAGGTATGGTTGGTAGCAAAGTAGGAGAGGGAAGAGTGATGTCATCAGTGAGAAAGGAATCATATTCTGAGGTGAGAGGTTTGGAATGAAAATCAGAATAAGGGAAGTCGGATTCATCAAAGATGACATGACGTGAGTTGATGACATGTTGGGAAGGAGATCCAGGAAAAGATATCTACAATGGTCAGAGGAAGGACACATTGGGTTTTCTAGGTTCTAAAATTACATATAAGGAAAAAAACACTTAAACCCTTCAGTTGACATGCAACCTAGAAAGGATCTATGTTTTCTCTGTTGGTAGTAATAAACTATGAATATCATGAACCCTAAGGGAAGCCTACAATAACTGAAATTTATATAGGGTTAGGGTTTACATACCTTTTTATTATTATACCAAATAATAAAATCCAATCTTCTTGAAGTTCCTTAGAAAGCAAGCACCAAAAGCTTGAGTGCCTCTAGTGGCTTGTACCCAAAACCCTAGTAACTAGAATACTTGAGGAGAAAGGAGAGGGAGAGTGATTTTTTGGCTCTTAGCTTGTGCAAGGTATTGGACGAAAAAAAGGCCCTAAGGGGTCCTATTTATAGCTGATACAAGGAGCCTTGGAAACCTTAATTTGAATATAATATTAATATTTCAAATTAAGTAATTATCTAACTCTTTAACTATCCATAACGATTATTCTATAAACCCTAAGAGGCTCCCCCAAAACCGTCCCCTCCTAGGAAGGTTTTGAAAGATCTCTTGTTCAACTATTAAACAATTACAACTTAAGTCCTTAACTCTTAATTAATCCAACTAATCCCAAAATTAATTCCAATTAATTTCTGATTAATTTTTTATTAAATAATACCATTTCTAATTAATATATTAATCTCATAATATATTAACAAATTATTTATTACTATTTATTAATCACGTAATAAATCTCTCTCTCTCTCTCTCTCTCTCTCTCCAAAAGTCATTATATTCAGTAACCGGTTATGATGGCAACCCAAAAAGAATTCTGCTTCTAATTCAAGAATATAAAAACTTAGTTAGTGGCTTAGACACCTTAATCCAACATTCTCCTACTTGGATAAGTCTATAACTACAATTGTAAGTATAGACCTTGAATTAAATAGCAAAGTGTGCTTTCCAAAGCCACTGCCAAACTCTGATTCAAATCAGTCATTGACCCTAAGATAAGTGAACAACTATACCTTCATTCTTCATGATATCGTATGGACATGAGACATGGATCTGAATCAATCTCATTGTCCAAGATTCTATTTCCTGATTTCCTGATTTGTGAAGACTTTATTAGACTACAAATTGAACACATCAATTAGTCATGATTGGGCCCAACACTATAATGTCAACATCAAATAATCGAGGGGCCAATGATATCGCTTTTACTATTAGGGCAAAAGGAACGAATAAACTTCGAATACATAACTGTAACTTTTACTTACCTAATCATATATGATACTACTTTTTATAACATCAAGTTACTAATGTGTTTACGTAACACCAATATACAACCGATTCGTAAATTACAACTTATATATCTCTATCTGAAGAATAGTAGATATTATCATCTTAGAATTACCCGTGAATTGATCCATGAAGTAATCTGTAAGTGTGGGTTTATCCAATACTTAAAATCTCTATTTTCAAAGTACTCATGAATATTGTAGCAATTCCAATTGCAATGTCTTAACCTTAATCGATAATCTATAATCAGTTCATGACAGTCTTAATTCACTACTCAATTCCAAAAGTGTGAACGAATATGGAAGTTTGAATAATAAAATTACTCTTGAAGTGAACATGCAAAATGAAACACAAGAATAAGTTATTGAATAAGGCAGTAGAATAATCATAAATACTTCTTTATTATTCATTCACCAAAATCAATTATATTTATTTTGTTACAAGTTTCAAACTATCACCTAAGTACTAAAACTAACATCATCTCTTAGGCATATGCTCTTAGCATGTTGGTAGTGTTTGACTCTGCTCAGAGCCTTTGTGAAAGGATCTACAACATTATCTTTTGATGACACTCTCCTCACTAGAAGGTGTCCTTCTTCAACCCAATGTCGAATGTAATGGTACTTTCTGTCGATATGCTTGGATATACGATGATCCTTTGGTTATTTTGTCAAAGTAACTGCAGTTTCATTATCGCAGAAGAGTTCCATTGGTTCTTGAATAGTTGGAACGCCTCTAAGATCTCCGATAAAATTCTTCAGCAAAGCCGTTTCCTTTGATGATTCACTCGTTGCAATGAACTATGACTCACAGGTGGAATCAGCCACCGTGTCTTGCTTGGAACTTTTCCAAGTAACCACTCCCCCATTCAATAAGAATACCCAACTAGACTGCGAAAAAACGTTGCCTCAGTCTATTTGAAAGATGGTGCCACTGTAACCACTCACTCTTAACGTATCACTGCCGCCGGGAACTAGGAACATGTCTTTTGTTCTTCATAGATACTTAAGAATATTCTTTATCGCAATCCAATGGGCTCTGTCGGGATTTCCCTAAAATGTACTAACCATTCTTAAAGCATAAGAAATGTCAAGGCGAGTACTTGCATACATGATTGATCCTACAATCGAAGCATATGGGACTCAAATCATGTTAGCTATCTCTTCATCTGTACTAGGACTTTGAGTCTTACTCAATTTAACAGTACTATGAATTGGAAATTCTCATTTATTTGAATTTTCCATACTAAAACGTTTCAGTATTATATCCAAATATGTACTCTGGCTAAGAACAATAAGGCGATTCTTTCTATCACGATGAATTCTGATTCCAAGAATATATGTCGCTTCCCTTAGATCCTTCATAGAGAAACACTTTCCAAGCAAATACTTAACTTCTTGCAAAGTTGTAATGTTGTTTCCTATAAGAAGTATGTCATCAAAATACAAGACTAGGAAGGTCACTATACTCCCACTAGCTTTGAATTATACGCAAGACTCATCTTCGCTTTTAGAGAACCCAAATTCTTTAACTTTCTCATGGAAGTAAAGACTCTAGCTGCAAGATGCTTGTTTCAACCCATAAATGTGTTGGATAAGGTGTCTAAGTCCATAACTATTTCTGGTATGTACTTGACCCGACCCGGCATGGTCCATTTGGGTTGCATGGCACCATGCAATTGGATAGACTAAATGAGAGAAATAGCATTTGGAGATTATTTATATATTATAAGTTCTAATATATTAATAATAATATTTGATTAGTTTGATCAATAATTAATTTAGAATTAATTAAGTGGTCAAAAGAGAACTAATTAAATATATGGGTTGATTATGTAAATCTTCCATATCTTGTATAGTGGGCTAAGAGGCTCCATGGATTATCAAGTTGGGTTCTACCCATAGGATGCTCCATGGATGCTCCATGGGAGTTACAAACCCATGGGGCATGGAAATGAAGAGTCATGACACATTAGGGTTTACATGGTGTAACCCTAGATGTGTGAACACTATATAAGAATCATATTCTCCACCAAAAACGGCTACACTAAGAAAACAAGAGGGCTTGGCCGATTTCAAGAAGTGTGTGTTCTCTCATAAGTTTTTCCAAGAGCATTTGGTGTTGTGTGAAGCATTTGAGGCATCACATTTGGGGTGCTAGGCTCACAAGGTTTCAAGTAACACAAGCAACAACAAGGTAAGTTATTCTATCTATTATTCAAGTTAAAATTGTTCCCCATGTATGCTAGATAGGAATATAGCCTTGGAATTCAACTTAGCATGATAATTAGACAAACATAGATCCAAGGTTATTAGGGTTGCATGTACACTTAGGAAGTGTTAGAATGCTCAAAACCCATCAGTGGTATCAGAGCCTAGGCTTGTTTGTTTGTTATTTGTGCTTAAAAGTTGAAGAAAGTCGAAAATCTTGCTGTCTGACTGATGGACTCGGCGAGTCCATGGGGAGGACTCGTCGAGTTCACTTGTATCTTCAACCTACTCGGCGAGTAGGTTTATGCACTCGGCGAGTAGGGTCGACAGAGTGCAGAATTTCGACTTCAGTTGCTGGAAATGGATTAGAAACATTACCCTAAATTGTTTTGGTACTTGAAAACTTGTTTTAGAAGGTGTAATGTCTTTTCTAACTCATTTACAACAACTAGTTATCAAAATTACAAAGATTAAATGTGATTTTGATTCTTGAAGGTGTTCATGTTCATATTCATATTCTTGTTCTTATGATGTTTAGATGATCATAGGAATTATTTGTAACCTATGTGGTAGTTTAATTCTTGATCATAATGTGTTTTAATGGAGTCCATAACTTGTCCTCAAGTTATGGAAAACCAAAAGTCTCTTGGATTAAAAACCATTAAAAGAACACAAGAGTTAGAAAAATGAAAAGTCCTCATTTTATTACTCTATTAAACTCATAAGTTACAAGAAATGAAAAGTTTTGAAAGTTTACAAAACTTGCCCTCAAGTTTTGGAACAAGTAAATTTAAGTTAAAACTTTAGTTCCAACCCTTAGAATTTTAAAAGTTAAAATTCAACCCTTATACTTATATTATTATGATTTAATAATTATATATATATATATATATATATATATATATATATATATATATATATATATATATATATATATATATATATATATATATATGTATAAGAACAAAGTCGTCTTACCGCTAGTACGCCTCATTCACGAAGCCGGTCTATAAGGTGGGTATAAGGTTGTTGCCTATAAAATGGTGACTTAATGGGTGTCCACTCTCACCCACCGCTTGCTTGACTGGTGGAGGGTCGTTAGCCGAACGGGTAAGACAAGGACTTACAAATTCTCATTCAAAGTATGATGAATATTATAAAGTAACTAAATGTTTTATTAAATTCCTAATCTTAGTTACTCTAGGAAAAATGTGAATAAGGTGCTATTCCATGAAATTACACTTTACATTTTGATTAAGTCGTTGGTGGAGCGTGTGTGGTTAACCGGCACACTAACTTGGACTTAACAAGGTAGGTAAGGGTTGACTTAGGGTTTATTATAGTATTGATGGAGCGTGTGTGGTTTACCGGCACATCGATTGAGTGATAAACTTTAAGGGTACCAAGTGATTTGCATGGTTACTTCACACCTCGTTTTGTGATCCTCGGTATCCCAGTCACAAAAACTTGGAGGGCACACTTGAGATTGAAACATGCCTTTGAAAAGTTCATTGAATCTCAAAGAATCTAGGAATTTCTAAGAACCATTCAAAAACCTAATACTAAAATATTGCGGTTTTCGTGGTGGAAATTGGTGAATCGTCATTCACCTACCTTTCAAATATGATATAGCTTAGATTATGACATACCTCTTCTAAGTTATATTATATTGTGATTGGATCCTAGCCTTAATATTACATTTGGGTGTTTTATTAAGGACTCTCTTATATCTAAACTAATCTTGTTCTCGTTTCTTCAGATGTCTTTCAACAATGCTTCTGGCTCTAATCCTAATGGCTCCTTTACCCTTATGAACTTGTGTGGGAAAGTCACCTTTGATGGATCTAACTTCAATGAGTGGATCAGAAACATCAGGATGATTACCCGCTACGAGGACAAAGAATATGTCCTTGACAAGGAGCTTAAGGAGATTGATGAGACCACTGCAACTCCTCAGGAGATCGCTGACTTTCGGGCACATGAAAGGGATGCTACGAAAGTGGCTTGCATCATGATGGCCACGATGACAGCGGAACTCCAAAAGTCTTATGAGTATTTCTACCCTTATGAAATGCACCAAGATTTGATGGAAAGATACCATCAAAGTGCAAGACTAGAGAGGTATGAAATCATTTGCTCCATGATAACAACCATGATGAAGGACGGGGAATCCGTCACGAGCCACATGCAGAAGATGCAAAGGTATGTGGATCGTTTGCTGAAGCTTAATGCGAACTTCCCGGAGGATCTTGCAATAGATATCATTTTGCACTCCTTACCATCGTGCTATGATCAATTCCGCATGACATATCACATGAACAAGGAAGAAGTCACCCTCAGCAAACTTCAGGGACTTCTCAAGACCGCAGAATCAGGTCTTAAGGGGAAGTCGGTTGCTATCACTCCTACTCCAAACTCAAATCCGATTTTGGCAATCGGGAAAAGTCGAGGGAGGAAGAGAAAGAGATCTTCGAAGGGTACCAAGGCTCGGACCCTTGATGGCTCTTCTTCAAATGGAACCAAGAAAGGTTTCATTACTCCTTCTTCTGACCCAAAAGAGGCTGAATGCTTCTATTGCCATGAAAAGGCTCATTGGAAGCGGAACTGCCCAAAGTACCAGCAGGATGTGAAGGACGGGAAAGTTAAACCCAACCATGCAGGTATTTACACTATCATTTCTAACAACTCACCCCATTCTAAATCTTGGGTCCTTGATACCGGTTGTGGTATTCATATTTGTTGTGACTTGCAGGGACTAAGAAGAAGTGAGGATGTGGAGCAAGGAAGAATAAACTTGATCATGGGGAATAGGAAAGCTTCACCTGTCACCAAGATTGGAGTTTATACTTTATCGCTAAGTAGTGGGTTTAGTTTAGATTTGAATAAATGTTGTTACTCGCCAGGAATGGCAAGAAATATTATTTCCTTTCATGCTTTGTACAAACAAGGGTTTACCTTTTCGTTTAATAATGAAGTTGGTTCTATTGATGCTTTCTTTAATAATGTTCTTTATTTTAAAGCATTACCTTGTGATGGTGTGTATGAAGCTGTGTCTGTTGTAGATAACTTAGGAAATAATGTTTTGTGTATTGATTCTACTACTAATAATAACTTGGATAAAGCATCATTATGGCATTGTCGCCTTGGACATATAAGCAAGAAACGCATAGGCCAACTCCAAAAGGATGGAGTCTTGGAGTCGTTTGACCTTAAGTCAGATGATAGTTGCAAATCATGCTTACTTGGAAAAATGACAAAGTCACCCTTCACAGGCTCGTGTGAAAGGGGTGAAGGTTTGTTGGACCTTATACACACGGATGTGTGTGGACCATTCAAACATGCCACAAGGGATGCTAATCGTTATTATTTGACTTTTACTGATGATTACAGTAGATATGGATATGTCTACTTGATCAAGCATAAGTCAAAGACTTTCGAAAGGTTTAAGGAATTTAAACAGAAAGTCGAGAATCAATTGGGCAGGAACATTAAGATGCTTCGATCCGATCGAGGAGGTGAGTATCTTAGTTCAGAGTTCCTCGACTATCTTAGGGAATGTGGGATTGTCTCACAATTGACACCTCCCAGGACACCACAGTTGAATGGTGTAGCTGAGAGGCGTAATCGAACCTTGTTAGATATGGTTCGTTCCATGATGAGTCGAGCTACGCTACCAATCTCATTCTGGGGGTATGCCTTAGAGACTGCCGCCCATATTCTTAATCTAGTCCCTACAAAGAAAGTTGCCAAAACTCCTCACGAGATGTGGGCTGGTAAAGTACCTAAACTAGACCACATCAAGATTTGGGGTTGCGAGGCTTTCGTGAGACGCGAGACTCATGATAAGCTCGAACCTCGAAGCGAGAGGTGTATTTTCATCGGTTACCCACAGCAATCCTTTGGTTACCTCTTCTACAGACCCAGTGACAATGTGGTCTTTGTAGCAAGAAGAGGAGTCTTTCGAGAAAGAGAGTTTATAAGCCAAGGAGACAGTGGGAGACAAATTGATCTTGAAGAAATTCAAGAATCAAGTGGTGAAGGAACTTCAAACTCTAGCCCTCAACTTGAGGAGGAAACTCCTGTTGAGCCAATTGACAAACCTGTACCTCTGAGGCGTTCCACGAGAGTTAGGAGTGCACCTGAGCATTACTATGGATTCCATATTACTGCAGAAGGTGAGACACTTATTAGTGATGGGACACTAGTAAGTCAAGATGACCCTAACAGCTACGAGGAAGCCATGGCAGGCCCCGAGTCTGCTAAATGGAAAGAGGCTATGGATAGCGAGATACAATCCATGTATGACAATCAAGTTTGGAACTTGGTTGAAAATGTACCAGGTCGTAAGACAGTAGGGTGCAAATGGGTCTTCAAGAAGAAGACCGACATAGATGGTAAAGTACACACTTATAAGGCTAGACTGGTTGCAAAGGGCTTCTCTCGAGTTCCTGGAGTGGATTATGATGAGACCTTTTCTCCAGTAGCCAAGATTAAGTCTATTCGGGTTCTGTTAGCCATAGCTGCATTTCATGACTATGAAATATGGCAGATGGATGTCAAAACCGCTTTCCTTAATGGAAAGTTGGCTGAAGATGTTTACATGAGTCAGCTAGAAGGTTTTGTCAGCAACAAGTACCCTAATAGAGTGTGTAAGCTTGAGAAATCCATCTATGGATTAAAGCAAGCACCTCGCAGATGGAATCTTTGCTTTGATGAGAAGGTCAAGGAATTTGGCTTTACTAGGAGTGAAGATGAATCTTGTGTGTATGTCAAGGCTAGTGGGAGTATAGTTAGCTTTTTGGTATTGTATGTTGATGACATACTACTCATAGGAAACGACATTCCAACCCTGCAGGAAGTAAAGTCCTGGCTTGGGAAGTGTTTCGCTATGAAGGACCTTGGTGAAGCTGCCTATATTTTAGGGATAAGGATCATGAGAGATCGGAGTAAAAGACTAATTGGACTTAGTCAGAGTACCTACTTGGATAAGGTGCTGAAGAGATTCAGCATGCAGGATTCCAAGAAAGGAGAGTTACCCATCCAGAGTAACACCAGATTGAGTAAGACACAAAGCCCTAGCACTGAGGCTGAGATAGCAGAAATGAGTCGAACACCTTATGCTTCGGCTGTAGGATCGATCATGTATGCTATGACGTGTACTCGACCTGATGTAGCCTTTGCCCTGAGTATGGTTAGCAGGTATCAGGCGAACCCTGGCAAGGCACACTAGACTGCGGTAAAGAATATCCTCAAGTACCTACGGAGGACTAAGGACTGGGTCCTTACCCTCGGTGGGAGTGATGACTTGAGAGTAGTAGGGTATAGTGATTCTAGCTTCCAGACTGATAGGGATAATTTCCGCTCTCAGTCAGGCTGGGTCTTTACCCTAAACGGAGGAGCAATTTCTTGGAAGAGTTCCAAGCAAGAGACAGTGGCAGATTCTACTTGTGAATAAGAGTATATTGCAGCTAGCGAGGCAGCAAAGGAGGCGATATGGCTGAAGAACTTCATTGGAGACCTTGGAGTTGTACCAGCTATTAAAGAGCCAATGGAAATTTTCTGTGATAGTGAAAGTGCTGTTGCCTTAGCCAAGGAACCAAGGGATCACGGGAGATCCAGACACATCGACAGAAAATACCATTTCATCAGACATCGGATCGAAGAAGGACTCCTCGTGGCAAAGAGGGTATCATCAGATGAGAATCCAGCAGATCCCCTCACAAAGGGACTGACTCGGGTTAAGCATCTTCAGCATGCTCGGAGCATAGGTCTGAAGGATGATATTAGATTTAGTAGTTAGATAACCTCGAAATTTGTAAAGTGTAATTGACATTTGATGATGAATAAAAATGTTTTATTTATGAGTAAGGTGTTGCTATCTCTTGTCGATCGTTTACTATATTTCTTTTGCATGTTTTGACTTCCAGAATAATTTTTGTTTGGTATAACATATTATTCAAACCTCCACAGTCAGTCATATGTCGGAAGTAGGTATGAATCAAGACTGTCATGTTTGGTTGTAGAGGTCTTGGACAAGGCTACAGCAATCATGAGTGCTCATAAGTTCTGAGCATTGGACTCAACCCACGCTCACTGGAATCACTTCATGGAATTCTATCTCGAGTGATTGTGAGACGGTAATATCGTATAAGTCTTCAAACCTAGAGATATGATTTGTTACTTACAAGTTGGTTATACATTGATTGTACGAAAACGCATTGGTAACTCGATGTTATAAATCGTGCTCTTGTGTGTAATTCAATGAGTGGTAGAACAAACATATGAGTCGAAGTTTATCTGTTCCTTCTTGGATTAGAAGCTGATATCTGGGCCCCTCGATGATTTTGTTTTGACCCATGTACCGGGCCCGGTCAGAACTAAGTTGATGTGTTCAATTAAGTTCTATGTCAAACAAATCGGAAATCGGGAAACAAATGCTGGACAATAAGCAAGACAGTGTTCCATGTATTTGTCCGGCTGATATCTAGAACAGAGGATTATATGATCACTTATCTTAAATGGTGTATCATCATCTTCTCAGTTCCGAGAAACCTTGAAAAGAGCTACGATTGCCGATCGGTTCCTGAAGTCATACTTGCAGTAATAGTTATTAGACTTATCCAAGCGGGAGACTGTTGGATAAGGTGTCTAAGTCCATAACTATTTCTGGTATGTACTTGACCCGACCCGGCATGGTCCATTTGGGTTGCATGGCACCATGCAATTGGATAGACTAAATGAGAGAAATAGCATTTGGAGATTATTTATATATTATAAGTTCTAATATATTAATAATAGTATTTGATTAGTTTGATCAATAATTAATTTAGAATTAATTAAGTGGTCAAAAGAGAACTAATTAAATATATGGGTTGATTATGTAAATCTTCCATATCTTGTATAGTGGGCTAAGAGGCTCCATGGATTATCAAGTTGGGTTCTACCCATAGGATGCTTCATGGATGCTCCATGGGAGTTACAAACCCATGGGTCATGGAAATGAAGAGTCATGACACATTAGGGTTTACATGGTGTAACCCTAGACGTGTCAACACTATATAAGAATCATATTCTCCACCAAAAACGGCTACACTAAGAAAACAAGAGGGCTTGGCCGATTTCAAGAAGTGTGTGTTCTCTCATAAATTTTTCCAAGAGCATTTGGTGATGTGTGAAGCATTTGAGGCATCACATTTGGGGTGCTAGGCTCACAAGGTTTCAAGGAACACAAGCAACAACAAGGTAAGTTATTCTATCTATTATTCAAGTTAAAATTGTTCCCCATGTATGCTAGATAGGAATATAGCCTTGGAATTCAACTTAGCCTGATAATTAGACAAACATAGATCCAAGGTTATTAGGGTTGCATGTACACTTAGGAAGTGTTAGAATGCTCAAAACCCATCAAAATGTACTTTTCAAGCTTACACACTCTAAGGAAACTTGGCATGTATAAAACCCTCTGGCTGACTCATGTAGACATCCTTACATAACTTCCCATTAATGAAAGCAGTTTTAATATCCATATGCCATATTTCATAATCATGAAATGCATCTATATCAAGCATTATCCTAATAGACTTTATCCATACTTGGTTATATGACATGGACTCAATCTCACTCTCTATTTCCTCCTTCCATTTAAAGCATCAGGGCATATCGCCTCCTTGTAGTTAGCAGGTTCATCCAAATTTGCCAATGATCACTGACAAACCTATCACCATCCGTAGTTATATGGAAAACATAGAACTCATGTGGCATGCTAACCTAACTGGATCGATGAAGGGGTAATGAGTTGTCAACTGGTTTAACTGGAATTCATTCCCCATGTTGAGTGTTAGTGTTGTATGAGGTTCCTTCATCGGACGGCTCTTGAATTTCTTCAAGATCAATAGTGCCCCCATTGTCCTCTTTGAATATGAGCTCTGTCGTGAAAGACTACTCATCGAGCTACAAAGATCACGTTCTCACTAGGTCTGTAGAACAAGTATCTAAAGGACTTATGTGGGTATCCAAAGAAATAACACTTCTCGACTTTGGGTTCACTAGGTCTACATAAACCTAGACCTTGATACGCGCGAGCGAGGGAGCTTTACCTATCCACGTCTGATGAGGTGTTTTGGTAACCTTCTTTGTTGGAAAAAGATTCACGATATAGGTGGTTGTCTCTAAGTCATTTCTCAAAAAATAAATAGGAAGAGAAGCTCGAATCATCATCGAACGAACCATATCAAGTAAGGTTCGATTATGCCTCTTAACCACACCATGTAATTATGGTGTTCTAGGAGGATTTAGTTGTGAAATAATTCCACATTCCTTAAGATAGTCATGCAACTAAGTACTAAGATACTCACCACCTCTGTTAGATCTGAGCATCTTTATCTTCCCACCCAATTGATTTGTAACGCCTGCAAATTTGGGCTAGTAAATTTCGAGACAATAAGCGTCAAAAATGAATTTTTGATGAAAGATTATTTATATTAAATAATATTAAACATGTTATAATATATGTCACAAGAGTTCCGTACATATAAAGAACGCCGAAATCCGCGTTATAACCAAGAAGTTATGACCTGTCGAAGTTTCGCAACAAAACCGACACGACACTGGGAATCGTAAAAAGTGAGTTTACAATAAAGTAATTTTTTGCCATAGTGATCTAAACGAAAGTTGTAGAGTACGTCTCCATCTACACATGGATATAAAGAACGTAAAATATAGAGCTCGTATGCAAAACTTATGATCTTCCCAAGATGTAGGTGTCCGAGAGCATGGCAAGTGGCAGAAACCCTAATCTGTCAGGGCTCACGACGTGAGCATGTATTCTCACGATGTGAGGAGTCAAATGGACAGTTTTCAAGGAAAGAGTGCATATGGAAAGTCTACGGAGTGATAACTTTAGGCCTCACGACATGAGCATGTATTCTCACGACGTGAGAAGTCAAACGGACACCTTCCGAAGCTAGAAACTTAGATGGAAAAGTTATGATGTGATACAGCCAGGCCTCACGATGTGAGCATTGATTTCTCACGGCATAAGAGTGCCCTGGACTGCCTATAAATAGCAAATCTGGCCCTTTAATACCTTACACCTAACCTTCTTTCTTTCTCTCGTTTGTTGAAGGCATTCCTTATCCCGAGCCTGACGATCACGAACTGCTGACCATTTATAGTTAGATTCTATCAAATGACGCTACTAAAGTGCGTTCATAGTTACTTTCATCTTACACATAGATATGAAGTATTTAACATAAATTACGTGTTATGTGTGCATATTATCTGTGTTCTTGATATCTATGTTAGATGAATGATTTATACATGTTTTAAATGATTTAAGCTATATATGTATTTTATATCTACAAAAATGTTAGGTAAAATATGGGTAGATGAAATAGTTGATGTGTGATAAAATGATGAGAGGCCTTGATGTTTATGATGATCTAGTCATCTAGCGGAGTATAAATGACGACCTTGGACTTTTCTAGACAGTCCAGTGGAACGCTAGCAGGCCTGCTTCTCTAGATAGTGTAGGAACTCGATGAGTTGGTAGGTGCACTCAACGAGTTAGGTCAACATGGACTATTGATATTGCCTGTTTAGTTTGACTTTGACCATGGATGACCAAGTTTAACTTTTAGGGAATTTAGGGTATTTTGGGGGTATGATAGAAATGGTCACATGGTGGTTGTAGGCATTTGAGTCCGGAGCTGAGTTTTGGAGTTGGATTTTACCGGTTCAGCACTACTTCTGAGGTGAGTGTTCCTCACCGTACTTGTTGGGTCGAAGGCACCAGGGCTGACCCTTTTGGATTGTTATCCTGATTATTGCATGATTTAGTATTGTAGTGATCTGTTAGATCTGTATCTTGATTGACAGGATGATGTTATGTTTAGTGATCTATATGATCTGTTTGCTTGTCTGATTGATTGGTTATATGTTTAATTGTTATGTATATATCGACATGTTGTATATGGTTAGATTGAGGCGAACGTGCTTTGTGCTGAAGGCCAACAGACCCAGGGCGTCCCGAATAGACTGAAGGCCAGTGGGGCATACCAGTTAGCCCGAAGGCCTGAAGAACGTTCCAGATAGGTTGAAATCCTAATGCAGTGTACCAGTCATGTTGTAGGTTCTGTAAGCGGACCATATAGACTGTAGGTCGGTGGGGCGTTCCAGTTAGACTGAAGGCTCTAAATGCATGTTGTTTGTGATATTATTCCAGTTTTTGTATTGTGATTGGTATTTTGGGGGAACTCACTAAGCTTTAGGCTTACAATTTTGGATTATGTTTCAGGTACCTCAGAGGATCGCGGGAAGGCGAAGGCGTGATCATGCACCTCCTCATATTTTGTTTCATGATTTCTAGGATTTTCTCTGATGTCAAACTTATTTTGAAAACAATATGTACACAATGATGGTTGTTGGATTTATGTAAAAGTTTTAAAATTTTCAAAGTTTTATGAATGTTACATTGGCAGTTGTGCCTAACCTTTGAACTACGTGTTCACCAGTTGTAATTTAAAAACCCTGATAGTTATGGACTTAGTTCCTGTTAGATAAACCCTAGAAGTGATGGACTTTTTTCTCATTTCCTTTGGAAGATCCTTAGGAATGAATGAATTAAGGATAGATGATTCTTAGGGTAGATCCTTAAGAATAAAGAAGATAATGGGGATGGGTAGTTGGGCTTATTGTTTGATGATTAAACATAATAATTATATTATTGTGGGTTGAAAACCCTATGTACTCACCAGGTTTCCCAACCTGACCCACTCAGTCTATTTGTATCACATGTATCGATACGAAGACACATTGCATTGAGAGATTAAAGGAGATGTAAATCAGTAGTGTAAATGAATGTAAGGTCTATTTATATTTTTTTTTGTATTAACGATGACATCCCAAAGTTTTAATATAAACAAATTACATTTCCTTGAAAATGCTTTGATAATATATTTATCATGTCTTCTGGGAACAAATTCCGCAATATTATTTTTACTCTGATTTTCAAATAAGCGTAAATAAAATTTTTAAAATGACCGTGAATTTGGGGATATCACAGTTGGTATCAGAGCATTATTTTAAGCGAACTAGGAATTTTAGGAAATGTCTAGACTTAAACTTTGAATGTTATGCGATGATCGTGAGGAGTGTGTCTATTATATTTTAGGTACTACACCTGAATTGACACAAGCACTAGCTTACTTTAGGATTAGATGCATAAATGGCTTGTATGTGATAAATGATTTATGCTATAGGATGCCTTATATGCTTTAGGATGTTATTATTTGATCAGATCTATGGTTTATTGCCGACCGGATCTGAAAATTTTATGTGTTCAAATTTCTAAACGTTTAATTATGGTATTAGAACTGCCATATAACTTTTCGGAGCAATAAATAGATTTATATGTCTATCTTAAATAAATCTTTCCTATCTTCAATTCTGGCCTTGGTACACTGAACGTCTCCTTTGGTGTACAAAACGTCATGGTGGAGACAAACTAGGAAATATCCGAGGAAGATGACACCCTAACCCTAAGAATGTGATGGGTCATGCATCGGTCGTTGTGCATGCACCCGAATCTATCACAATGGCAAAAGTTCAGGCAATGATGTGAACCATGATAGACTGAGAAAATAGAGGAAATGAGATGGCTTACGATAGTGAATGATACTTATCAGAAGATATCGTAAGAGATGTATCTTGCCGTTAGAATGCGTCTATTAAATAACATATCTAGTATGGGAGAAGTACACTTTCGATTTGCAGAAATATTTTTTTGTATAATCCATGAATATATCATATCATCTGGCATTTCTATCACAAACCGAGTTGAAGCATAATTGATGATTGAATATACGCGTGGAAGAAGTCCTAGTAGAGTCAATGGAAAACTATATGATTATTTGGACACATTTGTATGTGTTAAATTGTTTTGTGATTTTAGGAGATAAGAACTTGGGGATTGCAAGAAAATACTTGAGACGAGTATGAGTAGGTGCGAATGGTAGTAGAGTCCTACACTAGCGGAAGCACAGGACTCACACTTGGATAGGGAAAGTCACAAGGTTACCAAGACGTTAGTAATTTATTCCGGTTTGTTCAAGTATGTCGCTACCATCGTTTCGATGAAGACTAAGAAGATGATTGTTATTCCGAACCAAGTGGTCATATCAAATTGAGTCCGACTAAAACGATTATGTTACTTGGTTCAGAAAACCAAGATAATTGTAGCATCTGATTTAAGTTAGGAGATTGAAGTGAAAGAAAATTGAAGCAATCAATAGAAGTATCGTGATCGTTATAAGAGCTTGTAGCTAGTTGTACTACATACTAGAATCTGATTATATGACATTAGCTCATGAAGGATGGTATCTTTCATTATGGAATTTAACTCTAAAAAACCTGAGTCTAAGCATTGCATCATACGATGAGAGGTCATTTGAGCATGACCCATCGGTCTGTTATGATAAATGAAGGAAAAAACGTATCTTAAGTCTTTTAAGAAGAAGAAGGATTCTTCAATAAGGATTGATTTTGTAACTTGAAGGTTACAATTGAAAGTCCAACGCGAGATAGAGAGTGGGTGCAAGATTAAGTACCGCCTGCAATCAAGAAGTCCAAGAGTTAGATACTCATTAGAAGGAACGTAGAAGTTAATGTTATTACCTAGGATGAAGAGATAACGTATCGAGTCATTATTCAAGACCTATTTCGTTGATAATTATGGGATGTAATCATCCTAAGGGGGAGATAATTGTAACGCCCCCAGATTCAGGCTAGTCAATTTAGTTACAATAAGCATCAAAAATGACTTTTTGATGGAATATTATTTATAATAAATAATCTCAACCAAGTTATAGTATATGTCACAAGGGTTACGTACATAAAAGAATGTCGAAATCTGAGTTATAACGAAGAAGTTATGACATGTCGAAGTTTCGCGACAAAACCAACACGACACCGGGAATCATAAAAAGCGAGTTTATGATAAAGTAGTTTTTTGACTTAGTGAATCAAACACAAGTTGTAGATTACGTCTCCACCTACGCGTGGATATAAAGAACGTCAAAAACGGAGCTTGTATGCAAAAGTTATGATCTTCCGAAGATGTAGTTGTCTGAGAGCATGATGCGTGGTAGAAACCCTAATCTGTCAGGGCTCACGATGTGAGCATGTATTCTCACGATGTGAGGAGTCAAACAGACACTTTTCAAGGCTAGAATGCAGATGGCAAGTCTACTGAGTGATAAGTTTAGGGATCACAAGGTGAACAAGTATTCTCACGATGTGAGAAGTCAAACAAACAACTTTCGAAGCTAGAAACGCAGATAGCAAAGCTACGAGGTGATGCAGCCAGGCCTCACAACGTGAGCATTGATTTCTCATGACGTGAGAGTGCCCTGGACCTCCTATAACTAGAAAATCTGACCCTTTCATTTCTTACACTAAACCTTCTTTCTTTCTCTCGTTTGTTGAAGGCATTCCTTATCTTGAGTTCGACGATCATGAACCGCTGACCATTTCTAGTTAGATTCTATCAAATCGGGCTACTAAAGTGAGTTTATAGTTACTTTCATCTTACACATAGTGATAGGATTGATTCCTAGTTAGATTGAATAAATTTAAACAAGTAATTAATAAGAACACGTCAAGTAGATCAAAATATGCTGAATGATTATAAGTCACAACCTCAATTGAACTGGATGAAGAATTGCTACTGTAGACGTGTGTAGGGTTACAAGAATATTTCCAAAGTTACAAAACGCAGTGCATGCATTCACCTAAATTACTATAACCCTAATAATAAATGACAGGTGGATAGGCCTAACTCATTTACAAAATGGACTAAATAAATAATCACGATGACGCAACACATATACCCAACAATCTCCCCCTTTGCATCAATTGAGGTGAGAGTTTATCAAGGTTGAGTTCGCTTATGCACTTCAAAAACTTTTGGAATGAAGCTCAGCAGAACCTTGCGAACCTAGATGTACCATAGAATCATATATGAGAAGCACTTCTTGTCGCCTTTGCTGTTACCCTTGTACTTGTTGACCATGTCCAAAACATGCTCCATGAAAGAAGTAGTGAGCAGATGCTTATCAGGGAGGAAGAAGCAAGCCATATGAAAGTCTGCGTCGTTTCGTTCTCGCATGTGAAATCCCACATACCAACATTCCTTGTGTATCTTCCTAGGCTTTAATTTCTCAAAATCTTCTGGGACTTCTTTAGGGAGAATAGAGGGCTTCCTTCGTAGAACAACAACAATTTCCACATCCATGTTTCCTACCTCTTGAATATATGAAACTAGCATCTATTTGAGGTGAGTAATAACAGGCTCATACTTCTGTCCGTCTCTCAGCAATAATTTGTAAAGCATGATCCAGTCATAAGGATTAAGGCAAGGCAGATCTGCGAGAGTGAACTCGCAGACCTGACTAGAAGAACCTCTCACAACCATGAACTTCGCATTTGGAAAGTTGTCGGTTTCGATTGGACCAGTGACCTTCACTGTTGTAAGCTTGCTAGTACTCTATGTTTCGTATTGTGGTTTCATATGCGTGAGATAAAACGAGAAGAGTAAATGATCTGCGCCGCTATCTGTGAGTGGACATTCAGAATTCTGAAGCTCGAATGATGCAACCAGTTCCATCCAATATTGAATTGACATATCCACAACTTCATTTTGAATTCGCTTCAGAGTCAACTCTTGAAATAAAAGCTTTCGGATTTCCAGTGTGTGACCTGAGCTTCGCGTTCAGCTTTCTCTTTTTCTCCAGCCTCGCGAATTATTCTCTGATGCTCATCCATTTCAGCTTCACGTTCCTTTCTTCATTTAAGCTCATTCTCGGCATGCTCTTCATCTTCACTGTTGTTAATAAATGCGTGACATCCCCATTTTCACGGCCAGAAAAGACCGATTTTTGTTTATGCTTGTTTGAAAATCAGAGTAACATTTTACATAAAAGTGTTGTAGAATTTGTTCCCAGTAAAACATGATAAATACGCTATCAAAGCATTTATGAAGAAAAGTATTTTTATTCATTTTAAAACATTTGGGATGTCATCGTCAATACAGAAACATAAGCATAAGCAGAACTTACATTCATTTACACTAGTGATCTACACCTCTTTAATCTCTTAGTGTAATATGACGTCATATCAACACCTGTGATATAAATAAACTGAGTGGGTCAGGTTGGGAAACATAGTGAGTACATAGGGTTTTCAACCCACAATAATATAATCATTATGTTTAATCATCAAACAATGAAGCAACCCAATTACACATCCCAATTATCTTATTTACTCTTAAGGATCTACCATAAACATTTGCTATTCCTCGTTCATTCATTCCTAAGGATTATCCTAAGGAATAGGCATGAAATCGATCGTTGCTAATGACACATCTGTCAAGCACAACTACTAATATTATCACTTAGGCGCAGCTGCCAGAATTGTGACATTCTTTATGGGGCGCATCTACTGGTATAGTCCTTTAGGCGCATCTGCCGGGGTAGTGAGGTTCTCTATTAAGCGCTTCTGCCGGTAGAGTGCTTTAGGCACATCTGCCAGGGTATCTCGCTTATTGACAGTATCGTTTTCGAGATTCCACTCGCGATACAGGTCAATGGGTTTTTAGATTACACCGATGAACACATCGTTCACAACACCTACAGGTTGCGAGCCTGCTAGTGTTCCACTGGACTGTCTAGAATAGTCCGTGGTTGTAATCTACACTCTGCTAGATGACAGGGCCAACATTTGGGGTACAAGGCTTCTCACATCGTCTACCTCTCACCGTCACCTCACGGGCTATTTCACCTCTCACCTCATCATCCGACTCATATTTCATCTACCCATGTTTTACCCAACATATTTTGTAGATACAATATATATATATATATATATATATATATATATATATATATATATATATATATATATACAGTTTAAATCATTTAAAACATGTATAAAAACGTTCATGAAGCATATCCAACAAGTATTCTGATAATATGCACACATAGCACGTAGTAAAATACTTCATATCTATGTGTAAGATGAAAGGGACTATGCACTCACCTGATAAGGTGGTGACTTGGCACTCGGACAACACTTCGTTATTGTTAAAACAATTTCCCTCGGACAAAACCTAGTATCATTACCACTAGAGTTTAGTCTAACGTTAACTGCGACTAATTAATAGTCTAGTTATTATTACTATTATATAAGTGTTAAGAAACACTCTTATATAACTCATAATAACAACCCAAATAACTATTTTAAGGTCCTAATAATGTTACAATATTAAAACTTAAGCTATACTAAAGACAGGGTAGGCATAACTCACTTACGGCGGGTTTTCTCGAAAACCAGGCTTCGATGGAGCCGTGTTTCTGAGACGAAAAGCTCCTTTATTGAGGTTTTGGGAGTCTCGGGGCTTCCTTCGGGTGCTAGGGGGTTTACCTAGACTTTAGGGGGCTTAAGGGGAGCTAGATAGAAGTTCTAGAGATAGAGAGAGAAGTTGGAAGGTGTGAGGAATTGGTTTCACCCGGCACCTCTATTTATAGTAAGGCTGGGAACTCTACTCGTCGAGTAGGGGTACCTACTCATCGAGTCCATGTATAAGTGTCACCTTCTGGTGGCTTGCCTTGGGGAGAAAGCCTTGGCCCATATTCAGCCACGTCACCCCATTTCGCACAGCACCCTACCGACTTCTAAACCCCGTAACTTTCGCATAGAAGCTTAGTTTTCGACGTTCTTTATATCCACGTGTAGGTAAAAACAAGATCTACAACTTTCATTTAGACTCAATCGGCTAATTCTTGACCTATCTTAAATTTAATAGTATGAGGAGATTAGACTGTTAAATGACCCCGAAGAATTTGTAACTCCTTCATACGGACTCCGTTTTCATCTGTCTTTTTACCGTTGAGTTCCTATTAATGAGATCTTCAACTCTCATTAAGGTTGCGTAAGCCAGAAACATCTAGAACTAAAATTTGAGTTTCGGGCCGTGCACTGCTATGCCAAATGTTAGAAAAATCCTAACTTCCTCATACGAAGTCAGATTTGGGCGTTTTTTTGTATGATGTCAGTTTAATGTATACTACAACTTTTTTTTAGATCACTAATCGTAAATTCACTATTTACGTCTCCCGGTGCCCTGCTGGTTTTGCCGTAAAACTTCAACGGGCCATAACTTCTTCGTTATAACTCGGATTTCGACGTTCTTTATATGTACGAAACCCTTGTAACATATACTATCACTCGGTTAAGATTATTCCTTCTAAATAATCTTGCATCAAAACTCATTTTTGATGCTCATTGTCTCTAAATTAACTAGCCCGGATCTGTGGGCGTTACAATATGTGGTTCAGAGAATCAAGTTTGATGTAGCATCTGACTTAAGCCAGAATATTGAAGTGAAAGATAATCGAAGCGATCAATAGAAGTATCACGCTAGTTAAAGAAGCTGGTAGCCAAAAATGCTACATGTTAAAATGTGATTATATCACATTAGAACATGAAGGAAGATATATTCCTGTCTAGAATTTGACTCTAAGAGACCTGAGTCTGAACGTTGCAACATACGCTGAGAGTTCATTAGGACGTGGCCCATCAGTCTATCGTGGAAATTAGATAAACTTAACTTAAGTTTGTTAAGAAGAAGAAGGAGTCTCTGATAAAGAGCAAGGTTGTGACATGAAGGTCATGATTAGTCGGACTCAATTTGGTATGAGCACTAGGTTCGGAATAACAATCATCGTCTTAGTCATTACTGAAACGATGGTAAAGACATACTTGAATAAAATGAAATCAATTACTAGCTCCTTAGTAACCTTGTAACTTTTCTTGATCCAAGCGTGAGTCCTGTGCTTCCGGTAGTATAGGCCTCTACTACCTTTCACACCTACTCATACTCATCCCAAGTATTATCTCGCAGTTCTATTGGGTCAAAAATATGGTTTATACTTTGCTTTTCTAGGAAAATGTATTTTCGTGTGTTGGACCGTAAATAGCTTGGTGTGTACAGTCGTATACGTGTTTACGGTTGAGTTTATGGCCATGAACAGGTTTACGGCCATAAACCCATTTACGGCCCATATTCTCCGGCCCATGTTCTCCTTGTATATATATAGGTGTTAGGGGTGAGGAGTAGGGATTGATGAACGTGAGAAGAGAGAAACTAGAGACACGGGAGATTAAGTGTGTGTATGTGAATCTCATGTAAAGGAGCGTCATTCTATTAACCAAAACATTGATATTCATATTATTCTTCTTTTCCTTCTCTTCTATTTGATCTAACATCATCCGTTTGATTGGGATTCCGCACCATCAAACGGATCTGATTGATACACAAGCATATTAGGAACTTACAATTGGTATCAGAGCTTGGATTGTATTAGTCAATTTTGTCAGATCTAAAGCTAATTCGATCTTATTTTCGAAATATTCTTGCGTTTTTGGATAGATCTCTGAAAAATAAGGGGGTTTGTTCATAGATTTAAAAAAAAACGGGGTTTTGATCGAGTTTTAGAGCAAAAAGGGGAAAAAATCGGTGTTTTTGGTCGTAAGCTATGAGGGGGTGGCGGCTAGGGTTTCTGGAGTTTACGGCCCGGGAGTTTATGGTCCGATATTTACGGCCCCGGAGCTTGCGGTCCGAGTTTGCGGCCCAGTAGTGTTTCTGGCCTGGCAAGCAGCAACCTCGCTCAGCCTCGCTTCGCATTTAAAAAAAATAAGAGGTGGATTTGGAGGTGCCGAGGTCCGAACTCGGGACCTCAGGGTCATAAACACAACGCCTTATCCAACTCGGCTACCTGATCCCTTGTTACAATCTTTCGAAATTTAATTAATAACCCGTTATTCTCGGTTTCAAATTTCAAAATTTGACACTTTTAACCCAAAATTCAATTTCTTTTAGTTTTTTTTTTTAAATTCCTTTTCATCCAATATATATATATATATATATATATATATATATATATATATATATATATATATATATATATATATATATATATAAAATAATAATTATAATAAAAAAATTAATAAATAAAATTATATTTTGATTTTTGACTTTATTTTTTTTAACTTTTGACCTTAAATTTTGACTTTGACTTTAAACTTTGACTTTTTCGTTTAACTTTTAAATTTTCAAATTTAGCTTTTCGGTTTGACTTCTAAGTTTGACTTTTGAGTTTAACTTTTTTAATTTGACTTTTAAGGTTTATAATCAAAGGGTTTGACTTTTAAGTTTGATTTTGGCTTCTAGTTGTGCTTTTTAATGGCTTTTAAGGTCTACGAGGGAGTTGATAACATGAAAGAGAGTCGTCAGGATATGTTAAGACAACATTTCAACATTTTCGATTATATCCCTGGAGAAACCCTCGAAACTCAGTTGTAGCGATTTACTACACTTACTACTGAGATGAATATAGCTGGGATCTTCTTGTCTAAATTTGAGATAAACAAAAAGCTACTGAATTCACTTCCAAAATCATGGGATATGAACGTGGCTTTCATCAAGAAGACAAAAGATCTCAATCATCTTAGTCTTGCTGCTGTAATTGAAGACTTGACGCTTTGAAGTGTGGAAATACAATGAGTTCTGCAAACATCTCGGTCAATGAAGTTTCATGCTCTCAATCATGTGAAGCTACAATTAAACTTCTTCGTGCACAAATTGATTTATTAAAAAAAGAAGTTGAAGACTTGAGATATTAAGGATATCAACTCAGGAAAGGACAGAAACCCCTTAAGGCCCAGTTAGAAACTAAAATAAAGGACTTTAGAAAATTTCAGGAGGACTATAGTAATAAATGTGAAAATTATTACTATATCAAGAGACAGAATGCGGAGTTAATTACTGAGCTTGACACAGTAAAAGGAAACTTTGAAACTACAGATTTTGATTTTAGAAAATTTGATGTGTCAAGCAAAGTAGTTGCAAACATGATAGACTATTGTTTGAAATTAAAAAATAACCAACAAAAAGGTATAGGGTATGATAGTGTTCCTCCACCTTTCATTCATAACTACACATCCATCCCTATGACACAGGAAGAAATTGACAGGGAGGCACATCTTCAATATGGAAAACCAACTGGATTTGTGTTAGGAGGTATTCAGGTTGAAAATTCTAATGTTTCTACTTCATGTGCAGGTAACGTAGCAGAAGATGAGAACAAGGAGAACACTACTGAACAAACCAATGACTACCTGAACTCAGAATCCGTTGCTTCGAATTCTGTTACTCCTAACAAACCTGCCGTTGAAAAATACAGGCCACCAATTCCAGTAAAACAGAGTGCCTGTTGTAATTGTGCTTGTCGAAACAATAAGACACAAGGCAAGGACACGCCACCAGGGGTAGGAAGAAACAACTTCACAATGAAGAAAAGGACATGTTTTCATTGTGGAACACCTGGACACATTGCCCAAAACTTTCCAAATCGTGCATACGTTCCCTATTATGCACAAAGGTGGCAAAATGCGCCAAGAGGGAGATACTCCAAAAGAAACCCCTCAAGGTCATGTTTAGACAATGGTGACTGGAACGCGCAGAAAGCCAAGAATCAAACCCACAAGGCCAAGAATCCGAATCCCAAGGCCAAGAAGGGAATGTCGGCCAAGAAGCCCAATCCAAGAGATGCTACAGTGAAACAAAGACCGGTTAGGTGAAAGTCATCTCAACGGCCGACATCAAGTTCAAAAGCAAGTACTGAGCCACCCATCAGTTCGAAAAAAAAAGGTTAAACCCAACTACAAATGGGTTCCGAAGGTTCAGTCTCCCAAATCAATTAATGATTCTAATATTTCTACATCTTTTGTTTGTGATAAGCGGGATATGTCATGGGAGAGAGTATCGTGCGCTGATGACAAAGGTCGACCCAGTTTTAAAATGGATTGGGTTCTACAGACTAACTGATCCCGCTCTGTGCTGGAGCAGCTATGGAGGCATATCATCAGACTTCAGTTTGTTGGTAGTGGCTGTTCCAGGCACATGATAGGAGGCATCTCTCAACTGTACAACACTCAGAATTTTCTTTGAGAGTATGTGTCCTTTTGCGGGAAAGGAAGAGATCACAAATGGGGTTAGTGCTTAATGACATGAAGAATTTTCAGATCTGTTCTGAGATTATGCGTGCTGTTCTCAGACCTTCTGGATGCAAATTCAATTGGTGAATTACGGTTTGCGTTTTCTTCTGTATACTCCTGAGTTTTTCTTAAGTTGATTCGCTTTAAAGACTAATTTTTGTTTTAGGATAGTTTAAATTTGTGCATTTACTTTCGTTTCTTTCCTATGCATAAATTTAGGCGGAGAAATAAAAACAAAACAAAAATTTTAAAATTTTAAAGAATCCAAAAACATTACAAAATCAGAAAATCCAAAAAATATGGTGTAAATGAAATGTGCTTGAGGGAGATGTTTTCGGAAGTGATATAATCATGTGATAACAGGCAATCTGAATCTGTGTAAGGGACTGAATCTGAATTGTCTAAGCTCTATGTTCGATGTGCTGGTAGGCACGAAAGATTAAAATGGACTTGGCTAGGCATTAATGAACTTAAGGAATCTAGAGACTTGAAAAATCTTGACCTAGATAGATCCATTTAGTCTGACAATACGACGCTCAGATAGGTTGAGCAGGGAGATATACATGATAATCCACTGGTCACACTAAAATAATCTGTATCTAGAACCATGGTTTAACTCTTCCTCGATGTACAAACTTTTTCCTTAATTCCGGTATTGATGGGGCAACTGGGAATTCCGATAAAGTAGGTCTGTAGGAAATTATTTTCTTGCTTTCTTTCTGTTAGTCATATGTTGCCTCCTCTGCGTGATTGAAATACATCCGACCTGGACTGCAACATATGCAATTCTATTTCTCTGCATCTTCTATCTATGCAATTCTTGCTGTCTGTTAGTCATATGTTGTCTCCTTTGTGTGATTGAAATACATCCGACCTGGTACACCACATATGCATCATTCTACTTCTCAATTCCTCTAAATCTGGTTAGTCATATGTTTCACCCTCTGCGTGATCGGAAGATCCGACATGGGTGTACAACATATGCATTCTAAATCTGACTTCTCTCATAATAATTGTCTGCTCACCTAAAGTAAGGAGTACTTTGGAAGTTCCTGATTATTGGGGTATATCAGGAAGCGGGAAACACATTCTAGTACATTTAAAATTGAACAATCACTCGGTTGTCTGTAGATCTCGCTACTTAATTTAGGTGGACAACAATATCTTTGGTCATCGTCAGCTGAATGTTCCTTAAGAAATATTATCTAGGAACTTAGGATCACATTGTCTTGTCACTTATAGTATGTCCTAATTTTGTCACAATCTCTCGTGTTTAAGTGGATCACAATACCGGCGATTAACCAGATCTATTCATGAAGGAAGAGGTACTGATAAACGGATAAAGGTTGTTTAAAAACTTTGTGTAACACCCGGATTCCCAAGTATTCTAATTATTCCTTTTATTTTTGGAGGTTGAGAGGGGACTCGGCAAGTGGATGCTTAGACTCGCCGAGTTTGGGCGCGGATTCTTATCCGGGTTCACAGCTGGACTCGGCGAGTTCATGAGCGGACTCGGCGAGTCCACACTATTTAATGAAACCCTAATTTCCTGGGTTTGGGACCTATTTAAAGGCCCTTAGGGCCGTCATTTGCGGCTACCAAACCCCAGAGAGAAACCCTAAGAGATCTAGAACGTTTGTGAGGAAGGAGAGGCCATTCTTGATCCTTTTGTTGGTGTATTTGCAAGAAGGAGGTGACCAAGGAAAGAGGAGGCTGAAGGAGGTGCGATTTTGGTGTCTTCTGAGTTCATAGAGACCATATTGAGGTATTTGTTCGGAACCTCTTCAGTTTTGGTGTTGATTCTTAGATTTAGGGTTTTCTAACCCCTTTAGAGGATGGGTAAGTGGAGCAATTGGTCCCCTCTCGAGTCTATGCTTTGGATCTGGACCCAAAGAGGTCCAGAGACCTTAACCCTTGGAGCTTTATGAGTTATTTTGGAAGCCATGAGCTTGGGATGTCATTTTTGGGGCTAAATCACCAAGTTTGACCATTTAGATGTTATATGAGTGTCAAGTTCTAAACATTACGTGATTATCATGCTTGGGAAGGCCAGATCTGTGAATTTAAGGAAGAGATCTGACCTCAGGAGGTCTATAGAGTTTGTGCATGGCATGAACTTGATGGGTTTGAGCCATAAGAACATTCCTATGTGCACATACAAACCTTAATGCTTGGATCTAGGTTTCTCTAATTGAACATGCAATGTATCCAAGACTTTGATTGATAGATCTAATGAAAACATTCATATCATAAAACATGAAATCAGATCTGAAAGATTACCTTGAATTGTTTGCTTGAATCTTCTTGTCCTTGGAGCTTAGAGTCACAAATGTCACTCCTCTAATGGCTTACAAACACCAACTTAGCAAGAGGATGATTAAAGAGAGAGAGGAGGGGTGAGAATCGGCCAGGGTTTCTTCAAAAGCAAGAGTGCCGATTTCCTTGACCCCATGGGTCTATTTATACTAATGAGCTTCCTAGGGTTTCACCCTTAAACCCTAATTGGATAACTTAGGCCCTAAGTAATCCAATCTCCTTAATGATAAGCCTTGGACGATTTCTAGGCCTTTCCTAACCCTAAAATCGTCCACCCCTTATCTATAAGGGATCAATGCTCAAAATACAACTATCATACAATTGACAGTTTATGCCCCTTTATTCAATTAATCTCTTTAAGTCACCAAATTAATTCCTAATTAATTTATGACTTATATTAATCAAATAACAATATTATTATTCCTTATATTATACTCATAATATATAAACAATATTTCTTTTCTCATTATAAATCATCCTGTCAAGTTGCTATGGTGAAGGCAACCTAAAAGGACCATGCACAACCGGGTCAAATACTTGCCAAATATAGTTACAGCCTTAGACACTATTCCAAAAGTCTCCCACTTGGATAAGTCTAGTAACTATATATACACGCATAATCCGATTAGCAATCGTAGCTCTCATAGACGCTGTCAAACTCTGATCTTATCAGTCCTGTCCTTTAGATAAGGGATCGTACAGTCCTCTGTTTAGATATCATGCAGACAATTTTATGGAACCAATTTTCCAGCAGTTGGTTTCTCGATCTCAGATTTATTTGACATAGAACTTAATCGAATACATCAATTTAGTTCTAACCGGGCCCGACACATAAGTCAAATCAAATCATCGAGCGGCTGACATATCGCTTTTACCCTCTTAGGATAAAAGTAACAGATAAACTTCGACTTATATGTATTTCCTTATTCATTAATCAATTTTACACAACAATGCGTTTTATAACATCAATTTACTGATGCGGTTTCGCATTATCAATGTACAACCAATTAACAAATAACAAACCATATATCTAGGTTTTAAGACCATATGATATTATCGTCTTGCGATCAACCTTTTTATCACATTCCATAAGGTGATTCCAGCAAGCGCGGGTTTGTTCCAATGCTCAAAACTAGTTCATAAGCACTCATGAACGTTGCAGCAAACTTTTTCTATGTCTAATACCATTTAGACAATCTACACACCAATTCATGACAATCTTCATTCATACTTACTTCCAACATATGAACGATTGTGGATTGTTTAAATAATTCGATTATTCTAAATAAACTCAATTATTCTGGAAGTCAAAACATGCAGAGTGAAACAATAGTTAAACAATTAACATAAGACAGTAGCTTTACTTATAAATAATACTCCTTTATTTAATCATCAAATGTTAATTACATTTATCTATTACAAGTTTCTAAAATTATCTAATCTAATCTAATATCATCTCTCAGTCCAATACTCCTAGCATGCTGCAAATGCTTAACCCTACTCAGTCCCTTCGTAAGCGGATCTGCTGGGTTATCTTCTGATGATATCCTCCTAACCACGAGGTGTCCTTCTTCTACTCGATGTCTAATAAAATGATATTTTCTATCGATATGACGAGATCTACCATGATCCCTCGGTTCCTTGGTCAAGGCAACCGCTCCTTCATTATCACAGAAAATTTCCATAGGCTCCTTTATGGAAGGCACAACTCCAAGATCACCAATGAAGTTCTTCAACCATATTGCCTCCTTTGACGCTTCGCTCGCTGCAATGTACTCTGATTCGCACGTTGAATCAGCTACGGTTTCCTGCTTGGAACTTTTCCAAGTTACTGCTCCTTCATTAAGAGTAAAGACCCAGCCCGACTGTGAACGGTAGTTGTCTCTGTCGGTTTGAAAGTTGGCGTGACTATACCCTCACACCTTTAAGTCATCACTCCCCCCGAGGACTAAAAACCATTTCTTGGTCCTCCGAAGGTACTTAAGGATATTCTTTACCGCAATCCAATGGGCTCTGCCAGGGTTCCCTTGATATCTACTAACCATGCTCAAAGCAAAGGCTACATCAAGGCGAGTACAAGTCATAGCATACATGATTGAGCCAACTGCGGAAGCGTATGGTACTCGGCTCATTTATGCTATCTCGGCTTCGGTACTCGGACTTTGAGTCTTACTCAACTTGGCATTACTTTGTATCGGTAATTCTCCCTTCTTCGAATTTTCCATACTAAAACGTTTTAGTACTTTATCTAAGTAAGTGTTCTGACTAAGTCCTATTAGTCTCTTACTTCGTTCTCTTAATCTCCTTATTCTCAAAATATAGGAAGCCTCTCCGAGGTCCTTCATAGCGAAGCACTTCCCGAGCCAGGACTTAACCTCCTGCAGTGTCGGTACGTCGTTTCCTATGAGTAGTATGTCATCAACATACAGAACGAAGAAGCTGACTATACTCCTACTGGTTTTGACATATACACATGATTCATCTTCGCTTCGTATAAATCCAAACTCTTTGACTTTCTCATCGAAGCAAAGATTCCATCTGCGAGACGCTTGCTTAAGTCCATAAATGGACTTCTCAAGCTTACACACTCTATTTGGATGCTTCGGATCAACAAAACCCTCTGGCTGAGCCACGTAAACATCCTCAACCAACTTCCCATTAAGGAAAGCAGTCTTGACATCCATTTGCCAAATTTCATAATCATGAAATGCGGCAATAGCTAGCATCACTCTAATAGACTTTATCTTCGCAACTGGTGAGAAGGTCTCATCCTAGTCAACTCCGGGAGTTTGAGTAAAGCCCTTTGCAACCAATCACGCCTTATATGTGTGTACGTTTCCATCCACGTCCGTCTTCATCTTGAATATCCATTTGCACCCAACGGTCTTATGTCTGGGCACATTATCAACCAAATTCCAAACATGGTTGTCATACAAGGATTGGATCTCACTGTCCATTGCCTCTTTCCATTTTGCAGACTCCGGGCCTGCCATGGCTTCGTTATAGCTATTAGGTTCATCTAGATTTATTAGTGTACCATCACTAATATACGTGTCCCCTTCGGTAGTAATATGAAAACCATAAAACTGGGGTTGAACTCTAACTCTTTCGGAACGTCTAAGAGGTAAGGACTCGTCAATTGGTTCAACCGGAGTTTCCTCCTCGGGTTGAGCGCCAGCGGTAGAGGTTCCTTCATCAATCGATTCTTGAATCTCTTCAAGCTCGATTTGCCTCCCACTATCTCCTTGTCTTATGAGTACTCTCTCTCGGAAAACCCCTCTCCTCGCAATGAAGACAATATTGTCATTCGGTCTATAGAAGAGATATCCAAAGGATCTCTGCGGGTAGCCAATGAAAATACATCGCTCACTACGAGGTTCGAGCTTGTCGTGAGTATCTCGTCTTACGAAAGCCTCGCAACCCCATACCTTGATATGTGCTAACGAGGGAGCTTTCCCTGTCCACCTATCATGAGGTGTTTTGGCAACCTTCTTAGTAGGGACTCGGTTAAAGATATGGACGGCAGTCTCTAAGGCATACCCCCAGAATGAGATAGGTAGTGAAGCGCGACTCATCATAGAACAAACCATGTATAACAAGGTTCGATTACGCCTTTTTGCCACACCATTCTACTGCGATGTCCTAGGTGGCGTCAATTGCGAAACTATTCCCCATTCTTTAAGATAGTCGTGGAATTCAAGACTTAGGTACTCTCCTCCTCGATCGGATCGAAGCATCTTGATTTTCCTGCCCAATTGATTCTTCACTTCATTTTTGAATTCTCTGAACTTTTCAAACGTTTCTGACTTTTGCTTGATTAAGTAAATATACCCATATCTACTATAGTCATCGTTAAAAGTCACATAGAAGCGGTTCCTATCCTTTGTGGTTGATCTAAGGGGTCCACATACATCGGTATGTATGAGGTCCAATAAACCCTCTCCCCTTTCACATGTGATAGTGAACGGTGACTTGGTCATGTTTCCAAGTAAACAACACTCGCACGTGTCATCTTCCCTAAGGTTGAATGACTCCAACACTCCATCCTTTTAGATTTGGGCTATGCGCTTCTTGTTAACATGTCCAAGACGATAATGCCACAAGGATGCTCTATCCATACTATTGGAAGAATGCATGAATAAAACATCATTTCCTAGGTTATCTACAATCATAACAGTTTCATAAATTCCATTACATGGCATTGCTTCAAAATATAAGACACCATTTAGATAAGCATAAATTAAACCATTCTCATTATTAAAAGAAAATCTAAATCCTTGTCTAAACAAACCATGAAACGAAATGATGTTTCTTGCCATTTCTGGCGAGTAGCAACAATTATTCAAATCTAAACATAATCCATTACTAAGCACTAGAGAATACACTCCAATCTTGGTTACAGGCGACGATCTTCTGTTCCCCATGATTAGATTTATTCTTCCACGCTCCACATCCCTATTTCTTCTTAGTCCCTGCAATTCAGAACAAATGTGGTAACCACACCCGGTATCGAGGACCCAAGAAATAGCATGAGATGAATCATTAGATTTAATTGTGTAAATACCTGCGAAAGACGGCTTGATCTTTCCTTCCCTGATGGATTGCAGGTATTCTGGGCAGCTTCTCTTCCAATGCCTTATTTTGTGGCAATGGTGGCACTCTACCTCCTTTGGGTTAGGGTTAGGCTTAGCAGGATCAACTTTGGTCCCACTAGAAGAGGAACCATCTCGGGACTTTCCCTTATGGTAGCTCTTAGACGGAGCCTTCCTCTTCTTAACCCTTCCTTGCCCAATTGCCAAAATAGGAGCAGCGGGTGGATTGGGAGTTGGTGCAACAGACTTGTCCTTGAGGTTGCACTCAACAACCCTTAGGAGACCTTGGAGCTTACTTAGGGTGACTTCCTCCTTATTCATGTGGTAGGTCATCCTAAATTGATTGTAACACGGAGGCAAGGAATGAAGCACCATGTCGATAGCCAAATCTTCCCGAAAGTCGACATTTAACTTGCGAAGACGATCGACATACCTTTTCATCTTTTGCAAGTGTACGGTTAGAGATTCTCCATGTCCCATTTTAGCGGAGATCATGTTAGTGAAGATCTCATAACGTTCCTACCTTGCGTTTTGATGGTATCTCTCCAATAAGTCTTGATGCATTTCATACGGATACATGTCCTCATAGGACTTTTGGAATTTAGTGTTCATTGTGGCTATCATGATGCAATGAACCTTCGTCGCATCACGTTCATGAGTCTCAAAAGCAGTCATTTCAGCCGGATTAGCGATTTCTGGATTGATCTTCTCGAGCTTCTCGTCAAGGACATACTCCTTGTCCTCGTAGCGAGCAATCGTGCGAATGTATCTTATCCATTCGCTAAAGTTTGTTCCATCAAACGTCACCTTTTGGAAAAGGCTCATCAATGTGAATGAACTACCAACAGCGTTGTTCGCGTTCGGCATCTACAAATAGAAAGGACAAAGATAGATTAGAATTTAAAATCCCTAATTATCATCCAATATGAAAAATTAGGGCTATGATCCAACAACATTATTTACATATTAAAAAAGGATGCCGTAATCCAACATGCAAACAATTTGAAGGTAAGTGAATGATGATTCACTAATTCTCCATCACAAAACATAACCTTTACTTTTAAATGCATTTAGAATTCCTAGATTTCGATGAGATTCATTGAACTTTTCAATGGCATGTTTAAATCTCGATATGCCCCTATCGTTTGTGACTGGGATGCCGAGGATCATAGAGTGGGTGTGAATAACCATGCAAATCTACACGACGCCTTCATTGTAACAATCACCTATTCGATGTGCCGGTAAACCACACACGCTCCACCGAACTATGATAAACAATGAATCACCCTTTGCCACCTATGCTTAGAACCAATTAGTGTGCCGGTAAACCACACACGCTCCACTAACTTCTTAGCAGGGGTGCAAAGTGTAATTTCATGGGATTGCATCAATTCACTTTTCCTAAAGTAACTAGGATTGGGAATTTGAAAAACATGTAGTTACTTTGTATTTAAATATTATACTTTTAATGAGGAGATGAGGTTGCCCTATCCTACCCGTTCGGCTAACGACCCTCCACCGATCAAGCAAGCGGTGGGTGTGAGTGTACACCCATTAAGTGCCATTTTATAGGCCACAACGTTATACCCACCTTATAGACCGGCTTCGTGAATGAGGCCTACTAACGGTAAGACTAGCATTTTAATTATATATATATATATATATATATATATATATATATATATATATATATATTAATCTTGTAATATTATATTAGTATAGGGTTGAATTTTAAACTTGTAAAATCCTAGGGTTTGAAATTTAAATTGTCTAAATTAAACTTTTAATCACAAAACATAAATTTCAAACCTTGAGGACAAGTTTTAAACTTTTCAAAACATGAGGGATCAAATAAGAAATAATTTAAATTAACCATTTAATGACATAATTATCCATATTTGATTTATATAATTGTTTCTTGCAAAACAATTCACCAATTTAATTAAAATAATCAGTCAATTATCAAATAAGGAAATTATTATTCAATTAATTGGTAAATATCTTGAATTAGGTCAAGGATATACTCAAATATATGTTAAAATCAGATTTATATTGACCCATTAAGATAAAGACAAGTTTCCATAAGATAAACAACAAGAAATCCCGAAACTAGCTCCTTCTGACGCTCGAACTCGCCGAGTTGAGGCCTACTCGCCGAGTATACTATGGTACTCGCGGAGTTAATCAGGCAGAAGGACAAAAAATGATTTTGCAATCAACAATCAAGCAACCAATGCATCAATTCAATAGAAACCAATCAAGTCTCTGATACCACTAATGTGTTTGAGCCATAAGAACATTCCTATGTGCACATACAAACCCTAATGCTTGGATCTAGGTTTCTCTAATTGAACATGCAATGTATCCAAGACTTTGATTGATAGATCTAATGAAAACATTCATATCATAACACATGAAATCAGATCTGAAAGATTACCTTGAATTGCTTGCTTGAATCTTCTTGTCCTTGGAGCTTAGAGTCACAAATGTCACTCCTCTAATGGCTTACATACACCAACTTAGCAAGAGGAAGATTAGAGAGAGAGAGAGGAGGGGTGAGAATCGTCGAGGGTTTCTTCAAAAGCAAGAGTGCCGATTTCCTTGACCCCATGGGTCTATTTATACTAATGAGCTTTCTAAGGTTTCACCCTTAAACCCTAGTTGGATAACTTAGGCCCTAAGTAATACAATCTCGTTAATGATAAGCCTTGGACGATTTCTAGGCCTTTCCTAACCTTAAAATCGTCCACCCCTTATCTATAAGGGATCACTGCTCAAAATACAACTATCATACAATTGATAGTTTATGCCCCTTTATTCAATTAATCTCTTTAAGTCACCAAATTAATTCCTAATTAGTTTATGACTTATATTAATCAAATAACAATATTATTATTCCTTATATTATACTCATAATATATAAACAATATTTCTTCTCTCATTATAAATCATCCTGTCAAGTTGCTATGGTGAAGGCAACCCAAAAGGAGCATGCACAACCGGGTCAAATACTTGCCAAATATAGTTACAGCCTTAGACACTATTCCAACAGAACTCGCCGAGTCCGAAGATTAGACTCGGCGAGTAGGATGAGGGTTTCCCATAAATCACTCAGTGAGTAGACTTGCCGAGTTGGGGAAATAACTCGGTGAGTTAAGGAGAGTTAGGGGACTGGAGTTCAAGGCGGAACTCGCCGAGTTGTTCTTAAGACTCGGCGAGTTGAGTCTGGGTGGCCCTGCGATTCATGCCAGGTGTAACTCGTCGAGTAAGGGGAAGGACTCAACGTGCCAAGAGGGACTAAGAGAGTCAGTGGACACGTGTAGACTCGCCGAGTCGCCCAAGTGCACTCGACGAGTCGGGTCAAAGTTTGACCGTTGACTTTTGTTGACTTTTAGGGTTTGGTCAACAGGGAGGCCTTTAAGCCAAGAGAGGGGTAAAATGGTCGTTTACCCTTCCGACGGTGTTAATAAAGATTTGAGTATAGTTATATTTATGAGAGTATTTACTTTATGTGAATAGGCGGAGGCTAGATCACATTTCTACCGAGTTAGAGACTTACCGAGACACCTGATGTGAGTCTTCTCACTATACGTTACCTAGAGTGGTATTATGTGTTGACCAGAGGGTCTTATGTGTTACGTATGAAATTATGTGCTATGTGATATATGTATGTTGTATCATGTTATAGATCGGACCGGAGGGTCCAACGAGC
Source organism: Lactuca sativa (assembly GCF_002870075.4). NCBI lineage: Eukaryota > Viridiplantae > Streptophyta > Magnoliopsida > Asterales > Asteraceae > Lactuca > Lactuca sativa. The sequence continues at coordinate 147,721,502 of NC_056625.2, forward strand.
TATGATCGGACCAAAGGGTCCAACGAGCTACGGGACTGGAGGGTCCCACTGAGACACATTGACCGGAGGGTCGTATTACAGCCTCGAGTGGCGTATGTGTTGTATGTGCTATTTTGGGGAACTCACTAAGCATTTATGCTTACAGTTGTTGTGTTATGTGTTTCAGGTACTAGCGAGGACCGTGTGAAGGCGCCGGCGTGACTCGTACACACGTGAGAGAGAGAGTTTGATTTTTATGATCTTGGGATATGTTATGTCTTAAAAACTACAGTTGGAAATATTTGAGAATGTTTTATATGAATTTGGTTAATGAAAAATAAAAAAAATTGGTTTTGAAATTTACGTCGTTACACTTTGATCCCAAATCACTCTTAAAGTTAGATATCATTTTATTTTTGTTAAATTTGTTAATAGTTTCTTCTAATTTAAATATTAGAGGAGAATTAAAAATTTTAAAAACCAAACAAAAATCAGAAAATTAAAAATTCAAAATAGTTTTATTTCTTTTTCAGGAAATATGAAAAATCCAAAAATATTGTGTGCTAAAATTTTCTTTTTCTTTATTTTTGTCTTGAATAGTGAATTCAGGTGAAGATGAAACTCATGGGAGTTTGTGTTGAAGATTTCTGAGCCAAGGCTTCATCCGTGATCATCGAAGAATTCTCATTCGAAGGAGCAAGAAACGAAGATTATTCTTTCAACCTTCAATCTTTCAACCCCAGAAGCAAGGTGAAGCAGAAATTGAAGATTATGTGACGGAGTGCACTAAAGCCTCCTCAATCAGTCTGCTGCTATCGTTGTACCTGCTAAAGTGATCCAGAGGATTTGTTCTCTCTGATGTTCTCTCTGAAGATTCTCAAGCTGAAAGCGCTATTTTTCAAAATCATTACATCAAGCCTCCTCACCCAATGTGCGTTCAAAGTCAAATTCTGAAGAAAAGCCGAAGTGCTCAAGATGAAGTCATTCATTGAAGATAAATGTTGAAGCCAAGCTCTCGATGAAGATTGACAAGAAAAGCCAGCTACTTTTTAGGGGGAGCTTGTTGGGTCAATTAAGAAAAGAAAGCTATAAACCAAGGGGGAGATTGTTGGGTCAAAAATATGGTTTATACTTTGCTTTTCTAGGAAAATGTATTTTTGTGTCTTGGACCGTAAATAGCTTGGTGTTTATGGCCGTATACGTGTTTACGGTTGAGTTTACGGCCGTGAACAGGTTTACGGCCGTAAACCCATTTACGGCACATATTTTCCGGCCCATGTTCTCCTTGTATATATATATATATATATAGGTGTTTGGGGTGAGGAGTAGGGATTGATGAACGTGAGAAGAGAGAAACTAGAGTGACGGGAGCTTAAGTGTGTGTGTGTGTGTGTGAATCTCATGTAAAGGAGCGTCATTCTATTAATCAATACATTGAGATTCATATTATTCTTCTTATCCTTCTCTTCTATTTGATCTGACATCATCCGTTTGATTGGGATTCCGCACCATCAAACAGATCTGATTGATACACAAGCAGATTAGGGACTTACAAGTTCTCTAAGTTATTATCACAAAAACAGTTTTAACACATACAAATGTGTACAAACAATCATATAATTGTCCCCAGACTCTACTAGGACTTCTTTCATGCGTATCTTCAATCATCAATTCTGCTTCAACTAGGTTGGTGATGGAAATGTTAGACGATGGTATAACTTCATGGATTATACCAAAAATCTTTCTTTTTGCTAATCGAAAGGGTACTTCTCCCGTACTAGACATATTATTTATTAGATGCATTCTAAAGGCAAGATATTAATCTTATGATATCTTCTGATAGGTATCATTCACTATCGTAATCCTTCTCATTTCCTCCATTTGCTTAGTCTTCTATAAGTCCTTATCATGACATTCTATACACTCAAGCAGGCGGTTGGTGTATCGAAACGTGAATATAGATAGAGAAGGTTTAGATGTGTAATCCTCCTAATTACTACGAAAAGTTATATGCCAATTCTAATACTGTAATTAAATGTTTAGAAATCTGAACACATAAAAGTTTTAGATCTAGTTGGAAACAGAACATAGATCCGATCAAACGATAGCATAAAGCATCACAAATTATTAAGCACATAAAAGCATCTTAGACATCTTCCCTAATTAAACTAGTGCTTATGTCTATTCAGGCGTACTTCCTAAAATATATTAGACACACTCCTCACGATCATCGCTTAGCATTCTAAGTTTAAGTCTAGAAAAAATTCCATATTCCTAGTTCGCTTAAACTAATGCTCTTATACCAACTGTGACATCTGCATTTTCACGGCCAGAAAAGACCGATTTTTGTTTATGCTTGTTTGAAAATCAGAGTAACATTTTACATTAAAGTGTTGCGGAATTTGTTCCCAGTAAAACTTGATAAATACGTTATCAAAGCATTTCTGAAGAAAAATATTTTTATTAATTTTAAAACATTTGGGATGTCTTCGTCAATACAAAAACATAAGCATAAACAGAACTTACATTCATTTACACTAGTGATCTACACCTCTTTAAACTCTTAGTGTAATGTGACGTCATATCAACACTTGTGATCTAAATAAACTGAGTGGGTCAGGTTGGGAAACCTGGTGAGTACATAGGGTTTTCAACCCACAATAATATAATCATTATGTTTAATCATCAAACAATCAATCAACCCAATTACCCATCCCTATTATCTTATTTACTCTTAAGGATCTAGCCTAAGAATTAGCTATTCCTCGTTCATTCATTCCTAAGGATTATCCTAAGGAATAGGCACGAAATCCATCGTTGCTAATGACACATCTGTAGAGCATAGTTGCTAATATTATCACTTAGGCGCAACTGCCAGAATTGTGTCATTCTTTATGGGGTGCATCTGCAGGTATAGTCCTTTAGGCGCATCTGCCGAGGTTATGAGGTTCTTTGTTAAGCACTTCTGCCGGTAGAGTCCTTTAGGCGCATTTGCCAAGGTTATCTCGCTTATTGACAATATTGTTTTCGAGAGTCCACTCGCAATACAGGTCAATGGGTTTATAGAGTACACTGGTCAACACATCATTCACAACACCTACAGGTTGCGAGCCTGCTAGTGTTCCACTAGATTATCTAGAATAGTCCGTGGTTGTAATCTACACTCTGCTAGATGAAGGGGCCAACATTTGGGGTACAAGGCTTCTCACATCGTCTACCTCTCACCCTCACCTCACGGTCAATTTCACCTCTCACCTCATCATCCGACTCATATTTCATCTACCCATGTTTTACCCAACATATTTTGTAGATACAAAATATATATATATATATATATATATATATATATATATACAGTTTAAATCATTTAAAACATGTATAAAAACGTTCATCTAGCATAGACAACAAGTATTTAGATAATATGCACACATAGCAGGCAGTAAAATACTTCATATCTATGTGTAAGATGAAAGAGACTATGCAATCACCTGATAAGGTGGTGACTTGGCACTCGGACATCACTTCGTTATTGTTAAAACAATTTCCCTCGGACAAAACCTAGTATCATTACCACTAGAGTTTAGTCTAACGTTAACCGCAACTAATTAATAGTCTAGCTATTATTACTATTATATAAGCGTTAAGAAACATTCTTATATAACTCATAATAACAGCCCAAATAATTATTTTAAGGTCCTAACAATGTTACTATATTAAAACAAAAGCCATACTAAAGATAGGGTAGACATAGCTCACTTACGGCAGGTTTTCTCGAAAACCTGGCTTCGCTGGAGCAGCGTTTCCGAGCCGAAAAACTCCTTTCTTGAGGTTTCGGGAGCCTCGGGGCTTCCTTCGGGTGCTAGGGGGTTTACCTAGACTTTATGGGGCCTAAGGGGAGCTAGAGAGAAGTTCTAGAGAGAGAGAGAGAAGTTAGAAGGTATGAGGAATTGGTTTCACCCGAAACCTCTGTTTATAGTGAGGCTGGCAGCTCTACTCATCGAGTAGGGGTACCCACTCATCGATTCCATGGCCAGGTGTTACCTTCTGGTGGCTTGCCTTGGGGAGAAAGCCTTGGCCCATATTCCGCCACGTCACCCGATTTCGCACAACACCCTGCCAAATTCTAAACCCCGTAACTTTCTCATATGAGCTCGGTTTTCTTAAAGATGTTCTTTATATCTATGCGTAGGTAAAAACAAGATCAACAACTTTCATTTAGAATCCGTCGGCTAATTCTCGACCAATCTTAAATTTAACAGTAGGAGGAGATTAGACTGTTAAATGACCATGAAGAATTCGTAACTCCTTCATACAGACTTCGTTTCCATCTTTCTTTTTACATTTGGGTTCCTATTAATGAGATATTCAACTCTCATTAAGGTTGCGTAAGCCGAAAACCGCTCGAACTAAAATTCGAGTTTCGGGTCGTGCACTGCTATGCCAAATGTAAGAAAAATCATAACTTCCTCATACAAATCAGATTTGGGCGTTTTTTTGTATGATGTCGGTTTAATGTATACTAGAACGTTTGTTTAGATCACTAAGGCTAAAAAGTCCTCTATCATAAATTCACTATTTACGTCTCCCGGTGCCGTGCCGGTTTTGCCGTAAAACTTCGACGGGTCATAACTTCTTCATTATAACTCGGATTTCGGCATTCTTTATATGTACAAAACCCTTGTAAAATATACTACCACTTGGTTAAGATTATTTCTTCTAAATAATCTTGCTTCAAAAACTCATTTTTGATGCTCATTGTCTCTAAATTGACTAGCCCGGATATGCGGGCGTTACAAAATGGCTCGTCACTGAAAAGTTTTTCTTTTTCTTTAGACTCATATTCACTTTTGACAATGTGCTTGACAGAAGTTTTGGGTTTTCCTTTCTTTGATGCCATCTCTTCTCCCCCTTGTTTCGGAATAGAGCATGATTGTGGAACACCTTCTAATCTGTAAAGCATGGAGAAGACATGCTTGAGTTTCTCACAAAGATGATCCTTCACCGTGATTGTGATCATTGAGTCACGAGTCTCAATAATATCCAAGAGCATGCCATTTACATCAACTATACAACTCTTCGTAACTACTTTCTCAAATAGTAGATCATTGACTCGTTTTTTAGCGTTTTCCACCTTGACCGTTAAGACTTCCCCCTTTTTAATCTTTACGACATAAGCATGCATTATATTTCTCTCCATAGCTAAGTTATCCTGAAGCTTAGAGATCTGTGAGGATATGGATGAATTGAACTCAGCATGGTCAGTTTTAAGACGAGTGCGAACCTATTGAAGTTTCGCCTTCTTTTTTTTTAAGGGTTGAGCCCATGCTAGAAATGACTTCATTAGCCTTTGTAATGTTGGACTCAAAGGAGCTCTGGAAGTTCTCCATGAATACCTGTGCATCAATAATTAGTTTATTGACTTTTTCGGTTGTGTTGTTGCAAACAGAAGCAGAAGTATCTTCCGCCTTGTTCATTTTGTCAAGGTTGGTGGAGTGCTCTTTCGTAAGGGTCTCAAGAAGGTACTTGACCGTTGCTTGTGAATAATCATCGTTGGATTATGCCTTTGAAGATAGAAGCAACGAATCCAGTTTTTCGTGAAGTGCCTTGAGTTGCCCTCTCGTGATGGGAGCTTCGTCATTACTTTCAGCCATGATGTTTAATGGACTGTAGGTGAATCTTGCGAATTCGTCGTCATCATCGTCATGTATCATATCTGGGTCATTTTGGCGAAGAGGGGAAATGGGTGGTGTGGAATGACCAGCTGCAAAACCTGAAGCTCCTGCCCCCGCATAATATGTGTTGACAGTAACATGAGGCTCAAAAGTGGTCATTGGTGTGGTAGTGGAATCGGTGAAAATATGACGGGATTGCAAAATTCCCAATGAAACAGGTAGGCATGGAGCAATAGTAATGGGTGTGGAAACAGTGGTAGTAGGAGAAAGAAGAGAGACACTCTTAACAATATCATCGGTAATAGGAACTGAGACAGGAATCTGAACAGTTACCTCAGGATTCGTAGAAATCGGCTGTGCAACTTCAGGTTGTGAAGTTGTTGCTGTGTCTTCGTGTTGTATAGGCTCATCCGCTTCAATGCAAACGTCAGAGTGAGTGACAGACTGCGAACCTTCATTTTCACTTGGAGTTGGAGATCTGGGCTTGCGAGCTGCTTTCTTTACCTTTCACTTCTTTGTAGGAGTAGGAGCTGGTGCAGATCAACCAGCTTGTGCCTTTCGTTTCTTGAGGATTTTAGCAGGTTTAGACAGATCCTCATGAGCACCTTGTTTCTTTTCTCCTTTCTTGCGTCATTTTTGAACTCCTTTCTTTGGTTTGTCAGCTTCATCGATGATCGATTGCATCTCAAGAGTTAAAGGGCAAAAGCCTGAAACTAGAAGTTTTCTGTAGGCTTCAAGAATCTTGCTTGCTATAGGGACATCACGAAACATGGATTTAGGAATGGAACCAACGAAAGAGAACTTTGAGTTGTCAGCAAGAATGATGTTTGTAGTGTGAAAGATTGAGATGGCTGACATGAAAGAGTCTTGCATTACTAGAATCTGAAGCTTCTTAATTGCCCTTTGAACAATGATTGTCCAGAAGCGAGCACAGGAAATTTCATTGTGTCGAGTTGTAGAATGGGTACTTTGGAAGAATTGAGCCCAAAGAACAACCCCATAATCAATGTTGATCCCCGTGTAGATTCCATATATTATGGTCATGAACAATTTAGTGGCAAAATCTGAGCCAGTCACATGCTCAGAGAAAATCTTAAACAATACGGTAAAAAGCCCATTCCATTGAGGTAGCATATTGGGTTTCCTAAATTTAGAGATGGTAGTTAGGATTTCTTTGTAGCCCATTTGGTATAACATGACCATGATGGCAGCAATGGAGATGGAATCAGGGTTAACCAAATCATCGTTCTGAGCGAACCCTAGTAATGAGCAAAATCAGGACTTGGTGATTGAGGTTTTCTGGTTGTGAACTTCAAAAGTGATTCTTCGTTTCTCCTTGATATAGCAAGCAGACAAGTAGGCCTTTGATAGGAGAGACATTAGAAAAATCTCCAATGTGGTCAAAGATTTAACTAGAGGAGAATATTTCAAGCACTCGAAAATGGGTAGCATGAAGATGTCATACTTGAGAGGATCAAGATGCAAAATTAAGTTTTGATTTGATGGCAAGAAGCTATGACTGTGTAGATTGACCTTGAACAAAGGGGGTTTTTGATGATGCGGCCATGGATGCTTGTTGAAGAAGATGATGAACAGTAGATAGAAAATCGCCTGAGGGTTTTTGAAATCTTTTGAAAGTGGTGAGGAATTATGAATCGTCGAAAACCCCTTTATACCATTAACCAGGAGAGAGAGAGAGAGAGAAAATAAGATGACGGTTACGTTTTCTCCTTTGAAACGTCGCCTAAAAAGACATGATGTGATAACTCTTACGTTAGAAAAAGGTGTCAAGCGGCGGAAAATTAGGCGGCGGTTCAAATTGCACATGCCTATTTGAAATCTTATCCATTAGGATTGCCGCTTTAATTTCTCCCTTTGACAGTTGAGTTACATGCCACCATTCACATGTAGATACGAACTTTCGCTTTTAAGTAAACTCCAATTGAACTGCGAAATTGAAAATAAATGTGAGTACCACGAACCAGACTTTTAGAAAATCACAAGGATCTTCGTGTGAGAGTGTGGCAAAGATAGAGAAATAAAAAAAACTTATTTGTGGGATTTTAGTGATGTCTTGTTTAAGACATAAAACAGTGGATCCCGGGCAACGATCTCTTCCTTCGAAGTCAAGGGAGACTAAGAGGTGTGTGTGTGTGGTTTCCCGTTGAACTACAACCATTTGTTTATCAAGAAACAGTGAAAGGCATTCTTAAAAAGGCTTTAATGGGTGGTTCTATCTCCAACGAAACTATGAAAATTGCTATAAGTTTGAAATTTCAAATGGAGTACTTGTTTTATCATTGTATTCAATTGAACAAGTAGCTTTGGAATTATTTTAAGTAACAGGGATTCGTATAGAAATGTCAAGAAAAATAAATACTGGATCTATTAGGTAGAGATGTCTTAGGTCTAGAGCATTTCATTAAGATCTCACAAAAGAAAAAGAGATTTCTTGGTACAGACCACGAAAGTGGAGTTTCATTAAAACTTTGGTGAAAAGTCTAGAACATGTGTATTCTTCACCGTCAATTCGAATAATTGTTTTGGATTTTGGGTTTCACTTAGTTCGTGGTGATAACAAATTTAAAGATCATAAACATAGAGGTTTTGTAACCATCAACCCCAGTGGTAATATCTAAGAGTCTCAAGGGTTACATTGGTGAATGCAAAACTGATGGAGAAAAGTATGAGGTGGTTCCAAAGGAAATAATGTACCTCAACTATTTAAAAGTGACCATGCAGCGAACTCTTAACTCAAAATGAGAAGAGCAAAGTAGCTCAAGACTTATGTAAATGAACAACCTAATTGGGAAGAAACGATTGGTGTTATCGAATCATTAAGGCTTCAACATAAAGTCATTGAGGCTTCAGAAAACATGCAATAACATGCCTGTAGGGACGCTTAACTAGAATATTGATAAGAAAGTTTCTACCTGCCCCATCATTCGTAATTGGGACCATCAAGAGTCTTGACATGAAACCTGTTAAAAATAAGTAAAATAAAATAAAATAAATAAAATATTTTTGTAATTTTTATTTTCTAAAAAGAAAATAAAAATGAAATATTTTCTGATTTTTGATATTTCTATAAAAAAATGAAATAGAAAAAAATAAATATTTTTGTATTTTTGAATTTAAAAAAAATGAAAACCGAAAGGAAAAAAATAATATATATATATATATATATATATATATATATATATATATATATATATATATATACATAATATACAAAAGGATATAAAACGCTCCAAACCACGAATGAACAGTTGATCGTGAGACACTTCGAACTTTTGTATGGAGTCGCAAGATAAAGGAGGGATGCGAATTACTGCGAGCGTTCGCACTGATTTGCATGACAAAAAGATGAATGCAAATTACTGCGAGCGTTCGTATCGATTCGCATGACATCCTATAGACTGTGAAAGCGAAAGTGTAACAAAAAGCGAAAGTGTCACTGTGAAAGCGAAAGTGGTTTTGGAACTGATTCAGCTTCCATCATTCCTAAGCCTTAAAGAATATGATTGAATGTTGATTCCGGTAGGGATATTGTGAATATGTCAGCCAATTGGTCAGCAGATCTAGCAAAATGTATCTCAACATTACCATCTTCTACATGATCTTTGATGAAGTGATACGTCAGTGCTATATGTTTTGTATTTGAGTGTTGCACTAGGTTGTGAGAAATGTGAATAGCACTTTCGGAGTCACAATATAGTGGGATTCGTTTGATGTTCAGGCCATAATCAAAAAGTTTACTTTGAATCCATATGACCTGGGAAGTGCATGAGGCAGCAACAATGTACTCGGCTTCAATTGTTGATAAGGAAACACATGTTTGCTTTTTGGATTGCCAACTGACTAGTTTGCTATCAAGAAATTGACATCCTCCAGTTGTACTTTTTCTTTCTAACCTACTGTTGGATTAATGTCTAAGTCCATAACTATATTTGGTAAGACTTGACCCGACCCGGCATGGTCCATTTGGGTTGCATGGCATCATGCACTTGGATAGACTAGATGAGAGAAATAAGACACTTATGGTTATTAATATATTATAAGTTCTAGTATATTAATAATAAGAATAATGAGATTATTTAATTAGTATTGATCAAGAATTAATCTAGGATTAATTAAGTGATCAAAAGAAGACTAATTAAATATATGGGTTGATTGTGTAAATCATCCATACTTGTATAGTGGGCTAATGCTCCATGGATAATCAAGTTGGGCTAAAACCCATAGGATGGTCCATGGATGCTCCATGGTGTATTTGTACCCATGGATCCAAGGAAATGGAAAGCCATGACAATTAAGAGTTTACCCTAATTGTAACACTATATAAGCATCATATTATTCACCAAAATTGGCACTAGTGAGTGTACTAGAAGGGCTAGCCGATTTCATGAAGTGTGGGTTTTTCTCTCAAGTCATTCCATGTGTAATTGGTGTTGTGTGAACCATTTGAGGTGTCACACTTGGGGCACTAGGCACTCAAGCTTCATGAAGACTTTCTACACCAAAGAGGTATGTATTCTATCTTGCTATAGTCATTGTTTTGTATGCTAGATTAGGATAATACCTTGGATGTTCTTATTTGCATGTATAATAGAGAAAACATAGATCCAAGGTATTTAGGGTTGCATGTACACTTAGGAGTGTTAGAATGCTCAAAACCCAACAGTGGTATCAGAGCCTAGGCTTGCTTTCTCTTATACTTGATGCAAATTGCTGAAAAATGCTGAAAAACTCGATTTTCTGGCTTTCTGGGCACTGGACTCGCCGAGTCCACTGATGAACTCGCCGAGTCCATGAGTAAAATCATCCTACTCGCCGAGTAGGTTCATGCACTCGCCGAGTAGGAGCCCCAGACAGCATATATTCGAGGTTTTTGGCTAGAAATGGACTAGGAACATTACCCTAAGTTGTTTTTGAACTTATAAACTTGTTTTTGATGTGGTAATGTTCATGCTAATCCATTTTCAAAGATAATTGTCAATAGATTCATGTTTTGTATTAGTTTAAGGTTTAGACTAATTACATGAAAAAGTTTGATTTGAATTATCTTGTTCTTATGAGTTGCTTAGATTAATAGAAATGTTGAGTGAAATAGTTGTTTTCAATCCATTTTAATCTAAGAGTTGAGTATAAAATGTGTTTGTGTAACTTGTCCTCAAGTTACATGAAGAGTCACATTAAAGACTCATAAAATTCATAAGAGTTGGCAATGGTTACAAAAATGAAGAGTCTTGTGTCATTGAATAATTTTTATGACTCCATAACTTGTCCTCAAGTTATGAAAGTTCAAGAGTCACTTCATTAAAGAAAAATATGTAACCATAATTAAATCCATAAGTTATAAAATAAAGGAAAAGTTAGTTCTTTTATTAGTTTAAAGTCTTCCATAACTTGTCCTCAAGTTATGGAACTTGAAGAGTTTTTGGATTAAAACTACTTTAAACACATAAGTTATGGAATTAATTAGTTTTGAATAGTTTCAAAACTTGCCCTCAAGTTTTGGAATTTGTAAAGTTTTCAAGTATGAATACTTTAATTCCAAGTTAGCCCTTAGAATTTTAAAAGTTAAAATTCAACCCTTATACTTTATAATATTATAAGTTAATAATATATATATGTATAAGAGTAAAGTCAGTCTTACCGCTAGTACGCCTCATTCACGAAGCCGGTCTATAAGGTGGGTATAAGGTTGTTGCCTATAAAATGGCAACTTAATGGGTGTCCACTCTCACCCACCGCTTGCTTGACTGGTGGAGGGTCGTTAGCCGAACGGGTTTGACAGGACTAGAATTCTCCCTTCATTAAAAGTATTAATGAAAAATACTAAGTAACTAAACTTTTAATAATACCCAATCTTAGTTACTTAGGAAAATGTGAATAAGGTGCTAATCCATGAAATTACACTTTACACTTTGTCTAAGTCGTTAGTGGAGCGTGTGTGGTTAACCGGCACACTAACTTGGACTTAACAAGGTAGGTAAAGGGTGACTTAATATTTATCATAGCATCGATGGAGCGTGTGTGGTTAACCGACACATCGATTGAGGGGTAATTTATTAAGGGTACCAAGTGATTTGCATGGTTACTTCACACCTTGTTTTGTGATCCTCGGCATCCCAGTCACAAAACCTGAAGGGCACACTCGAGATTGAAACATGCCATTGAACAGTTCAATGAATCTCAAAGATCTAGGAGTTTCAAAACCAATTAAAACCTAATAATTCATTTCGTTTATCTTGGTGGAAATTGGTGAATCGTCATTCACCTACCTTCAAATATTTTATAGCTTGGATTACGGCATACCTCTTCTAAGTTATAAAATAGTTTGTTGGGTCCTAGCCTTAATATTTCATATTGGGTGTCATATTAAGGACTTTAAATCAACTATCTTGAATATCTCCCAAAAGATGTCTGGTTTAGACACTGATGATCTTCCCAAATCTCTAGAAACAAGGTTTCCTAATGAAGATGATGTCCCATGGATATCATACTTCTTTCTCCTCCTCCAATTATTCTCCCTAACCCACAAGTTCTTGAAAAGTTTAAGGTCACTCAAGTCCTATTGGCAAGGCAAGGTCTAGGTGTGAGCACATCTTGGAGATGTAGTCACATATTGACAAGCCGGGAGAGTTGGGTGTCAAAGTTTTGAGAAAGTTGGTGGTTCAACTACTTTCTAAGTCACATAGTGAGTTCCTTTGGGACACCTATGAAACAGACTATGACAAGACCCTTAATGATCTTATCTATTTGCTAAGATCAACTTTCTTAAAAACTTGATGGACATTGACAATAGTGACACAGGAAATCCAGAAAAACATTCTCTTCCCAATGGAAAGGGATCGGCCATAGTCAACTCGGTTGACCAAATGGTAAAGAGAAAAAGCTAAGTCTGTGATAGTCCTGTGTGTCTTTGTCAAAGGGTCCATACATTTATATTGCCAAAGAAAGGGGCATTGGTTACGAAGCTGCCAAATTTACCTAAGGATGTTAAAGTCAATAAGTTTGACTCTACTTCAGGTAAATTCCACTATCTAACTCTGTTAAGTTTCTATTCTGAGATTCTTGATACATGATGTGACTGGGTCACATGGTGATGTTTTAAGAATGAAAGAAAAGTGAAGAAACTTAAAGAAAGAATATGCTGAATCTGATGGCGTAGATGGATTTCTATCGCGTAGTTTGAAGATCGGATTCTTGAGCTACTTCTTAGGAGTTATCAGATATTGCTTAAGGAATAGATAACAACAAGTTTTCATATGGATTGTAAGGATAAGTTTTTCCGCAAAGTTTTAAAATAAAAGAAAATTTTTATTTTATTTATTTTAAAATATCCTTACAATGGCATTTGAGGAAAAATTGTTGCTTATATGATTCCATTAGTAGCAAGAGTGGAAATATGAAATTGATTCTTTCATTTGTGGTAATGTCTAAATTTACCAAATAAGGAAAGATTCTCATCACCCAAGTTTCAAGTGGACCGGAACTTGGAATCATGCAAGTTGTATAGCATGATGAATGAGAACTTTCAAGTTTTGGAAAATTAAGACTAATTACTCGGCCACATGGATGTGTGAGTCAAGTAAAGGACTAAGGGATCAGTACACATTCTTGTGCACTGATTAAGTCCACCACAAAAGTTTGATAAGACTATTCGTCATAGTTTACTAAAGCTCAGTAAATATGATTATACTTACAAGCTTAAGTGTAACTCTGAGACATTGGAAAAGGTTCCAATGTATGGCAGAGCGAATAAGAAGAATCAAATTAGGCAGAAGGATAAAAGTTTCTCAAATCTGAAAAGATGGGAGAGTACTTTAGTATCATTTTTGTGATCATCTTAATGATTAAGAAACCATAGCACAATTAGTTCTCTAAGGAAGTCTTAGTGCATTCTTATGACTAAGAAGAGAGATCTTGAATTGTTGAAATGGTTAAATCAAGAAGATGAGTCATACTTCGTTCCAATACAAGTCTTAGAGTCATACTCCAAGATTGTCATTTGAGTGACATGTCTTAAAGAAGGTTTAAAACACTTGTCAAATGTAAGAGTAAAAGTTTTCTACTCTTGTACATTTGAAATTGGTAAGTTGTGATGTTTTGGATAAAACAAAGACCAACTTAGGTCAATTGGGTAAAGTGTTTTTCTTGATTAGAATCCGCACTATCTCTTGATATTTGACAAGGGAGTCTTATATGTCAAGAGGACAGTGGGAGTCTTAAAGGTCTTGAAAGTCTCAAGAACTAATCAAGAATAAAACCTAAAGTTCTTCTCTAGCACACAATTTGAGGTTTATAATCTATTGTGTTGACATATACTGTGCCCATTCCAGTTGAAGTTGACTTTGCATATGAGTTCTTAGAGTTCTCAATGTGTTGCATAACAACTTGGAAGCAATGGCAGGCCCTTGAGCTGCCAGGTGGCAAGAAATTAAGATTGAGTTCAGTCCATATGAGTTTGGATTTGTCATTATCCTTTTCTTGTGACTATGATTTTGACAATTCACATGGATAAGAACACATACACCATTAAATCTAAGTGTCATAAGGTTTCTCTCTGATTCATGAAAATGATGGTGAGGAAACACTTTCACTAAGTAGATTTTAGCTAGATAGCAATTGTGATATTTGCATTCTCAAAGTCGTTAGTGGAGCGCGTGTGGTTAACCGGCACACTAATTTGGACTTGTGAGAAGTGGCAAAAAGGTCTAAACATTATGATTACGGCATCCCTCTTCATAATTGTTTAGATACACAAGTGTGCTATCTAAGGGAAGGTGTATGATTTTGATAAAGTCTTATCAAAACAATCTAGTATCAGAAATCTGAACTTTGGTAAGAAAGTCAATGAAGTATTGATTTCTAGAAGTCCAGCTGATTTCTGAGTACATGTCAAAGCTAGTGGGAGCATAAGTGTTATGCTAATAATCATCATGTTAGTGGGAGCATGATAATTATGATAAGTATTGCAAGTTAGCAATGTTAATTATAGAAAACAAAAGTTCCAACTGGGAAAGAGTTGTTTTGCTATAATTAAGGGAGAGGAAATTATACTTCATCTCAAATCTATAAGCTTAGATCGTGAGGTTTTAATCATTTAGTCAAGGATATATATATGAATTTCATGTTGGAATGGCTCAACATAAGGAAATTCTGTATATGGGTTCATTATTTGCGTTCTAAAATTCGATTATGATTACGGCATCCCTTTTCATAATCTGAATTATGAGAACTTGGCAAATTGAAATGGACATATTATAGCAAAAGACTAGTTTAGTCTTTATGTGAGACATCATGAATCGTGTCCCATATGCTTCGGATATAGGATCGATTACATGTGCTATAATCATCCGTTCTAAAATTTTCCAAATGCCTGGGGCATTAAGAAGGGAAAAGGTCTAGAACTGGATATGACTAAAAGGATTAAACAATTGTCGAGGACAATCTAAGGTTTACCAAAGATTGGTTGCTCAAGGACAGTTGGAAGTATAGTGATAATTCTGGAAGGACCATATTGACATAATCTGTAAGGAGGCAACTCTTGTTCAGAAGTGATAGTCAAAATGGAATCTGGAAATGTTTCAAAGTTAGAATTTACAATCTGTGAAAGATTAAGGAAACTTAATGCAAGAAGGATATTTCCAAGGAGTGGATCTCCTTTGGAATACTCTGTAATGATTGTTGCCAAGTCTTTATGACTTTGTGCATAATCATTACGAGAGGATCAATGCATATAAGTTTAGAATCTAACAGATTTCAGTAAATGGCATGAATTTGGAATTCTTGCATTTGCAGTAAGGATTTGGGAGTGTGAAAAGAGAATCATTGAAGTAATGTTCAATTGATCTAGTTCACAAAGTAAAGATCATAGACAAACATAGTATGCATACTTGGTGTATGGCATGACTAGTGTTTGAGAAAAACATAGTGTACATGCTTGGAGCATGGGACAACTATTGTTTTAAATTCAAGAATAAAGTTGATAGCTGAAACAGTATACAATGAATAATGTGTAATCATATGGTGATAAATAAAAGGTGTTTTATTTATATTCATAAGTTCTGAGACCATATTGGATTCGATTATTATTGTGTTTCATTTTGCATGTTTTGACTTCCCGAATAAACTAGGTTATTCTTCCGGAATGACTAAGTTATTCAAACCATCCACAGTCGGTCATATTTTGGAAGTAGATATGAATTAAGACTGTCATGATGGGTTGTAGAGGTCTAAGGTGTTGGACAAGGCTACAACAATCATGAGTGCTCATAAGTTCTGAGTATTGGATTCAACCCGCGCTCATTGGAATCACTTCATGGATTTTATCACGAGTGATCATGAGACGATAATATCTTATATTCTTCAAACCTAGAGATATGAGTTGTTACTATGAGTTGATAGTACATTGATAGCACGAAAACGCATTTGGTAACTCGGTGCTATAAAACGTGCCTTTGTGTATGATTCAACAAGTAGTAGAACAAGCCATATGAGTCGAAGTTTATCCGTTCCTTTTACCTTCGGGATAAAAGCGATATCTGTGGGCCCCTCGATGATTTGATGATGACAAATGGAAGTGCTCGGCCGGGCCAGGACTGATTTGATTTGTTCAATTAGTCAGTCGTCATAAATCGGAAATCGGGAAACAACAGATGGACAGAGAGAGAATGATTATAATCCATGTCTCAGTCCATATGATATCTAGAATGGAGGAATATATGATCCCTTATCTAATGGACAAGTCACTGACAAAGGTCAGAGTTCATCGACAAGGTCAGAGTTCGACAGAAGCTTTTGAGAGCTACGATTGCCGATTGGTTCCTGAAGTCATACGCAATAATAGTTTTAGACTTATCCAAGTGGGAGACTGTTGGATTAATGTCTAAGTCCATAACTATATTTGGTAAGACTTGACCCGACCCGGCATGGTCCATTTGGGTTGCATGGCATCATGCACTTGGATAGACTAGATGAGAGAAATAAGACACTTATGGTTATTAATATATTATAAGTTCTAGTATATTAATAATAAGAATAATGAGATTATTTAATTAGTATTGATCAAGAATTAATCTAGGATTAATTAAGTGATCAAAAGAAGACTAATTAAATATATGGGTTGATTGTGTAAATCATCCATACTTGTATAGTGGGCTAATGCTCCATGGATAATCAAGTTGGGCTAAAACCCATAGGATGGTCCATGGATGCTCCATGGTGTATTTGTACCCATGGATCCAAGGAAATGGAAAGCCATGACAATTAAGAGTTTACCCTAATTGTAACACTATATAAGCATCATATTATTCACCAAAATTGGCACTAGTGAGTGTACTAGAAGGGCTAGCCGATTTCATGAAGTGTGGGTTTTTCTCTCAAGTCATTCCATGTGTAATTGGTGTTGTGTGAACCATTTGAGGTGTCACACTTGGGGCACTAGGCACTCAAGCTTCATGAAGACTTTCTACACCAAAGAGGTATGTATTCTATCTTGCTATAGTCATTGTTTTGTATGCTAGATTAGGATAATACCTTGGATGTTCTTATTTGCATGTATAATAGAGAAAACATAGATCCAAGGTATTTAGGGTTGCATGTACACTTAGGAGTGTTAGAATGCTCAAAACCCAACACCTACATCCTCCAAGATCAGCATCCGGAAATGCTTGCACAAAGAAACCGACTTTGAGGAGTACCATATTCCAAGTGAAGATGTTCATTTAAGATACTTGAATATTGAAGGATTTTGAGTATTGTAACACTCCTATGGTGTACATGCAACCCTAAATACCTTGGATCTATGTTTTCTCTATTATACATGCAAACTTGAACATTCCAAAGTATTACCCTAACTGGCATACAATCTTTGATACTTGGGTAATATAAACAAGTTATAAGACATACCTTTTGATGAAGCTTGAAGTCTTGATCTGTAAGAGCTTAGCCCCAATAGTGTGGAAGCCTCAAGTGGAATCACAAATCACCAAGAATACCTTGGAAAAACTTGAGAGAATAGTAAGCACACTAGAAATGACCCACTCTTGTATCCTTACACACTAGTGCAATTTCTTGTGCCAAAGACCTCTTTATGTAATATGGAGGATTAGGGTTTCATCCATGTAAACCCTAATACCCATGCCCTTTCATTTCCATAGGATCCATGGGGTAAAAACTCCATGGACTATCCATGCAAGCTTAACCCAACCTAAATGAACTAAGCCCATACTATATATATATATATATATATATATATATATATATATATATAAGAGTCCATATTTAGTTAGTTCCTTTTGATCACTAAATTAATTCTTGATCACTACTAATTAAATAATATGATTCCATATTAATATATTAGAACTTATAATATATTAATATAAATCATAAACATACTATTCTCAAAAGACTATCCATATTAATTGTTCAGGTGAAGTGGAACCCAAATGGACCATGCCAAATCGGGTCAAGTACATACCAATAATAGTTATGGGCTTAGACACTAATCCAACAGTCTCCCACTTGGATAAGTCTAAACTATTATTGCGTATGACTTCAAAACCTGACTAGCAATCGTAGCAGTTAAAGCCGCTGTCGAACTCCGAACTTTGTCAATGAATTCTCCATTAGATAAGCCATCATATATTCCTCCATTTTGGATATCCTATGGACTAAGACATAGATGATAATCATTCTCTCTGTCCATTTGTTGTTTCCCGATTTCTGATTTATGACGACCAACTAATTGTACAAATCAAATCAGTCCAGGCTTGGCCAAGCACTTCGGGGTGTTATCACTAAATCATCGAGGGGCCCACAAATATCGCTTTTATCCCTACAAGGGTAAAAGGAATGGATAAACTTCCACTCATATGCTTGTTCTACTACTTGTTGAATCAAACACAAAGGCACGTTTTATAACATCGAGTTACCAATGCGTTTTCGTACAATCAATGTATAACCAACTCATAGGCAACAACTCATATCTCTAGGTTTGAAGAATATAAGATATTATCGTCTTATGATCACTCATGATAAAATCCATGAAGTGAGTCAAATGAGCGTGGGTTTAATCCAATAGTCAGAACTTATGAGCACTCATGAATGTTGCAACAACTCTTGCTATGTCCACTACCTTGGACATCTACAAACCAGCTTCATGACAGTCTTGATTCATATCTACTTCCAAAATATGACCGACTGTGGATAGTTTGAATAACTTAGTCATTCAGGAAGAACAACCTAGTTATTATGGAAGTCAAAACATGCAAAGTGAAACATAAAAATAATCGAATCCAATATGGTCTCAGAACTTATGAATATAAATACAACACCTTTTATTTATCACCATATTGATCACACATTATTCATTGCATACTGTTTCAAACTATCAACTTTATACTTGAATTAAAAACAATAGTTGTCCCATGCTCCAAGCATGTATACTATATTTCTAAACACTAGTCATGCCATACACCAAGTATGCACACTATGTTTGTATGTGATCTTTACTTTGTGGAATAGATCGATTGAACATAATTCCAATGATTCTCATTTCACACTCCCAAATCCTTACCGCAAATGCAAGTATTCTAAATACCTGCCATTTACCGAAATCTGTTAGATTTTTAACTTATATGCACTGATCCTCTTGTAATGATTATGCACAAAGTCACAAAGACTTGTCAACAGTCATTACAGAGTATTCCAAAGGAGATCATTCCGTGGAAACGATGTCTCAAATTTAAAGTACATTGCTTTGAACATCCTTCTTGCATTAAGTTTCCTAATCCTACACAGATTTAATGACTAACTTCCACCTATGGGAATATTTCCACATTCCCATTTTGATTATCACTTCTGAACAAGAGTTGTCTTTTTTCAGAATATGTCAATATGGTCCTCTCAAAAAATTAACACTATACTTCCAACTGTCCCTGAGCAACCAATTTGTGGTAAACCTTAGATTGTTCTCGACATTTGCATAATCATTTTAGTCATATCCAATTCTAGACTTTTCCCCTCATAATGCCCTGAGCATTTGGAAAATTTAGAAAGGATGAATATTATTGCACATGCAATCGATCCTATATCTGAAGCATATGGGACACGATTCATGATGTCTCACAGAAAGACATGATACTAGACCAGTATTTTGATATAATATTTCTATTTCTGTTTGCCAAGTTCTCATAATTCAGAATATGAAAAGGGATGTCGTAATCATAATTGAATTTTAGAACGCTAATAATGGACCCATATGTTGAGCCATTCCAGCATCAAATTCATATATATATATATATATATATATATATATATATATCATTGACTAAAGATGATTAAAACCTCAATCTAAGCTTTTAGAATTGAAATGAAGTATTATTTCCTCTCCCTTAATTATAGCAAAAACAATTTTTCCTAATTGAACTTTTGTTTTTCTTTAATTAACATTGCTAACTTGCAATACTTATCATAATTATCATGCTCCCGCTAACATGATGATTATGAGCATAACACTTATGCTCCCACTAGTTTTGATATGTACTCAGAAATCAGCTAGACTTCTAGAACTCAAAACTTTATTGACTTTCTTACCAAAGTTCAGAATTTTGATACGAGATGCTTTGATAAGACTTTATCAAAATCATACACCTTTCCTTGGATAGCACACATGTGTGTCTAAACAATTTCAGAACTATGAAAGGGATGTCGTAATAATAGTCTTAATTGTATAGACCTTTGCCATTCCTCACAAGTCCATGTTAGTGTGCCAGTTAACCACACACGCTCCACTAACGACTTTGAGAATGCAAATATCACAATTGCTATCTACTTAAAACCACTTAGTGAAAGCGTTTCCTCACCATCATTTTCATGAATCGGAGAAAAACCTTATGACACTGAGATTTATGGTATATGTGTTCCTATCCATGTGAATTTGTCAAAACCGTAATCGCAAGACAAGGTTAGTGAAAAATCCAAACTCATATGGATTGATCTTGTGCAGTCTTAACTTCTTGCCACGTGGCAACATAAGGGCCTCCCATTGCTTCCAAGTTGTTATGCAACCAATTGAGAACTCTCAAAACTCATATGCAAAGTCAAATTTAATTGGAATGGGCATAGAAATTGGAATATGTCAACACGATAGGTTATAAACCTCACGTCGTGTGCTAGTGATAAACTACAAGTTTTTATTCTTGATTAGACTCTTTCAAGATCTTTTAGACTCCCACTATCCTCTTGACATATAAGACTCTCTTGCCAAATATTCAAGAGATAGTGCAGATTCTTTATCAAGACAAACACTTCACATAATTGTCCTTAGTTGCTCTTTGTTTTATCCAAAACATCACAACTTACCAATTTCAAATGTACAAGAGTAGGACACATTTTACTCTTACATTTGACAAGTGTTATAAACCTTTCTTTGAGATATGTCACTCAAGTTACAATCTTGGAGTATGACTCTAAGAATTGTTTTGGAACGAAGTATGATTTATCTTCTTGATTTAACCATTTCAACAATTCATGACTCCTCTTCTTGGCCATAAGAATGCACTAAGATGTCCTTAGAGGATGAATTGTGATATGGTCTCACAATCAATAAGATGATCATAAAACATTGTTGGGATCTGAGTGTTGTGTCTTAGGCTCGTTTCTTGTTAGCCCAGTTTTGTAACCAGTTTGGGCCTGTCTAACCGTGTATCATTTTATTCTAGGTTTTTAGTATTTAAGGTGCATGCATGCATCCTTAGTCATTAACGTTTTGATCATTCTCATTATAGTATTGTAAACCCTAGCTCGCCTCTACAATGGAAGTTCTTAATCGAGCTTTGCTGAGGCGTGACTACATTTGAATCATTCAGTATCACCTTGATTCCATCTCGTGTTCATTGTCTTGTTTATTATAATTGTTTTTTCTTCGTTGATTAACCTGTAAAAGATCTAAACGCTCTTAGAGATTTTGTCTCATCAATTGGTATCAGAGCGGGAGGATGTGTAATTCATACACATCTCTTCTGTTAAAGAAGCTATTAGGGTTTTCCGCATTAATTGATATTAATTGAGTCGTCATTCCTCATTGGCGTATCTCATTAATTATTGTTCTAGCCCTAACGATAAATTACAAATCTGATCTTAAACATGTTTTCGATCAAACATCATCACAATGTCTGTGGATGATTCAAAATCAAATCCGATCAATATCTCCAATATTAGTGGATTGACAACAAGAATTCCAATCTTGTATACCCAGGATTATGAAGTTTGGACACATCACTTTGAAGATGATGTAATCGGTTCAGAAGATAATGGGTATTTGATTTGGGAAGCAATCACAGTTGGTCCGTTTGCTCACTCAAGCACTTCAAAATTTGTCAAAACTCAAAAGGAGTACAATAAGCTCGTGAATGATGTGAAACACATTCCTCAAGATGAGAAAGAGAAGTTTTAGTGCAACATAAAAGCTTTAAGTATGATTAGGTTTGCTTTACAATCGGACACGTTTCGATTGGTGAGTTCATGCGCTACAGTGAAGGAGACATGGGATAGGCTAAAGGAATTATATTCTACTGATGAAGATCTGCAACATTCGCTTCAAACTCTATTACTTTCTGAATTTGGTGACTTCAAACATAAGCCAGAAGAGAAACTTATTCAGGCTTTTGATCGATTCAATCATCTTCTTAGTAAGATGATAAAGCATGGGATTGAAAGGAAAGTTATTCAGCAGAAGGTTACCTTCATGAATGGTCTTAGACCCGAATGGATGACAGTTGTGTCTACATTGAAGGAACATGAACAATTCAAATCCTATTCTCTGGCGAAGCTGGTGGGAATTTTGAAGTCTCATGAAAGTGTTATGTCAAAGGAAACGAATGTGGTTTCCAGCTTGGGTTCGTTAACTCTAATTTCCAAGGGAAAAAGTGCAGTTAAAGAAGAATTAGATCTTGCTGAATATGATCTAACTGGTGAAGAATATGCTTTGATGGTTTCCAATCCGAGAAAGTTTATCAAGAGGAAGTTCCCCGCCAATAAGAACCGAAACTGGCAGGGAAGCTATAGTTCTGAAAAGGTGAAGGAGGAACCGAAGATGGGTTCTAAGAATGAAGAATCTAAGAAGGAAACGAAGATTGGTGGCAACTCAGATTTTGATTGCCATTATTATGAACGCAAGAACCATTTTGCCAAAGATTGCATGCTGAAGAAGATGTCGGAAAGAGTTGATGAAGACGATGAGGAAGCGAACCTCCTGAGACGATTGGAGGAGATCAAGAAAAAGAAATCAGCAACTAACAATAACACCATGAATGCTTTAATTGTGCAGGGTACAGGTGATAATGATGAATTTGGTGGAGTTCAGGTGTGGTCCACAGATTCAGAGGACGAAGAAGTAAGAAAGCCCACTCATGGCAAGGCTCTACTGGTAAAAGAAGAAAATGTTGAGGGAAGATGTTTGATGGTGACAGATGGTAGGGGTGGTCAAAAATATCCGCATCCGAACATCCGATCCGAAAAATCTGAAAATCCGATCCGAAAATACCCGAAAAATCAGAAATCCTAAAAGTCGGATACACGAAACTCGGATATCCGGTTTTTCGGATTCGGATACGGATATTAAAATGTTAAAATTTCGGATATCTGAAATCTGAAATATATAATATAAAAAATTATTAAAAATAGTTTTAATGCATTGAGTTTTTTAATTTGAAATTCAAATAGATAAATTAATAACATTTTTACTTGGCACGCAAAGTGAGGATGGTATAAATGTTACCTTTTTACGTTGATTTTAGTAATTTGAGTTTGATTTTCAAGATCTTCAGGTATCATGAGGTAACTTGCATTTAACCGGACCAAATAAAGTCTTATTATACCTAACAAATGCATGGAAACATTTTTGTTCTTGGAGGGTTTATTTTCTTTATTTAAAACTAATGAAATTCGGATATCCGGTTTAATATCTGAATCCATATCCGAAATTTCGGATACGGATTCGGATATCAAAAATCAACTATCCGAAGTTTTGGATATCCGAATTTTCGGATATCCGGTTTTGAACACCCCTAACGAATGGTGTGTCACAGATGCAAAGATACACAATAGATGGTGGACTGGATGACGAGAAGGAGCGAGAGGACAAATGTTTCGTTGCGAAACCTGTCAGTGCACAGATTAACGAATGTGATCAGTTGATCAAGAAGGTACAAAGTATTCTCATTTCTCTGAAAATACCTATTACTAACTATGAAAAAGGAACTAAATCGATTAAAATCTGAATTTTCTAGTATAAGTAAAAGTCTTACCCAAACTCGTGTCACAAATTCTAACCTGACTGATCAAATTAGTAGGGTATCGTCGAAGAGTGAGGAGAGGAGAATCTGGATTGAGCAAGAGGAGAAGGAATTAATTAGATCTAAGGACGACTCAATCTATTTGCAACGAGACAATCTTAAGCTTTTAAAACAACGAAATGTTTTTTGTTTGATTGCTAAGAGATTATATATTAATATCACTTAGTTACATCTCGATTGTGAAATAGGAAAGAAGATACATCACATGATTTTACCCTTCCTTGAGATAAAGGAGGATGAAGTCAAAGCCAAAGCTTACAACTGTGAAAATGTTGTATCTTCGGATGAAATATCTCCTGCCTACAAAATTGGTCTTGACAAAATAGAGTCCTACATAAAGTCAAAAGACCATAAGGACATGCCCAAAAATTTGTTGGATGAAAATGACAAACTAAAACTGAGAACCAAAACTGTACAAAAATTTGACTCATTGAATGCCAAGTTAAGTTCAGAAAATATAATTGATGTTGAAAATGCATCTGAACTTAATGAGGACGATGACATGAGTGAAATCTCCGTAGAGGATGAGGTGGATTGTTCTGAATTTGTCAAGATCGAACCCGAAACAAATAAAAATATCATTTCTGAAAACTCTGTTGAGTTCGTTCGCTCATTTATAGACAAGACTAAATTCCTCAAAACAAAAGCTGTTGTATATCAAAAGGTACAAACCACTCCAAATCAAGTTTACACAGTTCAAGGAGTCACACCACAATAGAAATCCGAACTAACAACATTGGTAGAAGAAGATAATGCTAATGGGTGTGATGAGTTTTTCTGGTCAGCATCGATAGATAACGCCGATGAAATACAAGATCTGTCTCAGAAAACATCATAGAGAGTGAAGAGTAGGTATGTGACAGAACCACTTAATGAACTTACACTATATGATGTGCCAAGCAAAAGTGGTACCAAAACATCTTCAGGCGAACCAGTCATGGCATCTAGTGAGACATGTTCGTTAAAGAGCGAAAGTCATGCTCAAGTACCGAAGAAAAAGTCCAACATTCACAAAAATCCAAAACAAGTGGCAGAACGAAAGCACCAACGTAACCTGAGATACAAGAAGAATCTCTCAGAAAGAAAACAATTTTGGCGATACCAGAATCCTCATTACGTTAGGTATGAAAAGACAAATAAGTCACAAGGAGAAAGAAGAGCCAATTCCACTTCACGAAACAAGAACAACCGAAACAAGGATTTTGGTTACTGTCATGAAAACAACCAAAGGCATACATTCGATTCACAAAGTTACAACAACCGAAAGGAACATTTTGGGTCATCAGGTGATAAACAACTGAACGAATGGGTTCACTCCCCAAAGTGAAACAGTCCGAAAGGGCAATTTCGGTCCCCGCGGCAATAACAGTCGAAAGAAGAGTTTTGATCCTCAACATGTAAGCAACCGAAAGGACAGGTTCGGTCCCAAATCTACTTGTTAGAAGAACCGAAGGGAAGACAATTTTCATTCTCAACCAAGGAAGAGAAATTGTCAACGGTCTAATATTGCTTCTAAACCTCCTTCTTCTCATTCTCATTCTCATTCTCATTCTCATTCATCTAAAGATTCAAAAGAGAAAGGAAAACTCTTTCCAGAAGACGAAAGACGCCCGAAAGAGACCCAAAAGCATGCAGACGTCAAAACCACAAATCCTACGTCTAAATCAAATGAGTCCAAGTCAAGTAAAATCAAAGTATTTACCATAAAAAGAAAAGATGAAACAACACTAATAAAACGAACTTATCTAGTTGATGTTTCTCATACTATTCCTATCCTGTAAAAAGGCTCACAAGGACCCAAGAAGCTTTGGGTTCCTAAATCTGCTTGATATTTTGTAGGTTATTTGTGACGAGCATTTCGACGAAGAATGGTACATTGACAGTGGCTGCTCGCGTCACATGACAGGTAGAAAGGAAGAACTGAGGGAGTTTCGATCTCTCAAGGATGGTTGAACAGTGAAATATGGCAACAATTTGTTTGGAACAATCAAAGGCTATGGACTGATTACAAATGGTGACTTCTCGATAAGAAGGGTAGCATATGTTGAAGGATTGTAGCACAACCTCATTAGTGTCTCATAGCTGGTGGTTGGTACCGGATTGAAGGTCTCCTTTGATGAGGAAGGCTCAGAAATTGTCGAAAAGAAGTCAAATAATATTCTACAGAAGTCAAAGCAAAAGGGAGAAATGTACCCTCTAAATCTCAATCCGATTCGAGGGAAACCAGCTGTTTGCCTGCTAATGAAGGCACACTCAGACGAACGCTGGTTATGGCATCGAAGGCTCTCACATCTCAATTTCATAGATATCAACAAGCTGGTACTTGGAGATCACGTTCGAGGTCTTCCAGTTCTCAAATTTGACAAAGAACATCTATGTGCAGCTTGTGAAATGGGAAAGCAAAGTCGACAAAGTCATCCTACTATAATCAATACAAAGGTGATAGAACCACTAGAGCTACTACACATCGATCTGTGTGTACCTTCTTCAATCAAAGGCATTGGTGGAAACAAGTACATACTTGTTATTATAGACGACTTCTCTCGCTTCACATGGGTATTCTTCTTGAAGCACAAATCAGAGGCCACTCCCAAGATCAAACTCTTTGTAAAGCAAGTAGAGGTTCAACTATGAAAAGTGGTTCGTAACGTGAGAAGCGACAATGGCTTGGAATTCAAGAACAAGGATTTTGAAGACTTTCTAGCAGAAAAGGGAATGACTCACAATTTTTCTGCTCCATATACTCCACAACAGAATGGAATCGTCGAAAGGAGAAATCGTTCTCTATGCGAAGCAGCCCAAACTATGCTGAACTTCGCTTCCTTACCTTTGTATTTCTGGGCTGACACTATTGTTGCCGCTTGCTACACGCAGAATAGATCGTATGTGAACAAGTGCTTCTCAATCACTCCTTATGAGATCTTGAACAACTACAATCCAAATGTGAAGTTCTTTCACGTGTTGGGTTCAAGATGATTCATCTTCAACTCAAAGGAGAACCGAAACAAGTTTGATGCAAAAGCCAATGAAGGGATCTTTTTGGGATACTCCTTGAACTGAAAGGCATATAGAGTTCTGAATAAACGTTCAAAGAAGATTGAAGAAACATACTATGTCACTTTCGATGACAACTATGTCAAGAAGTTGAAGGCAACTGAAGGTGTAATGCAAGAAATCTTTCCAAAGTCTGGTCAAGGAACGGTGCTAATTTCAAATCTTTTCGAGCAATACATGCTAGTCTTCGATGAACCAGAGAAGGCTATTGATTCCGAATCCAAAGCTAAAGATAACCAGGTCGACAATCTGAAGCAAATCATTGACGACGCTGCTAAGAAGATGGCAGAAGAACAAACAAAAGCAACCGAACAACCTGAATCAAGCGAACCGCCTACAGGTAATTCTTATCTCCAGGGGAGGGTTCGTCTCCTCCAAATAATCATGATTCGTCATTCCAGGGGGAGAATCCATCATCATCATCATCATCATCATCATCATCAAGTTCAACCGAAAGTCCAAATGAAGGGGAGTGTTCTGATCCTTAAATTGAACTCATATCATTATTTGAGGGGGAGAATACAACTGCTAATGATGATGATATTCTATCAGAACTTGAAGAAGAAATAAATGTAGAACTAGATCCCTCCTGTGATCCAAATTACCCTCCTCTCATCAAATAGACCAAAGAGCATCCTAAAAGTCAAATTATTGGAGAATCATCTGAAAAGGTCTTAACTCGATCACAGCTAAAAGCGAAACAAGCTGCATTATTCTCTCAAGTAGAATTTTGCATTTGTAACTCATTCGTTTCCAAAGTTGAACCGATGACGGTGAATGCAACTCTTGATCATTCAGATTGGGTTCAAGCCATGCAAGATGAGATGAACGAGTTCGAAAGAAACAAAGTTTGGCAACTAATTCCAACTCCAAAGGATGCTTCGGTTGTCGGTCTCAAGTGGGTTTTCAGGAATAAGATGGACAAGGAAGGAAACATGATTCGCAACAAGGCTCGGTTGGTTGTGAAAGGCTAATGTCAAGAAGAAGACATAGATTATGAAGAGACCTTCGCTCTAGTTACAAGATTAGAATCAGTTTGAATCTTTCTTGCTTATGCTGCACACAAGAATTTTGAAGTCTATCAAATGGACGTGAAGTTTGCCTCTCTCAATGGAGAACTTGATGAAACGGTGTATGTAGAGCAACCGCCAGGCTTCATGAACGAGAAGTATCCAGATGATTGCTACAATCTGGACAAGGCAGTATATGGCCTGAAGCAGGCTCCCAGAGCATGGTATGAAACCCTTACTCGATTCTTAAAAATGTCGAAATTTAAACAAGGTTCGGTTGACCTAACCTTCTTTCGTAAGAAAGAGGGTAAACACCTTATGATAGTCCAAATTTATGTTGATGATATCATCTTTGGCTCCACGAATCCCAGCCTAACAGCTAAATTCAGGAAGTTGATGGAAACTAAATTTGAGATGAGCTCAACGGGTCCGATTAACTTTTTCCTTGGCTTGAATATTAGACAAGGACCCGAAGGAATTTTTATCAATCATGAGGCAAACAAAAAGATATTACTTACCAAGTTTGGGATGTTGGGAGACTCAAAGGTGAAGGTTTCTATGGCGTTTGGCACCAAGCTGACACCATCATTGGAGAAACCGGCTGCTGACATGACGCTTTATCGTCAGATGATTGATTTACAGATGTATCTTACAGCCAGTAGGCCTGATATAATGTTCTCAGTCTGCTATTATGCCCGATTCCAAGGTAACCCAAGCGAACCTCACATGCACACAATAAAGAACATCTTTCGCTATCTGAAGCGAACCTCCTCTCTCGGTCTTTGGTATCCAGCCAACTCAGGATTTTTTGTCCAAGCATTCTCAGATGCTGACCTAGGGGGTTGTGGATTGGATCGTAAAATCACTACTGGAGGATGCCAATTTCTTGATGGCAAATTAGTAAGTCGGCAATCAATGAAACAAACCTGTGTTTCTCTCTCCACAGCCGAAGCTGAATACATAGCCGCAACATCATGCACATCTCAGGTCGTATGGATACAAAGTCAGCTTAGATACTATGGGCTGAACATGAAGAAAATCCCACCATATTGCGACTCAGAAAGTGCAATTAGGATTTGTCATAACCCAGAGCAACACTTGAATACAAAGCACATAGCATTGGGGTATCACTTCATCAAAGATCATGTGGAAGATGGTAACGTAGAATTTCATTTCGTCAGAACCACTGATCAATTAGTAGACATCTTTACTAAGGCCTTACCTGAAGCAAGTTTCAATAAGATCCTACAAGGCCTAGGAATGATGGAAGTTGAATCAGTACCGAAATATCCTTCGCTTCATTAAACATTAGAAGTGAAATAGAGTGAACGCTCGGTCTATTTCGGGTTCGGTTCACCCGGGAACCGAAATGAACCGAACGCTCGGTTTATTTCGGGTTCGGTCCTACTAAAATCGGCTCGCTTTCTTCTTCTCAAAGGAATTTTGGTGGTATTCTTTTGTACACTCTTTTACATAGACATTTTTATGTTTTTCTTTTCGTTTTTTTTATTTTCATAAAATCCAAAAAAATATATATATATATTTCTTTTTCTTTAGAAAATTTTCACAAAATACAAAAATATTTTTCATTTTATTTCACATTTCTCATGTTTTTCTATGTATAAAAGTTACTCTCGATGATGAAGCTGAAGCAGGTATAAATTCTTTTCTATGGATTAGTTAAGTGTCCCTAGATGCATGTTGTTGCATGTCTACCAAAGCCTCTATAGATTTTGAGTGTAGCCTTAATAATGTGATATGTACAAATCATGTTTTCCCAATTAGGCTGTTATATTCACTCTAATCATGAGCTACCTTACTCTTCTCACTTTGAGCTTAGAGTTTTCTGCTTGGTCCTTCTTTTATAGCAGAGGTACATTGAGTCCTTAACCATCTACAACATTTTTGTCCATCTCACTTCATTTCATTCATGTAACCCTTGAGACTCTCAGTAATTGCCACTGAGGTTTATGGTTACACAAAGATCTGTGTTTATGATCTTAGTCTCATGCTACTACGTACTAAGTGAAACCCAAAATTCAGTACCTATAATGAATTAACGGTGAACAATCACTATGTTCTAGCTTCACCAGTGAATTAGCAAAACCACTTTCTGTGGTGTTACCATGAAATCTCCTTTTATTTTGAGAGATCCTTTTGAAATTGTCTATCACCAAGACTTTTCTTCCCCAAGGATCCATTTTTTTTGAGATTTCTTATTTTCAACAAGTCACTGAATACATGTCAAACCTACTTGTTCAATAGGCCACATTGGTCTCACAGGTACTTCATTCTCTTTCGGCCTTATATCAAGAACCGAAACTTGAATTGAAGCGAAAGCCACCCTTACCCGCCTTATATATAAAAGGTGCCTTTCATTGATTCTTAAAAAGCACTTGATCGTATTTTAACGGAAACCTCACAGACACTTTGAAGTCTCTCTTGACTTGAAAGGAAGAGATTCGTGTCCGGGATCCACTGTTTTATGTCTTAATCGACATCACAATATCCCACAAAGTTTGGTTTATTTCTTTATCATTCACACTCTATGCACGAAAATCTTTGATTTTCCAAAAATCTAGTTCTATTTTGTATAAGCTATTTTTCGTATAGCTTGGGCTCTAAAAGTGTTATGGCGGTTCTCAAACGAAATGCTCAGATTCATGTTATTTCTGTTGGTGACGTTTCAGATAAAGCAAAAAGGGTGAGTCAACAGTTATCCAAATGTTTGGTCATTTGAAAAAGGAGATTTATATGGAAAGGCGCGTAACAATGAAACGTTTTCTCTCTCCTGCGTAATCATCGGGCTTGCCAAACGTCCAATCCTCACTGCATCAGGAACCGTTTCACAAAAGACAATATTTTAGACGGATTTTTCTCTCTCCTACTCTCACGTATAAAAGGTTTCTCCCAATCCACTTTACTCTTTTACCACTCTCAAATCTTCTAAAGCAAAATACGATTTCTTTCACTTTTCATCATCTTCTTCTCAAGCTTCATCAATGCAGAATCCTCATCTATTCAAGACACCTTTGTTCGTTCCACCCTTCTGACCATCAAGCACAACCAAAATCTCATTATCGATATTACACCATCAACCTATGAACACTACATGTTGCAACTGGTGGAATACCTCAAATACTCTCCACTCTTCATCGCTCTATTACAAGTGGAGGTTGTTCCCATGTCTTGCCTCTCAAACATCTACTCCACTTCTTACTATGACAAAGTTGCCGAGAGACTCCACTTCGACATTCACAACGAGAAGACCTCGATTTCCAAGAATCGATTATGCACACTGCTAGGTCTTACTCATGAACCCACCACGGTAAACCCTGATTCCATCACAATTGGTCAATTGTTATCAATGTTCTACAATATGGGTTACACTGAAACCCTAACCACAGTGACAAAGTTCAAGAAATCATGCCTTCCTCCTCAATGGAATGGCCTCTTCACACTACTCTTTAAAGGTCTCTCGGAGCGAAGCGCTGGATCTGATGGTGCAAGCAAGTCATTTATGACCATGCTTTATGGGGTGTACAATGGGGTACATCTTGATTATGGTTCGGTTCTATGGCAACAGCTTGTTCAATGCTTATCGTCTTCTTCTCGCCATTCTGAAGTTTCATGTGGAAGGTCTATTGTCACAAATTAGGCGATGGATCGTCTTCATGTCCCAATCATGGCAGAATCGCTTCTCTCCTCCATTACAACATTCCACACAACCAAGATTCTAGTCCTGAACGCCCATGACTCTATCTTAACAATCTCTATTCGACGTCATATAACTGAGAAACTACAACCAACTTCGGATATTCTCAGTCATATTGAGGGTGTTTCGGAGACCATTGTTCTTCCGAAACAAGGGGCAGAAAAGAAATCACAAGGAGGCAAACCTGAAAAACTCAACCTCCACCCCCTCAAAAACCAAAAGCTATTGTTGGACCGAAGGATAATGAAGCTTCGTGCAGTAAAATTCAAAAGAAAAAAAAGATCATTGATAAAGATGATGAAGATGAAGATGAAGAGGGTGATATTGATGACATTATTGTTGGAATAGTGTCTAAGGCCGCAACTATATTTGGCAGGTATTTGACCCGGTTGTGCATGGTCCTTTTGGGTTGCCTTCACCATAGCAACTTGACAGGATGATTTATAATGAGAGAAGAAATATTATTTATATATTATGAGTATAATATAAGGAATAATAATATTGTTATTTTATTAATATAAGTCATAAATTAATTAGGAATTAATTTGGTGACTTAAAGAGATTAATTGAATAAAGGGGCATAAACTGTCAATTGTATGATAGTTGTATTTTGAGCAGTGATTCCTTATGGATAAGGGGTGGACAATTTTAGGGTTTGGAAGAGCCTAGAAATCTTTTAAGGCTTATCATTAAGGATATTGGATTGCTTAGGGCCTAAGTTATCCAATTAGGGTTTTAAGAGTGAAACCCTAGGAGGCTCACTAGTATGAATACACCCATAGGGTTGAGGAAATGGGCACTCTTGCATTTGAAGAAACCCTGGCCGATTTCTCACCCTCCTCTCTCTCTCACTTATCATCCTCTTGCTAGTTGGTGTTTGTAACCCATTAGAGGAGTGACAATTGTGACTCTAAGCTCCAAAGACAAGAAGATTCAAGCAAGCAACTCAAGGTATTCCTTTACATCCGATTTCTTATGTTATGATTTGAATGTTTACACTATATCTATCAATAGAAGTCTTGGATACATTGCATGTTCAATTTGAGAAACCTAGATCCAAGCATTAGGGTTTGTATGTGCACATAGGAAAGTTCTTATGGCTTAAACCCATCAAATATTACTGGAGCTCCTTCCAAGCCTGATCCAAAATTCAAGCCTTCTGAGCAAGAGCTTCGGGAGAAGCTGGATCATTTGGAGAACGAAATGAAAGAGAAGGAACTTCTTGAGAAAAAGAAGTCAATGTTTCTCGAATGGACCATGGAATCGCTCCAGAGGGAAGTCATTGATAAACCGAGTACTCATTGGCTTGAACCCGTTTTGTCATTCGGTCTTGAGAACTCGAGGATGCTCAGTTTTATATGCCAATCAACCGAAAGGCATTCATCTTCCATTGCTTTGCCTCGACTGTTGTCGTTCCCTCTCCAGACCCGAAGGTTGATAAGGATTTATTGGAATTTTATCTAGAGTTTGCTCAACCACAATACCTGACCTGGAGCCTGAAGAAGATTTCAACGGTCAGAGTATTGAAGCGCTCGTCAGCTGGGAAATTGATCAATGTCAAATTCAAGGTGACCCGAGGCTCAGATAGCTCGGTCCATACTATTTCCCTGGCTGACCTTCCAAATTTAAACCCACACGACTGGATACTCCTCAACAATATTCTGCTATGCAATCCTCAAGAGTATCAGCCGATCGTTGATCACATCAAGCGAATGCTTGTTTGTTACACTTACGAAGTAACAAAGATGGATCAAGAGATTGCCACTACTATTCACAAGCGTCC
The DNA here is from genome assembly GCF_002870075.4 of Lactuca sativa. Classification (NCBI taxonomy): domain Eukaryota; kingdom Viridiplantae; phylum Streptophyta; class Magnoliopsida; order Asterales; family Asteraceae; genus Lactuca; species Lactuca sativa. The sequence continues at coordinate 147,755,083 of NC_056625.2, forward strand.
TACGGTCAAACAGATTGGAAGAACTGACAATGTGAACACGATGATCAAGGGAAAGATTGACACGAAGTTTCATACTGTGATGTTCATTAGGGGCGAAGGTCAAAAGTTCCTGATTGCTGTTATTGACAAGCACCTGTTCTCTACTGCTTGCTTGGATCATATTTTGGAGATCATTCATAGGTGTAATTAGAACAGTGAAGCTGACAAGAAGTTGTTTACTGATATGCTTTGTTGCTATATTCAGTTTCGGAAAACGCTTCTTGCTATTATCCCTCGGTTGTTCAAAGTTGTGAAGCAGGTCAAGGTTACTCAACCGAAGTGAAGGTCTTGCCCCAATTGACGCAAAGGGGGAGATTGTTGGGATCTGAGTGTTGTGTGTTGGGCTTGTTTCTTGTTAGCCCAGTTTTGTAACCGGTTTGGGTCTGTCCAATCGTGTATTATTTTATTCTAAGGTTTTAGTATTTAAGATGCATGCATGCATCCTTAGTCATTAACGTTTTGATCATTCTCATTATAGTATTGTAAGCCCTAGCTCGCCTCTACAGTGGAAGTTCTTAATCGAGCTCTGCTGAGGCGTGACTACATTTGAATCATTCAATATCATCTTGATTTCATCTCGTGTTCATTGTCTTGTTTATTATAATTGTTTGTTCCTCATTGATTAACCTGTAAAAGATCTAAACGATCTTAGAGATTTTTTCTCATCAAACATGATACTAAAGTACTTTCCCATCTTTTCAGATTTGAGAAAATTTTATCTTTCTGCCTAATTAGGTTCTTCTCATTCGTTCTGCCATGCATCGAAACTTTTCCAATGTTTCATAATTATACTTAAACTTGTAAGTACAACCATATTTAGTAAACTTTAGTAAATCGTGACAAATAGTCTTATCGATCTTTTATGGTGGACTTGACCAGTGCACAAGAATGTGTACACGATCCCTTAGTCCTTCACTTGACTCACATATACATGTGAATGAGGAATTAGTCTTTATTTTCCGAAGCTGAAAGTTCTCATTCATCATACTATACAACTTGGATGATTCCAAGTTTCGGTCCAATTGAAAACTTGGGTGATGAGAATCTTTCCTTATTTGGTAAATTTAGACACTACCACAAATGAAAGAATCAATTTCATATTTCCATTATTGTTAGAAACATATGAACATCAATTTTCCATAAATTCCATTGCAAAAATCTTTTTCCTTACAATGCAACTTTAAATGGAAACTATGATATTACATATTTCCTAGCAATCTATCATAACTCTCTAAGTAGTCGCTCAAGAATCGGATCTTTGAACCATGCGATTGAAATACATCTTCGCGGTCAGATTCAACATACTCTTTCTTTAAGTTCCCTTCCCTTTGCTTGATCTTGGAATACACCAAAATATATTAAGAATCTTCAAATAGGAACTTAATTGAGTTAGACAGTGCACTTACCTAATGCAGAGTCAAACTTTTTGACTAGAACTTCTTTCAGATCTTTCAGGTAGTTAAGGCAGCTTCACAATCAATGCCCCTTCCTTTGGCAACAGAAACATATGGACCCTCTGGGAATGGCACACAACACTATCTCAGACTTAGCCTTTCTCTTTACCATTTGGTCAACCGACTTGACTATGGCCGATCCCTTTCCATTAGGAAGAAAAACCTTTTCTAGATATCCAATGTTACCAATTGTCAATGTCCGTGGTAGTTTGGGAAGTTGATCGACTAATTAAATTTGTTATAATAGAGCTCCAAATCATTGTTGATTCAGCAGGACCAAAAAAATAGATAAGATCATTTGGGTCATGTCACAGTCTGTTACATAGTAGTCCCAAAGGAACTCATTGTGTGACTTAGAAAGTGATTGAACAACCAACTTTCTCAAGACTTTGACACCCAACTCTACCAACTTGTCAATATGTGAGCACACGTAGACCTTGCTTGCCAATAGGGCATGAGTGACTTTGAACTATTCAAGAACTTGTGGTTTAGGGAGAATAATTGGAGGAGTTGGAGGAAGAGAAGTATGACTTCCATTATCCAACCACGGAACATCATCTTCATTAGGAAAGCTTGTTCCAAGAGATTTGGGAAGATCATAATTGTCTGAAATAGACACCTTTTGGGAGATATTCAAGATAGTTGATTTAAAGTCCTTAATATAACACCTAATATGAAATAAGAAGACTAGGACCCAACACAATATTTTATAACTTGGAAGAGGGATGTCGTAATCCAAGCTATAGAATATTTGAAGGTAGGCGAATGACGATTCACCAATTTCCACCACGAAAAATGAAATAATTTATTAGGTTTTAATTGGATTTGAAACTCCTAGATCTTTTGAGATTCATTGAACTTTTCAATGGCATGTTTCAATCTTGAATGCGCCCTCTCAAATATTATGACTGTGATGTCGAGGATCACAAAACAAGGTGTGAACAACCATGCAAATATACTTGGTACCCTTAATATTTACCACTCAAAAGATGTGATGGTTAACCACACTTGCTCCATTGATACTATGATAAACATTAAGTTACCCTTTGACTACCTTGTTAAATCTAGGTTAGTGTGTCGGTTAACCACACGTGCTCCACTAATGACTTAAGCAAATTGAAAAGTGTAATTTCATGGGTTAGCACCAAATTCACATTTTCCTAAGTAACTAAGATTGGGAATTAATAAAAGATTTAGTTACTTAGTATTTATCATTAATACTTTTAATGAAGGGAGAATTATAGTCCTTGGCCTACCCGTTTGGCTAACGACCCTCTACCAGTCATGGAAGCAGTGGGTGAGAGTGGACACCCATTAAACTGCCATTTTATAGGCAGTAACCTTATACCCCCCTTATACACCGGCTTCGTGAATGAGGCCTTCTAACGGTAAGACTGACTTGATCTTATATATATATATATATATATATATATATATATATATATATATATATATATATATATATATATATATATATATATATATATATATATATATATATATATATATTATTAACTTATAATAGTATAAAGTATAAGGGTTGAATTTTAACTTTTAAAAGTCTAGGGTTTCGAATTAAAGTGTGTGTGAAACTTTATAAATTCCAAAACTTGAGGGCAAGTTTGAACTATTCAAAAACTTTTCAATTCCATAACTTATGTGTTTAAAGTAGTTTTAATGAAAAACTCTTCAGGTTCCATAACTTGTGGACAAGTTATGGAAGACTTTAAAACTTTTAAAAATGAGACTCTCCATTTTTCATAACTTATGGAAATCTTATGAGTTTTAATAATCATAAATGTGACTTTTCATATAACTTGAGGACAAGTTACAAAAACACATATTATGAACAACTTTTAGATTAATTTGGATTGAAAACGTATTATTACATAACTTTTCTATTAGTCTAAATAAACTCATAAGAACAAGATAATTCAAATCAAACAATTTTCATGTAATTAGCCTAACCATTAAACTAATACAAAACACGAATCTATTGACAATTATGTATGAAATTGGATTAGCATGAACATTACAACATCAAAAACAGGTTTACAAGTTCAAAAACAGCTTAGGGTAATGTTCCTAGTCCAATTCCAGCCAAAAAACTCGAAAATATGTTTTGTGGGGGTCCAACTCGTCGAGTGCATGAACCAACTCGACGAGTTCGATGAATTTGCACATGGACTTGTCGAGTCCCATGTCCAGACAGTAAAAAATTCAATTTTTTCAGTTTTTTCAGCAACTTGCATCAAGTATAAAAGAAAAGAAGCCTAGGTTCTGATACCACTGAAGGGTTTTGAGTATTCTAACACTCCTATGGTGTACATGCAACCCTAAATACCTTGGATCTATGTTTTCTCTATTATACATGCAAACTTGAACTTTCCAAGGTATTACCCTAACTAGCATCCAATCTTTGATACTTGGGTAATATAAACAAGTTATAAGACATAACTTTTGATGAAGCTTGAAGTCTTTATATTTAAGAGCTTAGCCCCAATATTGTGGAAGCCTCAAGTGGAATCACAAATCACCAAGAACGCCTTGGAAAAACTTGAGAGAATAGTAAGCACACTATAAATGAGGATTAGGGTTTCATCCATGTAAACATAGTACCCATGCCCTTTCATTTTCGTAGGATCCATGGGTTAAAAACTCCACGGACTATCCATCCAAGCTTAGCCCAACCTAAATGAACTTGGCCCATACTATATATATAAGAGTCCATATTTAATTAGTTCCTTTTGATCACTAAATTAATTCTTGATCACTACTAATTAAATAATATGATTCCATATTAATATATTAGAACTTATAAAATCTTAATATAAATCATAAACATACTATTCTCAAAAGACTATCCATATAAATTGTTCCGGTGAAGTGCAACCCAAATGGACCATGCCGAATCGGGTCAAGTACATACCAATAATACTTATGGGTTTAGATACTAATCCAAAAAATATGTTCCTGACAGCGATCATGTGAGGTTCTCGAGGATTAGCTTGAAATCTAGCACAATACTGAACGGAAAACTTGATATCCCGTCGACTAACAGTTAGATACATTAGTGAACCTATCATTTAACGATAAAGTGTCATATCTGCAGCTGTTTTTTCCAGAGAAGGAGTTAGTTTCGCTCTGAATGTCATTGGAACTTTCACATTTGAGTCTCCCACCATTCCAAACTTGGCAAGCATAGTCTTCGTATAAGCTTCCTGATTTATAAAGATTCCTTCCTGAGTCTACCTTATGTTCAAGCCAAGGAAAAAGTTAATCGGACCCATGGAGCTCATCTCAAACTTCGTTACCATCAATTTTCAGAACTCAATGGTTAAGCTTGGGTTAGTGGAACCGAAAATGATGTCATCAACGTAGATTTGGACGATCATTAAGTGGACACCATATTTCTTGAGAAAGAAGTTTGGGTTGACCGAACCTTGTTCAAACTTAGCATGTTTCAAAAATTGAGTAAGAGATTCGTACCAGGCTCTTAGAGCTTGCTTCAGACCATAGACCGCTTTGTGCAATATATATATATGTTCAAGCCAAGGAAAAAGTTAATCGGACCCATGGAGCTCATCTCAAACTTCGTTACCATCAATTTTCAGAACTCAATGGTTAAGCTTGGGTTAGTGGAACCGAAAATGATGTCATCAACGTAGATTTGGACGATCATTAAGTGGACACCATATTTCTTGAGAAAGAAGTTTGGGTTGACCGAACCTTGTTCAAACTTAGCATGTTTCAAAAATTGAGTAAGAGATTCGTACCAGGCTCTTAGAGCTTGCTTCAGACCATAGACCGCTTTGTGCAATATATAGCAGTGGTTGGGATACTTTTCGTTTATAAACCCAGGAGGTTGTTCCACATACACTGTTTCTTCAAGTTCCCCATTTAAAAATGCAAATTTGACATCCATCTGGTATACTTCAAAATTCTTGTGTGTTGCATAAGCCAAGAAGATACGAACAGATTCCAACCTTGCAACTAGTGCGAAGGTTTCTTCGTAGTCGATGCCTTCTTCCTGGCAATACCCCTTGATAACCAGTCATGCCTTGTTTCGTATGACGTTGCCTTCTTTGTCTAACTTGTTGCGAAATACCCTTTAAGACCAACAACAGAAGCATCCTTTGAAGTAAGAATGAGTCTCCAGACTTTGTTTCGTTCAAATTCAATAAGCTCCTCCTGCATTTCTTGCACCCAATCAGAATGATCAAGAGCAATTTTAACATTTTTAGGTTCACTTTTGGATATGAACGAGCTGAACATGCAAAAGTATACTTTAGAGAATAATGCAGTTCACTTCGCCTTTTGTTGAGCTCTCTTAAGAACGCCTGAGGAAAAATATCCAATTACTTGAGTTTTCGGAAAATATTTGGTTGATTTAGCTAATGGAGGGTTGTTTGGATCAAATGATGGATCCAATTCCATATTTGCGTCTTCAAATTCTGATTTAATATCTGAATCATCATTCATATTTCCATTCTCCCCCACGAATGATGTATGATCGTCATCTTTTGGATTCAGATTCTCCTCTGGAAAGGTGGTTCTAAACTAACATCAGGGGTTTTGTTCTCCCCCTGAACCGGTGCATTCGGTGTGGTGATTGAAGATGAAGTCTCCCCCTGGACTTTGGTGTTTGTATCTTGAGGGATATTCGTGTTTTGTGAATCTTGGTTCATATCTTTTGCAGCTTCATCTATGATTTCGTCAATACGTCAACTTTTTTGTCAGCTGCCTTGGACTCGGATGAAATTGTTTTGTCTAGGTTGTCAAAAAGGTTTAGAAATTCATCCTAGAGAGTAGAGAGAGGAATTGTTGTTGCATTTACTTATGGAAAGATCTCCTTTGTTTGACAATCAGCTTTCTGAAACCTATTTAAATAATTATCATCGAATGTGACATAGTAGGTTTCTTCAATCTTCTTGGGTCTTTTGTTGAGAACCCTTTATGCTTTGGAAGTCAGCGAATATCCCAAAAGATACCTTCGTCAGATTTCACATTGAATTTGTTCCTTTGTTCTTTAGAGTTGAAAATGAAACACTTGGAACCAAACACATGGAAAAACTTTATGTTAGGTTTTCATTTGTTTATGATTTCATAAGGAGTGATAGAAAATTGCTTGTTGAGGATTGATCGGTTTTGTGTAAAGCGTGTAGTTCCAATCGCATCGTCCTAGAAGTAAAGTGGCAGATTCACAAAAGAAAGCATGGTTCTTGACTCTTCACACAATAAGCAGTTTCGCATTTCAATGATGTCGTTCTGTTGTGGAGTATAAGGAGCAAAAAAGTTGTGCGATACTCCTTTTGTAGTTAGAAATTCTTCAAACACTCGGTTTTTGAATTCCAACCCATTATTGATGCGAAGGTTGTGAACCAGCTTTCACAATCGTAACTCAATCTGCTTTATGAACTCTTTTAACTTTGGAGTGGCTTCATATTTATGCTTAAGAAAATACACCCAAGTGAAATGAGAAAAACCATCTACAATAACTAGAATATACTTATTATAACCAATAACTTCAATCGCAGAAGGACCAAAAAGGTCGATGTGCAGAAGTTTGAGTGGTTCAATGACTTTCGTATTCACTACAGATGGATGGCTCTTCCTGCTTTGCTTCCCCATTTTGCATGCAGCAAAGAGATGGTCCTTGTCATATTTTCAGAGAGGAAGCCCTCGCACGTGATCACCTAGAACAAGCTTGTTAATATCTTTGAAGTTGAGGTGCAAAAGTCTTCGATGTCATAACCAACTATCATCTCTAGGTGCTTTTGTCAGTAGGCAAATGACAGGCTTCCCTCGGATTGGATTCATACTTAGTGGGTACATTTCGCCTTTGTGTTTTGACTTTAAAAGCACTAACTTCATCTTTTTCTCAATGATTTCTGATCCTTCGTCATCAAAAGAAACTTTCAATCATGTGCCAACAACTAACTGCGAAACGTTGATAAGATTGTGTTGCGGTCCCTCTACATATGCCACTTTGTGAATAGATAATTCTCCGTTAGTGACCATCCCATATCCTTTAATCTCGCCTAGTGAGTTATTTCCAAACTTCACTCTTCCACCGTCTTTCAGTTCTTTGTACTCTCGCAACTCTTCCTTCCTTCCTGTCATATCACGTGAGCATCCACTGTCGATGTACCATTATGAGTCAAACTGCTTGTCACGTATTACCTGCGAAAGTTAAGCAGATTTTGGAACCCAAAGTTGTTTGGGCCCTCGTGATATTTTCACAAGAAAATAAATAGAAGGATCAACCAGATATGTTTATTTTATTAGGGTTGCTTTATCTTTCTTTGTGATTTTAAAAAACTAATCCTATTATCTTTCAAGTTCGTATCCTTGGTGGATGGTTTCTTTTATTTATTCTGGATTTTCTGTTTAACACCCTTTTGCTTAAGATTAGCTTCGGGTCTTTTCAAAGAAACTTTAGGCTCCGAAACTATCTTTCCTTTCCCTTTGACGTCCTGCAAAGCCTTGACTGAATGCGAAACATTCTTGTTAGAAAATAAGTGAGAGTTGGTTTTATGTGCAGGTTTCACATGATTTTGAAAAGGTGTTTTTGAGAAACTTTTTCATTCGAGACTTTAGGGGCATGATTTTGTTGAAAGGTCTTAGGTTTCGCGTATGAAGATACTTTCGCATTTGGATTGAATTTTTCTCTACGAACAAAATTTGGATTCTTAGACTGCTATAACTGCTTTCTTTCCTTAAGATTGTTATTATATATAGCATTCCTTTGGCATTTTTGAGCTGCGAAATGCTCTGAGGATTTGTGAATATTGGCCCTGAGCTTTGGCTTTCTGGTAGGATTTTTGGTCCGAACTGATGATGTATCACTCAGAACACTCTTAGTTCCACTTGGACTTCCCTTTTCGTAGCTTGAATTACCTTTATTTAGGGGTTCTGCTACGTATCTGCTCTTTGTTCTTTATGAGGTCATTTCAGATAGACCTTTAGTTTCATCTGCATTGTCGATTGGAGCAGACCAGAAGTACCCATCACATCCATCTTTGTTGTCATCATCGACCATGGACGACAATTTAGCTGATTGATTTTTTCCCAGTCCTTTAGTTGCAAAAACTTGGTTAGGAACTGCTTAGACTTTAGGAAAAACAGTCGCTTTCGCTTTTAAAACTTCAGTTTATTCATAGAAATACATGCGAACTTAACTGAATCTTCAGAAATTAGGACTTTCGCAGGGACAGGTTCGTTTTTAACAAACTCAGAACAGTCAACATCATCCTTTACAGGGATTTTACTAATATCACTTTCATCGTCAAATTCAGAAACGTTTTCAACATCAAGTTTGTTTTCTGAATTTAACTTGGTGTTTAAGGAGTCAAATTTCTGCACAGTTTGGGACTTGATTTGCACTTTGTCTTTGTCATCCAAAAGTTGTTTGAGCATGCTTTTGTGATATTTGGACTTAATGAATGATTCAATTTTGTATAGTCCAATTTGGTATGCATCTGAAGTTTCGTCAGATGAGACAATGGATTCTCACTTGTAACAGTCAACATCAATTTCGTCCTCTTTGAATTCGAGGAAGGGTAAAACCATTTTATGAATTTTCTCACCAATCCCACAATTATGCAACTGAGTGACATTGAAGTAAAGTCTTTTAGCAATCAAACAAAAAATATTACGCTGTTTTAAAAGACTCAAATTATCCCTCTATAAATAAATCGACTCGTTCCTAGACTTAGATAAATCAGACTCAATCTTCTCTATCCATATGCGTCTCTCCTCACTCTTTGACGAAACCCTACTGATTTGATCGGTTAGGTTAGAGTTTGTTAAACAAGCTCTTTTTAAACTGTCACTAAAACTTGAAAAAGTATCTTAAATCATTTAGTTCAGTTTTGTAACGAGACAAGGGTATATTTAGAGTTTCGAGAATAGAGTTTACCTTGTTGATGACCTACTCGCACTCACTTATTTTCTTAGGAACAATTTTCACAGCGAAGCAGCTGTCAGAAACATGGTCGCCATCGGTAGCATATCCTATCAGTCGTGACACATCATTCATCACCATCAAGCACCTACGTCCAAACTGTGAATCTTCTTCCTTGTCTACGAAACTTCTTCCATGAGTAGGCCTGCGAACCTACTCATTTTCGGAATCAGTGGACTAAACTTCAACCCTACTAAATTCATCTTCAGCATTGTTTTCCTGCATAATCAAAGCAGGCATAGAGTTATAAGCATTAATTTTCTTCTTTATCTCCTCAAGCTTTCAAAGATGGTATGTCTCATCATCTTCTCCTTCTTTCTGCTCCTTAGACCTTCGCAACATACACTCCTTGGCTAGGTGGTTTCTTCCATGACAGTAGTTACAATCATAGCCAGATTCATCCACAAGCTTCTTCTCTTTCTTGTCCTATTCTTTCTGAGAAATGTTTGCACTCTCTTCTTTTACCTTATCAGAGCTGTAGCTTCCCTGCCAGTTTCAGTTCTTGTTCCTGATGAAGTTCTTCTTTGCGAACCTCCTTGGGTTGAACACCATCATTACGAACTCTTCTTTAGAAATTTCACAATCAGAGAGCTCAAACTCCGAATCATCATCTTCTGCAGCCTTCTTACCCTTAGCTACAAGTGTCGGTGAACCTACTCCAGAAACAATTTTCCCTTCTTTTGTCACTTCATCTTCATGTAACCTTAGGATACCAACAAGCTTAGCCAACGTGTAGTTCTTAAACTTCTCATGTGCTTTAACCATAGAAACAACAACCTTCCATTCATGAACGTGACTTTTTGCTCAATAAGCTCACGTCCAATCTTATGTTTCATATTCCTACTGAGGAGATAATTATAGCGATTGAAGGTCTGATCTAAACTTTCTTCAGGATTTTGCACAAAGGCTCCAGACTCTGACAATAGTAATGTTTGAGTGGAATGCTCCAGATCAGCATCAGTAGAGTACAATTCCTTAAGCCTATCCCAAATACCTTTTTATGTATCATATGCACTAATCAAACGAAAGGTGTCTGGTGGTAGGGCAAACCTAATAATTCTCATTGCCTCAATGTTTCTAATTAACTTATCCTTATCGTCTTCTGTAACATCCTTCACTTCAAGAAGAAGCCTGTTATAGTTAGCTTAAGTTTTAATTACTCTCCTTGTACCAGTATGAACAAATGTTCCAAATGCGATGGCATCCTAGATCAGATAGCCATTGTCTTCCAGGCCTAGGATGTAGTCTTTAAAATGCAACGCCCAACATCGTATTCACTAGGGAACAAGGTCGGAATCCTTGTTGTGGATCCAATGTCGCTTGAGAGATTTATCGAGTTAATGTGAGAATCTTCTGAATGCATGTTTGTATTTTGAACAAAACCTGTATGAACTAGATGTATAAACAAGATTAGGGTAATATTAAGATCAAGATTAGCATCAATAGTTGAACAAACGATGAGGACAGCTGAAACAAGATCCAATAATAGCGGAAACCCTAAAAGCTTCTTTCAATAGAAGAGATGCGTATAGATTAAATAGTCTCCTGCTCTGATACCAATTGATAAGAGTGATTCCTAGTTAGATCGAATAGATTCAAACAAGTAATGAATAAGAACATGTCAAGTAGATCAAAATATGCGGAGTGATTATAAGCCACAGCCTCAGAAGAACTCGATGAAGAATTGCTATTGTAGAGGCGTGTAGGGTCACAAGACTATTTCCAAAGTTACAAAACATGGTGCATGCATGCACCTTAAATACTATAACCCTAATAATAAATGGCAGGTGGACAGGCCCAACCTGTTTACAAAATGGACTAAATAAATAATCATAATGACGCAACACATATACCCAACACATAGATATGAATTATTTAATATAAATTACGTGCTATGTGTGCATATTATCTGTGTTCTTGATATCTATGTTGGATGAATGATTTATACATGTTTTAAATGATTTAAACTGCATATGTATTTTATATCTACGAAAATGTTGGATAAAACATGGGTAGATGAAATAGTTGATGTCTGATAAAATGATGAGATGCCTAGATGTGTATGATGATCCAGTCATCTGGCGGAGTATAGATGACGTCCACAGACTATTCTACACGGTCCAGTGGAATGCTAGTAGGATCGCAACCTATAGATGTTTTTGAACTACGTGTTCACCAGACGTACTCTAAAAATCCTGGCAGCTGCGCCTAAAGGATAATATTGGCAACTGTGCCTAAACTTTGTACTACATGTTCATTAGTTATAATTTAAAAACCCTGGCAACTATAGACTTAGTGCCAGTTAGATAAACCCTGGTAGCAATGGATTTCGTGCCCATTTCCTTAAGTAGATCCTTAGGAATGAATGAATGAAGGATAGATGATTCTTAGGGTAAATTCTTAAGAATAAAGAAGATAATAGGGATGGTTAATTGGGTGATTGTTTGATGATTGAACATAATAATTATATTATGATGAGTTGAAAACCCAATGTACTCACCAGGTTTCCTAACCTAACCCACTCAGTCTATTTGTATCACAGGTATCGATACAAACACACATTGCATGGAGAGATTATAGGAGACGTAAATCACTAGAGTAAATCAATGTAAGGTCTGATTATGCTTATGTTTCTGTATTGAAGATGACATCCTAAACTTTTAATATAAACAAATTACATTTCCTCGAAAATGCTTTGATAATATATTGATCATCTCTTCTTGGAACAAATCCTACAATATTATTTTTACTCTGATTTTCGAATAAGCATCAATAAAATTTTTAAAATGACCGTGAAATTTGGGGGTGTCACATGATTCTCGACTAAATGCTTAAACTCTTTGAACTTTTCAAAGGTTTCTAATTTGTGTTTGATTTAGTAGATATAACCATATATGCTATAATCATCATAAATTTCACATAATATCGATTAGCATCCCTTGTGATATATATGAATGCCCCACACACATCAGTATAGATGAGGTCCAACAATCCCTCACCTCTTTCACATGTTCTAGTGAAAGGTGATTTTGTCATCTTGTATAATAGACAAAATTCGCATTATCTGTTCTTAGATCAAATGATTCCAACACTCCATCCTTTTGGAGTTGGGCGATGTGTTTCTTGTTTATGTGCCCAAGACGAAAATGCCACAAGCATTCATTATCTACACCACTATGTGAATCAATATGAAACAAACTATTACCTAGGTTATCAACACAAGTCATAGGTTCATATACACCATAACAAGGTAAAGATTTAAACATAAAGTTACCATTATGATAAGCCAAAATGGATCCAATATCAATATCAAATGAATATCAAATACCTTGTCTGAACAATACATGAAATGAAATAATGTTTTGTGTCATATCTATTGAATAACAACAATTTAACAAATCAACCCTAACACCACTACTGAGCATAAATCCATAAGTCCTAATCTTGGTAACACGTGAAAATCGCCTATTCCCCATGATCAAGTTCAACCTTCTTTGCTCCACTTCTTCACTTTCTCTTAGCCCCTTCAAATCAGAACAAATATGGAAACCACATCTTGTGTCAAGGACCCAAGAATGAGAAAGTTGTGTGTTATTGACTTGAATAGTGTAAATACTTGAAGAGGACGGATTGATCTTTCTATCTTTCAAGTCCTGCAAGTATTTAGGGCAACTTCTTCTCCAATGACCATTTTCGCCATAATAGAAGCGAGTAGCCTCTCTGGCCATCATAAGGCCAATAGTCATCATATACCTTTGCCAGCTATGGTGCCATAGTGGCCACCATGATGCAAGCGACCAAAGTGGCATCATTATTGTTTATTGTAGGAAGCAATTTCCTCGGGAGTAATGGCAGAATGATCGATTTCAACAATAGGCTTTACGAGAACATATTCCTTGTTCTCGTATCGAAGAGTCATATTCAGATTTAGCATCCAGTCCTAGTAGTTAGGACCAGTAAGCTTCCCCTTAATCGAGAGCAGAGTGAAGTTTGATTGGGAAGTGGTAGTTTGAGTAGTAGCGAGATCAATGGTTCTAAACATCTATAAAGAGATGTAGTTTTTAGTTAGTGATATAAATCCCTAATATGTTAATCCAAAATGAATATTCAAGGCTAGGATCTAAAATACAATTCAAAATAAAGAAGAGGCATGACGTAATCTAATTACGAATTTATTAAGGTAGGTAATACAAATTTACCAATTTCAATCTAATATGAAATTCCTAGATCAATTGAGATTCATTGAATCTTATCAATGACATGCTTAATTGCAGATTATGCTTTTCAATTTGTGACTAGGATGTCGAGGATCATAAATAAAATCAGAATAATCATGCAACCATGCTAGACAACAACGAGGTCATTTATCATCTCGAATTGATGTACCGGTAAACTACATACGCTCCATAAACAATGATAATTTTAGATGTGTCGATCACTGAACTTTATAGTCCCAAATTAGTGTGCTGGTAAACCATGCACACTCCACTAACAACTTATAAAGAGTGATGAGCGTTTTCATGGACTAGCATACACTTCACATTTTTCCTAAAGTAACTAGTGTGAGATTCTTAAAGTGGGTTCTAGTACTTTATAACATCATACTTTTAATGAGGTTATGTCCTATCAAACCCATTTGGCTAACGACCCTCCCCCATCCAAGGGAGTGGTGGGTAAGAGTGGACACCTATTCAACGATCATTTTATAGGTCGTTTCTTTATATCCCCTTATAGTATGGCTTCGTGAATGACGTCTACTATTGATTTGACTGACTTTTCTTATACATATTGGTGTTGTTTGTTTTTTCGTAGCGAAAATTCATGAAGCCTGCAGACCACCTTTGCAACCCTCTGCAACAGAAGAGGTGGACCAAACAATTGCAACTTGTAATAAGAAACATGTTTGTTTTTTTAATATCTGCAGACTGCTGCAGTAAACTGAAATTTAAATAAACTAATTTTATAAACTAAAAATAGTTCTCAACACTGAAATTTTAATAATTCTAGTTTTAAAACATTGAAAGAATACTAAAAACAACATGTAAAAAAATATAAAATTTCTGAAAAATATAAAAGAAGCTATCAATTTTATTCTAGAAAAAAACTAATTTTAAAAAACATTCAAAAAAGAAAATAATAAAAAAACCAAGAAAATATTGCAAACATTGTCTACAAAGTTAGTAAAATAATTACACATGTTAAAGAAGATACAACCAAAACTGAAAATTTTATTAACAAAAACGGTAAAAAAATTAAAAATTCAAAGTTTTTTTTTTCTTTTTTCTAAAATCAAGTTATTAAAAAAATTATGGAAACTATAAAAAAATGTGTAAAATCCGAAAATTAAAGTATTTAAAAAATTAAAGTTTAAAAAAAATTAGTTATATCAAATTTGTAAAAAATAACTTGGAAAAAATGAAAGTTGAGGAGGTTTGAAAAACCAAGTCAAGTCATGAGCCACACAGAACACGCGCAAATGTTTTGTAGTCTGAAACCTTCCAAAAAAACAAATTGCTGCGAGAGGACAAGTGTTACACATGTGCTACGTCACGCAACAAAAAATGGTCTGGAGAGGTTTAAAAGAAAACAAACAACACCACAGTATTAAACAATTAACATAAGGTGTATTTTAAAACTTTTCAAAATACTAGGTTTAAAATTAATTTTCGAAATTAAACAATTAATTAATTAATTTTAAACAAATAATGATTTACCAATTATCCTTTAATTAACCAATTAAATTAATTTAAATTATTAGGGATTTAAATAATTTTCTTCAATTAAACACTTAACAAAATAATTCAAATTTAAATCATTAGGCATTAAATAATTATCTTCAATTAAACAATTAATAAATTACTTCAAATTTAATCCAAATCCTTAACCCTCTAATTTTCGTAATTTTGGTATAAGGTTTACCAGCTTTTAATTATTCAAATTTTAAGGCATTTAAAATAATAATTTAAGGAAACCAGAAACACCATGGAAACCCTAGCATATTCTAAAATTAAGGGCATGGAGGCTAGGGTTTCAAGAACCCTAGCCATTTGCAAAAATTCAAGCCATTAGGGTTTAATTTCTATAAACCTTACTTTTTATCCATTCACTATTATACACAATCAAATAGAAAACTAAGTCTCTGTTATCACTGTTGAGTTTTCTAGGTTATAAAATTACATGAAAGCGGAAAACCTCTTAAACCCTTAAGTTGACATGCAACCTAGAAAGGATCTATGTTTTCTCTATTGATAGAAATAAACTATGAATATTAAGAACCCTAAGGGAAGCCTACAATAATCAAAAATTCATATTGGGTTAGGGTTTACATACCATTTCATTACTATAGCAAATAATCAAATCAAATGCTCTTGAAGTTACTTGGAAAGAAAGCACCAAAAGCTTGAGTACCTATAATCACTTGTACCTAAAACCCTAGTAACAACAAGACTTGAGGAGAGAGGAGAGGAAGAGTGAATTTTTAGATCTTAGCTTGTACAAGGGAATGGATGCAAACAACGCCCTAAAGGTTCCTATTTATAGCTGATACAAGGAACCCTTGAAACGTTAATTTGAATATAATATTAATATTTCAAATTAGGTAATTATCTACCTCCTTAACTATCCATACGGATTATTCTAGAAACCCTAAGAGGCCACCGTCCCCTCCTAGAAAGTTTATGGGATCTCTCTTATTCAACTATTGAACAATTATTGGCTTAGACACCTTAATCCAACATGACTGAGGTACACACATGCAAAAGAGCGAAGTGAGTTTATTTTAATCCGTGACAGAAAGGTTTGGATAACAAAGGCATCAAAAAACACGAAGATTGTCATAAGAGGGCAAGAAAACAAACAACCTTTGGAAAAGGGTTTGAAAGGAGAGTGTGGAGGTAGGAAGAAGATTAATGGTGTGAACAATAGTGAAAAGCACCTCAACCCAGAATTTAGGAGGAATGGAAGCTTGAAAGAGCAAGGTACGAAGAGTATTGTTCATAGTACAAATAGCTCGTTCTACCTTGCCATTTTGTTGAGATGTATATGGTAAAGAAAAATGAATTTTAATACCCTTGGAGGCAAAAAAAGAAATGAGAGGTTGATTATTAAATTCACGACCATTATCACATTGAAAGAGTTTGATGTCAGATTTAAATTAAGTTTTAACATAAGCATAAAACCTAGTGAAAATAGTAAATTCGTCAGATTTAACATGAAGAGGTAAAACCCAAAGAAAATGCGTAAAATCATACAAAAAATTATATAGTACTTGAACCCTCTCAAACTTGAAACAGGATATATCCATAAATCAGAATGAACATATTCAAACATACTAGAAGTTTTAATTTTGGAAGATGAAAAAGGCAAACGACAATGCTTCCTAAGCTTACAATCTTGACACATGGGAAGCGTATTAGTATTACTAGATATAAGTTTTCGAGAATGTAAAATATCTAAGATAGAGGAGTTGGGATGTCCAAGACGATGATGTAAAGTAGGAAGAGATACCGCAAAATAGGTGCTAGCTTGAGTTAACATATGACATAAAGGAAGAATGAAATTAAGGTCCACGACACTATCACATCGTTGAATGAAAGCACTAGTTTTAAAATCCTTCATAGTAATACCGAAAGGGTCAAATGTAACAGAAACAGAATTATCAATAGTGAACTAGCGAACATAAACAAGGTTTTTAACCATTTTGTTCGAGACAAGTACATTATTTAATGCTAAACGATTGTGAGAGTGTGGGAAAAAGTTTTGCCAATATGAGAAACAAGAAGAACAACAGCATTGGTAACCATAATATATTTAGAGATACACGGTCTTCGAGAGATCATGTTGCATGAATTGAAAGGCATATACGAACTAGCCGCAGAGTCTATGTAGTAATTATTATTGAGAGGTGGCTGAATCGATATGGCTTGAAAATTGAGGCTAAATCTGTAGGCTGCTGCAGAGAGCATTTAGTGTGACCTCTAAAGTGTTGTTGGTTGGTGCTGAGAGGTTGACTCACGAGACTCATGCAACAAAAGCATATTTTTAGCCTCGATGTAAATGGGAAAGGGCTTTATATTTGTAATGACATCTACGATACTGCGATAAGAAGGCGATAATCATCTCTAAATCTGCATCACAAGTTTAATTTCAGTGATTGCAGTGTCAACATATTTCAAGTCATCATCCAAATGCTTTAGCATGTGACAAAACTCAGTTATTAAACTAGTACCCTTCTTGGTATTATGAAACTGGTCCTGTAGTTGTAACATGCATGGCATTTTGTTGTTCCGAAAAAACTCATCCAACTTATCCCAGAGATCTTTGGCTATACAATCATCACTAGAGCTTATCTGTAGCAAATCGGGATCACATTTACTGTGAAACCAAGATTTAATACGAGCATCAACAGAATATCATTCTTCATCATCTTCACCTGTGGGACCGATTTTCTAGATATATGGCCTTAACTTTGTATACCACGCCATATATTAGAGAATATTTGACACCAAAGTTTGTAACGAGATCCATCCATATTAATTTTAAAGCTAAATTGATTGTACACATTTGTAAGGGTGCACATGAGGCTTAACTTAGAGGGAGATGGAGTAGATAATGAACCTGTAGTAGCATAGATACAAAACCATTGTCACCAAGAAATCACATAAATAGAAGACGGTAGGAGCAACAAGATTGATGGTGTCGATTGAGGAATGATGACTACGAGATTGGCAATAGATAAGCGAGATGGATAATGGATCCCTAGAACAGCTTCAACACGAACTAATAGAATGCAATAGTGGAGATACTTAGATGGAGCAGTAGGGATGCTAACAAGTACAGGGTAAGAGAAGTACGCAATAGAATTGATTATTGTGGGTTCCCAGAAAAAAAAATCGGTGATATGAGGTGACGATGAATCGTACGTAGCATGAGATGAGTAAGAAACCCTAGCTTGATACCATGTTAATTGTGAAAAAAAAAAACTCCTTGGATAGGGGTGTTGATATATATATATATATATATATATATATATATATATATATATATATATATATATATATATATATATATATATATATATATATATATATATATATATATATATAAGACGGTCTAATTTTGTGAGACCGTGAGACCATTTTATGTAATGAAATATTCTAGTATTCTAATATTCTAAAACAAATGAACTCTTATATATATATATATATATATATATATATATATATATATATATATATATATATATATATATATATATATATATATATATCCCTATTATAATAAATAAATAGTTTTAATCTCCTTTTGTCAAGTGTCACTTTAATTCAACTTCTCATTAATATTATATCATATATCATGTAGATATATTAAGCAATTCATTTCAAAATTTAAATTTATATTTTCTAATTATATGTTAAATTTGAAGTTATAATAATTTTAAAAATTTGATATATCTCTTAATTTATATTTTATTTAAAATAATTGGTTAATAATTATAAATTTTTATTATAAAAGTTTAATTAATTTTATAACCGTGGTTTTTACGGGTTATAAACTAGTATATATATATATATATATATATATATATATATATATATATATATATATATATATATATATATATATATATATATATATATACATACAGGATCAAATGAGAACACCTAAAAGGTTGAAAACGCGAGAACAATTCTCAACCTTTTATGCGTTCTCATTTGATCCTACTCCTATATATATATATATATATATATATTCTTATGTTACAGATTTTGGCAAGTAGCTTTGTTATCTGGCTTTTCTATTGGGATTCTTGGGATCGAGTTTGTTTACTTTGAAAATGCGCATGTACGTGGGTTGCGTCACCGAGACGTGGGAGATAGGAAATGGATGGTGTTTACTTTAATAAAAATATAAAATAATAAAATAATACAATGGATAAAAATGTTATTTTACATAATTTTAACTGTATGATATTAACAATGTTAATTAAAAGGTTCAACATGCAATAAAAAGAAACCATAAAGACCAGTGGTATAGCGTTTTTTTATAGGTGTCCTCAATGTCATAAGTTTTGCAAACCATCTGGACTAATCTTGAAGTTTTGTTATTACATAATCCTCGATATAACTCCAAATATACCATTGAAACGGCCTCACATTTTTCTTTACCTATATGTGTGTCGATATATAAATTTGTCTCAATCTGACATATATTATACATGACATATATTCGATCTTATAATTTGTTTTTCGTCATACTGTTATATAATACGTTTTTATATTATTATAAAATAAATCAACTATCTAATGGGCTACAAGGTCAAACACTAGCCTAGATGCAGCGTTCAAGTCTTGAAGGTTTCAACTAAAATTTGGACATAATAGGGTATGCAACGTATATAAGTGTTATAACATACAGTCGAAAGGACGAGCTCTCTCCCCTCTCCTTGCGAAAGCAAGGAAAGCAAGGAACCGTGGTGGAGAAACTCATTTTATATCGTTTTAAAATACTTTTTACGTACATCAACATGTTGGAATGTTATGTTTTATAAACATTTAAATTAACTTGAACTTAATAAATTTTATGTCATAAACCTAATACCGTAAATATGATTCATCATTGGATTTTAAAAACTAATTATACAATACATATTTTATTTATCTATATAAAATACTATGTGAGTTTATATTAACTAAAATATAATCTTAGGTCTATAAATTTTAATCAAATTTTGTAATAGTAATCGCAAAATACATTGTAATTTTTTTTAATTTAATTTTTAAAGGTTCGGCAGCATCGCACGAGACTAAACCTGGGTGTTTAATATGCACGATTGTTATGTTGAACGTGATGTATATTCTCTATAATTTTGTATGGAACGAAAATGAGTTATTCTAAAAACATACCATATATGTTGACCTTAATTTATGAAATAAATAGTCATTATTTTATTGTTTATTCATATATTCATATTTCGAGACAAATTTGATTGAAAACTTTCAAAAATGTGATTTAAGCCTTTAAAAATGCTTAAACATGTTGCAGTGGTTTTTATGAAATAAAGAGTTTACGGTGGCTTTTGCGAGAAAAAAAGTTTTAAAAGAGGATCAAAATTAAACGGGTTAATTTTAAAAGGACAAAATACATAAATAGTCCATATGGTTTGTAGCAAATGACTTTAGTCTTTTTCTCTTCTTCCTCTTCTAATGATTTAAAAAGTAACCTATTTTTTTTTATTTGTATACATTTACTTACTTTTTCATTGAATTCGTTTTAGCTATTTAAAAACATCTTTATAACATGCTATAATAGATTGACATATGTGACAGCTCCGACAAGGCTTTGTGCCTCCGACAAAACTCTGGTCATCTTCTACGACGATTCTCCAACCAAAAATCTAAAACAATTTGATTTTTGGTTTTTAGATTAAGAACACACACACATCCATTGTTCAACTTGATCTATCCAAGAACACACACACAACACACTCATGATGCTCCAACCCAAAAATCTAAAACAATTATGATGAACTCAAGAACATAAACACATATATGAAGAACACACACACACATTTGGTCATTCAAGAACTCGCTAATCTATATAAATAAAAATGAAGATTTAGGGTTTGTTCTTGTGTAATTCATTTAGGGTTTGTTCTTGTGTAATTGTGTTCATCGTTCTTGTGTGTTCATCTGAAAAAAAAAAAAAACTCACATGCGTTCGATTTTCCAGATCATGATGAACACTAGGCGATTGTAACCACTCTGATGGGTCTTTCATCTCCAATGATTCCAAAACGTGCGACAAACTATATTGTCTTCTTCGGTGAAACTTTATAACCAATCGATGTATCCCATTTGTTTTACTATGATAGTTGAAAGTCAATAAAGTACAAACTATGCAACACAATGTACAAGCTCGTCGACGTATTATCCTTTGAACCAGTTCACACGTACTCCTCACATCGAAGATAGGTTGAGTTGGGACATCGGTGCTCCTCATGTATCTTGAAAGTATGGGCTTGCTTTTATGAAGATAGAAATCTGATTTGAGGTTTAAATATGGCTAGAGAGAGAAAGCTTTTTTTTAAGAATGCTTTTAGAAGACAAAAAAATCATGTTGGTCGAAGTTCTTGAGTTTGTCGGAAAAATTATGAATGTCAGAGTCATGTCGGAGATGATGACAGGAGCCTTGGTGGAGCTGTCAAATATGCCGAAAACTGGCTAAACCTATGATTGCAGGTCATAATGATGTTTTTTTAACGGTTCAAACAAATTCAATGGGAAAATTTAGACAAAAAAAGCTTAATGACTAAATGTGTGCAAATCAAAAAATAGGTTACCATTTCAAGTGATTATCCCTTTTGATTTCTATAGATTTTGGTCCCAAATCGAATTGATATGATTTTCTCTTGGTGATAGGTTTTAATCTATTTTAACTCTTATTTTTTGATATTATATAGAATATATTATTTAATAAACCACCCATACCAACCATTTCCCTTTTCCTTTTCCTGTATCACATTTGTTCATCCCTCGGTAAGTACCATAACATTTGATATTTGTTCGAATGTAAAGACATCATTGTTAATAAGTTATATCGGAAGTTTGTCTTGCTGATCCATTATCCAAGCCAATGTTACCGACTAAGTCTGGCAATCAGTGAAAGTCAAGAGGCATTATATTTGCAAATGAATCAGCTTAAACACTTTTAGTTCAGTCTGTTTTAAATTTGAGAGCTTAAGCAATATAAGTCTTAATTTTATTTGGTGATTATTAAGTTGAGATCTTAATATATGATGGAGATTAGCTATTTCATAGCTTATCATTGTATTCTTCTTTTGCATGTTTGGAAGCTACTTCCCCAATATTAATTTACTCAAACGTCCATAGTCAGTCATACTCTTTGAAGTAAGTAAGTGATTTAAGACTGTCATGAATATTAGTGGATTGCCCATAGTGATTTGGAATACCATAGAAATTACGCTAGCACTCTTGAGTATTTCGTAAAGACTTAAGTATAGGAGCAACCTGCACTCAGAGATTACTTCATGGATACAGTTATGAGTGATTCTCAGATGATAATTGTAGCACTCGCATATTTGGGCTAGACAACATAAATAATAATCATAATTAGGATTCTGATTAGTCGTGTGTGTTCCAGAATGCGTATCAACGTATTATAAAGCCATTTTCGTGATTTATTGATAAGCGACGAAATGACAATCTTGATAAAGATTATTTAGGACAAATAATCTTGTCAGAAAATGTAGGAGTTGCGATATGAATTCCGTACACACAAAGCAAACTCAAATCCGACTTGGATGCTAAAATTATAGACTTCCGAAGTTTCATGATCGGACAGTGTATTGTAAATAGTGAATTCAAGATAAGTTGCTTCCCAACCTAAGTAATCTAAAAAAAAGTCACGGTTGTCATAAAAACCGAGAGTGTATATATAAAGAACGCCCAAATCGGACTTCGTGAGAGGAAATTATGATTTTTCTAAATTTCAGCACAACAATGTACAACACTTATCAACTTTTAGATCGGTCGAAAATATAAAGACAGTTGAGAACGGACGTCGGATCAGAGAGTTATGAGTTTTTAATGGACTTTAACAGTTTAAGCTTGCTAAAAGTATAACTTTCAAAATAAAGTCAAAACTAGTTGACGGAGTCTAAATGAAAGTTGTAGATCTCATCGATAGTTATGTGTGGATATCAAACCCGTCGAAAATAGAGCTCATATGTGTAACATCCTAAAAATTTAAGATTAGGTTCTTAAATTAATAAAGTAAATAAATAAAAAATTAGTTATATAAATAAGTCATCAAGGGATAATCATATCATTAGTTGATACGAATTGTAGAAAGTTATAATTGAAAATAATAACAGTTTTAAAAGTTGAGGGGTCAAAAGTGTCAAATTGAAAAAATCGAATGAGCTGACCAAATGGTTGAATCAGTTAGTGGAAAGGACTGTATAAGTTATATAATGGATGGAGAAGGACTTATTATGTCAAAACTTAAGTTAAAATCACAAATATTGAGGCTTGGTGGGTTTTGGCTAAAATGCTCAAACTAGAGCGAAAAAATGTGAAAAATGGGAAAATAAAATGCACACCCTCTCATTTCATTTCCCATATTTGTGTTCTTCATCCTAAAGACTTCTCCAATGGCAATTTTCCATCCTGTGTCATCTAAGGTTCGACTCAAGTGGAGAATTACACAATCAAGCAAAGGAAAGAAGGAATCAATGCTTGCAAGGTAAAAATCTTCTCCCCATTTGGCTTAGAAATCGCTTTTGGTGAAGTGGGTAAAACCCAATGTCGAAATTTGAAGGATATAATGATTGGGAATTGGTTTCTAACCTCTTTTGGGTAGTTTTCATGATCTCAACCTCAATCTAATCATTCCATGATGGATTTGAGGACTTGGGTGAAAACCCTCATGAACCTTAGAAATCCAACTTAGAGATTTCATGTTGTTATGTTAGGATTGAGATATTTTCAATGACCTAGATGATGTTTAGAAGCTATAAATCCAGTTGGAATGCTCAAACACATCTATGACAGTAGAATGTTACATAAACATGGAATTTATATGCTTTTAGGGAAAATGTGATGAAATAATGGAATCCTTTAAATGTGATCACTTGATGAGTATATGATACACATAAACATGAGTTGATACTAATAAAATGATTTGAGTGTAAAAACATTAAGACATGAATGATATCTAATGATATCTAGTGATACCAACAAAATTTTATTCAAACGTTCCTTGTTCGCTTGATTGAGCTTGAGAGCCTGGGTTTTGAGTTGAGTGGTCTTCAAAGCAAGTTCATCCATCACTCTGCTTTCCAAGGCAAGATCTGCCTGAAGTTTATTCAAACGTTCAAAGACAGATGCTTGATTTTTGACGTGATCAAAGGTGAGGTTCTTTTGAAACACCACAAAGAGCTCTTTCTCTTGTTGAAGAGATTGAGTTTAGGTTTGAACCGAGGCATTGACCTTGTTGGCATTTTACTCTGTAGCACCCTGTAAAGACTCAAGGAAAATATTTGCATTAGAAATTAGTTTATCGACTTTTTTAGTCGCTTCGGTGCAAACTTTTGTTGAAGCATCAATAGCTAAAGTGGCTTTGGTGATTGAAGCTTCGTGTTCCTTGACCCAGGTGGCCATCATGCCTTTTATGGCAGACTCAGAAGAAGAATCCTAAGTAGAGGAGGAGGCCATAAGCTTATCTAGCTTCTCATTCAGCTCCTTGAGATGGCCCTTGGTGACAGGGGCATCATCATCATCGTCGCTTTGCACCATGTAGGGACTATAGTAGAAGGTATCAAAATCAACATCTTCACCACCAAGAATGGTATTGGTCTCTTTCGATTCGGTAGGTGATGAAGGTTTGGTAGTAACAGGGGTTTCGGGTGCTGAAGTACGAACCCCCGTATCATATACATTGGTCTGAACTCCAGTGGTGTTTATGGTTGTAGCTTCAGAAAATATAGGTGTAGGAATGGGAATAGTGGAGGAAGGTTAGGATGTGATGATAGGAGAAATTTGAGGAAAGGAAATAGGAATGGAAACAGGTGGAGGAGAAGGTGCTTGGGAGCGAACAGATACCTCTAGTGTAGGCGAACGAGGTGGTGTGCCACCACAAACCGAGCCTTCATCATCTGAGCTTTTGCTCTCAGATTCGCTTGGAATGATGGGTTGATGACCAGTAGGCATGTACACTAAGTCGTAGTCGCTTGATGATGCAAGAATAAGCTTCCGAGCGGGTTTCTTGACCTTCTTCTGCTTGGGCTGGGAAGGTGCTGCCTTCTCAGACTTTCGCTTCTTTGGAGTCTGTACCTTTGATACTCTACCTCCTTTTTCTCCATTTTTGCTTCTTGCTTCTTGCCCCTGTTAGTAGGTTTGTCTGCTTCTTCAATAGACTTTCACATTTATGGAGTAAGTTCCCTTGGACCAGAGGAAGGGAGCTTGTTGTACTCCTGAATAAGCTTGCTTGCAGAGGACACACAAGCATACATTGACTCTGGAATTGAGCCAACAAAGAGAAACTTCGAGGGATGAGTGACAATGATATTTGTGGTATGGAATGTGGCAATGGAGGAGAGTAGTAAGTCTGCCATGATGAGAACATGATAATGCTCCATTATCCATTGCGTGACAATGGTCCAAAACCGGGCACAAGAAATTTATGTGTGGCGAGAAGCATATGACAAACTTTGGACTAGTTGAAGCCATAAAACCAAACCATAATCAAGGTTGATACCATGGTACAACCCATAAAGAAGAGTCATGAAAGACTTCCTAGCACCATCTGATCCTGCACTTCGTTTTGAAAGCCTTTTGAAAAGGAGGGTAAAGAGGCGATTCCATTGAGGAGGAAGGCACGATTTCTTCAACTTGGTCACAGTAGTTAGGTTTTCAGTGTACCCCATGTTGTAGAGCATCGAGAAAAGCTGATCTGTGGAGATGGAATCAGGATTCACCATGGATTCTTCATAAGTAAGCCCTAGCAGCGATCAAAACTAGCTCTTAGAGATTGAAGCCTTCTGGTTAAGAATGTCGAAGTAAATCTTTTCTGCAGCTTTGTCATAGGTAGCAGTGGAATAGATTTGTGAGAGGCACGCCATGGGTACGACTTCCACCGTTGATAGAGAATTGACGAGTGGGGAATACTTAAGACATTCCACCACTTCATACATGTAAGTATCGTAGAGGAACGGTGTGAGATCGATCAACAAGTTTTGATTAGGCTTGATTGCGAGAAGAGTGGAGCGTGCAGAGGTTTCTTGAACGGAAGAAGATTCTGCCATTGTTGAAGCTTAATGAAGAAGATGAATAGTGAATACCAAATCGCCTTCTTTTGCTTTAGAGAGTTGAAGGTTGGTAGAGAAGAATACCATGGAAATCAAAACCCTTATATATGATTTTTTAGAGAGAGAAAAATCACGAGCAATGATTCCACCAATTTGGGAAATGACGCCTAAAAAGGCGTGATTGGACAACTAGCAACCCCGATAAAGCAGTTGATGACGTATGATTGGGTAACGTTTCAAATTCACGCACCCTTCCATACTTATCCTCTTTTCAAATCACCAATGGATTAGACTTCCTTCTGACTCACCTCTTGAACCTTTAATAGAATCTTTATCGCCATAATTAACCAATGCTTTATACCGATGCATCCCTTCATTTGTAAATAACTGCATTACACCATTAGGAATCGAAGCTATATAATTATGAATAGCTTATGAATAACCGAATAAGATTTTTGGAAAATCCAATATTTTCGTGCAAGATAGTGTCAAAGATAAAGAAATAAATCAAACTATTTGTGGGATTTTGTGATATTATTTAAGATACTAAGCAGTGGGTCCTGGGCACAAATCGCTTCCTTCAAAGTCAAGAGAGACTTCAGGGTGCCTGTTTGGATTCCTGTTGAATTACGATCAAGTACTTTTTAAGAACCATTGAAAGGCATCTTTTATATATAAGGCTATTAAGGGTATCTTTCTCTTCAATTCGGGTTTCGGTACTTGACATAAGGCCGAAATAGAACGAAGTACTTGTGAGACCGATGTGGTCTGTTAAACAAGTAGGTTTGGAACATGTTCAGTGACTTGTTG
Source organism: Lactuca sativa (assembly GCF_002870075.4). Lineage (NCBI taxonomy): Eukaryota > Viridiplantae > Streptophyta > Magnoliopsida > Asterales > Asteraceae > Lactuca > Lactuca sativa. Next base: position 147,782,180 of record NC_056625.2, read on the forward strand.
ACAAGTGCTAGTTAGAAATCTCAATGAAAAAAAGTAAAAACTGGATCCTTTGGGAAGAAAAGTCTTGGTGAAAGACATTTTCATAAGGATCTCTCAAAAATAAAAGGAGATTTCAAGGTACTTCCACAAAAGTGGTTTCGTTAATTCAAAGGTGAAAGCTAGAACATTTAATTGTTCACCATCAATGCTTTATAGGTTTTCAATTATTGGTTTCACTTAACACGTAGTGGCACAAAACTAAGATCATTAACACAGAAGTTATGTAACTGTAAACCACAGTGGTAGTTGCTGAGAGTCTCAAGGGTTACATTTATGAAATGAAGTATGATGGAGAATAAATTTGAGGTGGTTAAAGAACTGAATGTACCTCTTCTATAAAAGATAGACCAAGCAGAAAAACTCTTAACTCGATTTGAGAAGAGTAAGGTAACTCATGATTAGAGTGAATTTGACAGCCTGATTGGGAAGACATGATTCGTATATATCAAGTCATTAAGGCTTCACTCAAAATATTTGGAGGCTTGGGTCAACATACAGCAGCATACTTCTAGGGACAGTTGGCTAGTACATAGATAAAGAATTATACCTGCCCCAGCTCCATCATTGTGAGTAGTCCTTATATACGAATTAGATTAAGATTGAAGAAAATCGAAATAAAATGAAAGAAAATATTTTGGAATTATGATTTGAATTTTCTGAAAAGAAATAAAAACAGAAAAAAAATATTTTTGGATTTTATAAGTTTTTTCTGAAATAGACTTAAAAACAGAAAGAAAAAAATATTTTTGGATTTTATGAAAGTAAAAGGAAAAACATAAAATAAATTACGAGAAAAAGAGTGTACATACTATACAACCGAAACCATCACCTAGAGATGAGAGGCGAACTGAGCCCGGTAAGACCGAACCCAAAATAGGTTGAGCGTTTGGTTCATTTCGGTTCCCGGAAAAACCGAACCTGAAATGGACCAAGCATTCGCTCTATTTCGCTTCCCACTTTTATTGATACAAAAGTGATTTCGGTACAGATTCATCTTCCATCATTCCTAGGGCTTGTAGGATTTAATTAAAACTTGCTTCAGGCAAGGCCTTAGTAAAGATGTCAGCTAATTGATCAGTGGTTCTTACAAAATGAATTTCTACATTACCATCTTCAACATGATCCTTGATAAAGTGATACCTCAGTGCTATGTGTTTCCTCTTTGAGTGTTGCACTGGGTTATGACAAATCCTAACTGCACTCTCTGAGTCACAATATAGTGGGATTTTCTTCATGTCTAGGCCGTAGTCTCGAAGTTGACTTTGTATCCAAATGAGTTGAGATGTGCATGATGTTGCGGCTATATATTATGCTTCGGCAGTGGAGAGAGACACACAAGTTTGTTTCTTGGACTGCCAGCTAACAAGTTTTCCATCCGGAAATTGGCATCCTCTAGTGATACCCTTTCGGTCCAGTCCACATCCTCCTAGATCAGCATCTGAGAATGCTTGGACAAAGACCCCTGATTTGGCTGGATACCACATACCGAGAGAAGAAGTTCGCTTTAGGTATCGAAAGATATTCTTCATAGCTAGCAGGTGATTTTCTCTTGGATTAGCTTGAAACCTGGCATAATTACAAACAAAGAACATTATGTCTAGTTGACTTGATGTTAGATACATTAGAGAGCCTATCATATGATGATAGAGGGTCATGTCAGTAGCAGGTTTGTCTATAGAAGGTGTTAGCTTTGTGCCAAATGCCATAGGAACCTATATTTTCTAATCTCCCATCATTCCAAACTTGGCAAGAAAGGTCTTCATGTAAGCCTCTTGATTAATGAAAATGCCTTCGGGTCCCTGTCTAATATTCAATCCATGGAAAAAGTTAATACGACCGATTGAGCTCATTTCAAATTTAATCTCCATCAACTTCCTAAACTCAACTGTTAATCTAGGATATGTGGAACCGAAGATGATATCATCAACGTAAATCTGAACGATCATAAGGTGGTCACCCTCTTTCTTACGAAAGAAGGTTGGGTCAACCGAACCTTGTTTAAACATAGACATTTTGAGAAATCTAGTTAGAGTTTCATACCATGCCCTTGGTGCTTGCTTGAGACCATAGACTGCCTTGTATAGAATGTAGCAGTGATCTGGATATTTCTCGTTCACGAAACCCGGTGGTTGCTCTACATACACCATCTCTTCCAGTTCTCTATTTATGAAGCCACACTTTACATCCATTTGGAATACTTCAAAGTTCTTATGTGCAACATAGGCAAGAAAAACACGAACTGATTCTAGCCTTGCAACTGGAGCGAAGGTCTCTTCGTAATCTATGCCTTCTTCTTGACGGTAACCTTTCACAACCAATATTGCCTTGTTGCGAATCACATTTTCTTACTTATCCATCTTGTTCCTAAATACCCTCTTTAGTCCAACCACAGAAGCATCCTTTGGTGTTGGAATCAGTCTCCACACTTTATTTCGCTCGAACTCATTGAGTTCGTCCTGCATCGCCTGTAACCAATCAGGATGATCGAGTGCAGTGTTGATCATCTTCAGTTCGACCTTGGAGACGAACGAATTAAACATGCAAAATTCCACTTTAGAGAATAGTGCAGTTTATTTCGATTTCAATTGTGATCGTGTGAGAACCTTTTCTATTAAATCACCAATAATTTGTGTTTGTGGATGATCTTTGGTCCATTTGGTGAGTAGAGGGTAATTAGGATCATATGAGGGATTCAGTTCAACATTCACTTCTTCTTCGAATTCTGACTGAATATCATCATCATTTGTATTTGCATTATGCCCCTTGAATGATGATACTTCCTCAGCTTCAGGCTCAGAATTCTCCCCCTGGACTTGACTTTCGGTTGGTATTGATGATGATGAGCTCTCCCCCTGGAATGGTGAATTTTAGTTATGTGAAAAAGACGAACCTTCCCCTGAATATGAGAACTATCTTTTGGAGGTTCGCTTGTGTCAGGCTGTTTGATTGTTACCGGTTGTTCTTCTGCCATTTTCGTTGCAGCATCATCGATTCTCTTCTTCAAGTTATCTACCTTGTTGTCTGCAGCTTCGGATTAAGACAAGATAGCCTTTTCTGGTTCATCAAATAGCAGCATGTACTACTCAAAGAGGTTTGAAATTGGTACCATAAGAGTTTGGAAATATTTCCTCCACAGAGCCTTCGGTTCTCTTTAGTTTGTTGATGTAGTTATCATCGAAGGTGACATAATAGGTCTCTTCAATTTTCTTTGAACGCTTGTTCAGAACCCTATTTGCTATGGAGGTTAAGGAATAACCCAGAAAGATTCCTTCGTCTGCTTTGACATCAAACTTGTTTCGGTGCTCCTTTGAATTGAAGATGAAGCATCTTGAACCGGACACGTGGAAAAACTTTACATTAGGCTTTTGGTTGTTCAAGATCTCATAAGGAGTGATGGAGAAACGTTTGTTGATATAAGATATGTTTTGTGTAAAACACGCAGCAGCAATGTCATCAGCCTAGAAATGTAGAGGTAGAGAAGTGAAGCTCAACATGGTTCGGGCTGCTTCACATAAAGATCGGTTTCGCCTTTCGACAATTCCATTATGTTGTGGAGTATATAGAGCTGAGAAGTTGTGAGTTGTCCCATTCTCTGCAACAAAATCTTCAAAGTCTTTGTTCTTGAACTCCAACCCGTTGTCGCTTCTTATGTTACGAACTACCTTTCATAGTTGAACTTCTATCTACTTTATAAAAAGTTTAAGCTTGGGAGTGGCCTCTAATTTCTGCTTCAAAAAGAACAACCAAGTAAACCGAGAGAAGTCATCCACTATTACAAGTATATACTTGTTAACTCCAATGCCTTCGATTGAAGATGGACCACATAAATCAATGTGAAGTAATTCAAGTGGTTCAATGATTTTCGTATTGACTTGAGAAGGATGAATATGTCGACTTTGCTTTCCCATTTCACATGCAGCACACAAGGATGAATAGGTTCAGTTTTTGAATTTGAGAATTTGTCGCTGGTAGACGTTCGGTTCTCGAAATCGGGTTTAGACGACGTCTTCTTTTCGTTTTCTGGAAAAAGCTTTCCTTTTCCCTTTCGATCATTCTGTGAGTGAGAGTGTGAATGTGAAATATGGGACTTAGGATCAGAATTAAACTTTTGGTCATTGCTCTTAGTTGATGGAGAGCCGAAACTACTTTCCCTTCGGTTCCTTTTATTGGTTGGTCTTAGACCAAAACCATCCTTTTGGTTTCTCTCATCTTGAGGACTGAAACTTCTTTTTGGTTGTCGTCCGTCTGAGAACCGAAACTTCTCTTTTGGTTGCCATGCCTTTGTGGACTGAAACTCTTTTTTCGGTTGTTTTCATCATGCTGAGCACGAGAAGCTGAGTTTGCTTTTGCTTCTTCCTTTGACTTAGAGGGCTTTCCATAGCGAACGTAATTAGGGTTTTGAGATTGCCAAAACTGGTTCCTTTCAGTGAGATTCTTCTTGTATCTCAAATTTCGTTGATGCTTTCGGTCTAACACTTGTTTTGGATTTTTGTGGATGTTGGCCTTTTTCATTGGTCTTTGAGCATGAGGCTCGCTCTTTAGCGAAGAGGTTTCGCTTGACACCATGACCGGTTCTCCTGAAGGAATTTTGGTACCACTTGTGCTAGGCCCATCAAAGCATGTAGGATCATTAAGTGGTTTTGCCACATACCTACCTTTCACCCTCCATGATGTTTTCTTAGATATACCTTCTGTTTCATTGGTGTTATCAATCGGTGCTAACCAGAAAAGCTTATCACATCCATCAGCATTATATCAAGCTACTAATGCAGACAGTTCGGCTGTCTGTTGCTGAGTAACTCCTTTAACTGTATAAACTTGATTTGGAGTCATTTGGACCTTTTGATATAAAAATGCCTTTTCCTTGAGGACTTTGGTCTTCTCTTTGGATAAACGAGCGAACTCAATGGAATTTTCAGAAATAAGATTTTTGTTGGTTTCGGGTTCGCTCTTGACAAATTCGGAACAGTCCATCTCATCTTCTACAGATATTACACTCATATCATCATCCTCATTGAATTCAAAAGTGTTTTCAATATCAATTTTATTTTTTGAGCTCAACTTGTCATTCAAAGAGTCAAATTTCTGTACAGTTTCGGTTTTGATTTTTAATTTGTCATTTTCATCCAACAAATTTTTGAGCATGTCCTTATGGTCTTTTGACTTTATGAAGGATTCTAGTTTGTCAAGACCAATTTTGTAAGCAGGAGAAATATCATCAGAAGAAACTACGTTTTCATAGTTATATAGATCGGCATCGATTTCATCCTCCTTTAACTCAAGGTATGGTAAAATCATACGATGTATCTTCTTCCCCATTTCACAATCAAGATTCAATTGAGTAATGTTGGAATATAATCGTTTAGCAATCAAACAAAAAATATTTCGTTGTTTTAAAAGATTTAAATTATCTCTTTGCAAATAAATTGTTTCATCCCTAGACCTAATCAAATCCTTCTCATTCTGCTCAATCCATATACGCCTCTCCTCACTCTTCGATGATACCCTGCTGATTTTATCAGTTATGTTAGAGTTTGTGACGCGAATTTGAGTTAAACTACCACTTATACTAGAAAATATAGATTTTAATCCATTTAGTTCTTTTTCATAGTTTGTGATGCGGATTTGTAAGGTAACAAGAATAGATTGTACCTTCTTGATCAACTCATCGCATTCGTTGATCTGCTCACTGATATGTTTCGCTGCAAAACACCTGTCTTCTCGCTCCTTCGCTTCGTCTAGTCCCCCATCAGTGGTATAGCCTCTCATTTGTGACACCCCAGAGGTCACCATTAGACACTTTCTTGGAACGTCCTCTTCTTCACCAACAAAGCCCTGGCATGAGTGGGCTTCCTCACTTCTTCATCTTCAGAATCAGTGACTAAACTTCAACACTGCCGAACTCATCGTCAGTAGTATTTCTCTGCACGATAAGAGCATTCATAGTGTGAATAGATCCAACTTTCTTCTTCTTGATTTCCTCTAATCGTTGTGTGAGATTCGCTTCCTCATCATCATCGTCATTCTTTTCTGACATCTTTCTCAACATACAATCTTTGGCGAAGTGCTTTTTGCCTCCACAGTAGTGACAATTAATATCTGATTCACCACCAAGTTTTATTTCCTTCTTTGGTTCTTCGGTCTGAGAAACACTCTTCAATTCCTCCTTCGCTTTATCGGCACTATAGCTACCCTGCCAGCTTTGGTTCTTATTTGCTGGGAACATTCTTCTGATGAACTTCTTGGGATTTAACACCATCAAATCATAATCTTCGCTTGTTAGATCATATTCAAAAAGATCTAAATCTTCTTCTTCTTCAACAGCATTCTTTCCTTTGGAGACGAGGTCCAAGGACCCCATTCTAGAAACCACATTCGTTTGTTTAGTCACTGCGCTCTCATGTGACTTTAATATTCCCACCAGTTTTGACAGAGAATAAGCCTTGAATTGTTCGTGTGCCTTCACAGTGGACACGACAGCCATCCATTCGAGTCTAAGACCATTCATGAATGTGACCTTCTATTCAATGACTTTCCTTTCAATTCCATGCTTTTTCATCTTACTAAGAAGATGATTAAAGTGATCAAAGTCTTGAACAAGCTTCTCTTCGGGCTTCTGCATGAAGTCACCAAATTCTGAGAGCGACAATGTTCGGATTGAATGCTCAAGATCTTCATCCGTAGAATATAGTTCTTTCAACCTGTCCCATATTTCTTTCTCCGTTGTGCATGAACTTACTAACCGAAACATGTCCGATTGTAAAGCAAACCTAATTATCCTTAAAGCTTTGATGTTGCACTGAAACTTTTCCTTCTCATATTGGGGTATGTCTTTCACATCATTGACGAGTTGATTGTACTCCTTTTAATTTTTAACAATTCTTCAAGTGCTTGAGTGAGCGAATGGACCTACGGTAATTGCCTCCCAGATCAAGTATCCATTCTCTTCTGAACCAATCACATAGTCATCAAAGTGATTCGTCCATACCTCATAATCTTGAGTGTACAATATAGGAATCCTTGTCGTCGATCCTATACTGTTGGATTATTGAATGGGTTTGACTGAGAATCATCCATGGACATGATGATGTTTGTTCAAAAGCCTGCGTAAGATCAGACTTATAAATAACGTTAGGGTAAGATCGAATATTAAAGAACTACGTCAATAGCAGATGATGGCTCTAGCAATATTAATCAAAGCGGAAAACCCTAGGATCTTCTTCAACAGAAGATATATGTAAGGATTACACAGTCTCCTACTCTGATACCAATTAATGAGATGAAAAACTCTTAGATCGATTAGATCTTCAACAAATTAATCAATAAAAACAAACAAACACATTAAACACGAGATAGAATCAAAGTATTGCTCAATGATTCAAATGTAGTCACGCCTCAGCAGAGCTCGATGAAGAACTTCCACTGTAGAGGTGAGCTAGGGTTTGTAGTACAATAATAAGAATAATAATGAAAGCACTACAAACAAAGGATGCATTCATGCACCTTAAATACTAAACCCTAATAAAATAAACACGGTTGGACAGGCCCAAACCAAATAACAAAACTGGGCTAATAACCGAGCCCAGGGACGCAACACTTCTGGACTCAACAATAAGGAATGGTTTGAAGCAATAAAATTTAGTAATAGAACCCTTGATCGGTATTTTTTTCATTTTAATGACTTATGTCCATATATGGTGTAGGTAGTGTTTGAAGAGGATTGCTCTAGGAAAGGGAACTAGAAGAGCACTAGCTAACCTATGTGTGATTAAGGTGAGTACATGTTGGCATTTTCCCACTTTGGGGTACATGGAAAAATGAATTTTTGATAATGAAATGCAATTCTTTGATATATGAAATATTTTGAAATAAAAGTGTTAAACGTTTTGAAAGAATGAACGATCACGACATGATTTGGGTGGTCGTTGATCGCTTCACTAACAGTGCGCATTTCATAGCGGCCAAAGAGAAATGGTCTATGGATAAACTTGCGAATTCTTACGTGAAGGAAATTGTGAGGCTTCACGGTGTTCCGTTAACGATTGTGTCTGATCGTGATAGCCGTTTTACCTCAAGGTTTTGGAGGAATCTACAAGAGGAATTGGGTACCAAGTTGTGTTTGAGTACAACTTACCATCCGCAAACTGATGGTCAGAGCAAGAGAATGATTCAAACATTGGAGGATATGCTGAGATCATGTACCCTAGAATTACAAGGTAACTGGGATGAACACTTACCTTTAGTAGAATTCTCATATAATAATAGTTTCCACTCAAGCATTAAGATGGCACCTTATCACGCTTTGTATGGGGAAAAGTGTCGAACGCCATCATGTTGGCTGGAAGCTGGGGAAAAGTAGTTTATGGGACCTGAAATAGTCCATCAGACTGCCGAAAAGTTGAAAGTGATAAGGGAAAGGATGTTAGCTGCTCAAGATCGACAAAAGAGTTATGCTGACAAGAAAAGACAACCGATAACCTTTGAAGTTGGAGATTCGGTTTTACTTAAAGTCTCACCGTGGAAGGGACTTATAAGATTTGGTAAGAGAGAGAAGTTGAGTCCAAGGTTTATTGGACCATTTAAAGTTCTTCAGAAGATCGGGAATCAAGCTTACAAGCTAGAGTTACCGGAAGAACTAGAGGGTATTCATAACACCTTTCATGTGTGTTATTTGAGAAAGTTCACAGGAGATGTGCCCTACATAATTCCGATTTCTGAGTTAAGGTTGGATGAAAACAAGAGGTTGATCGAAGAACCTGAGGCAATCGTTGACCGTAAGACTATGAAGTTACGACGCAAGATGGTCGATTTAGTGCTTGTGCGTTGGAAACATACGAATGGACCAAATCTCACTTGGGAAAATAGAGAGTGACATGATGAGTCGCTACCCGCATTTGTTTGGTGATATATGATTCCGGGGATGGAATCATCCTAAGGGGGAGAGAATTGTAACACTCGTGTTTCTAGCCTAGGCATTTATATTGAGTTGATAGTCTAGGTAAACCTTTGTAACTCATTTTGAAGAAATGAAAAGGAGTTATGTGAATATTATGTGAATTATGTGTTTTATGCTTAATTATTAGGGCTTAATTAATTAAGAATAAAAATAAGCGTCAAAATTAAAGTGTGAGATAAGCCGATATCTTTACATAAATTTGTAGTGGTCGAAACAAGGACTTCGGGGATATAAAGAATACCAAAATCCGAGTTATAACGAAAACGTTATGACCTGTTGAAGCTTCGCGACAAAACCGACACGGTGCTGAATGTCGTAAACAGTGAGTTTTCGATAAACTACTTTTTAGCCTTATTAATCTAAACGAAAGTCGTAGTATTCGTTAAACCGAGAAGTTCGATAAAAAGAACGCCCAAATCTGACTTCGTATGAGGAAGTTATGATTTTTTGAAGTTTCAGCGTAGCAGTAGAAACCTAGACAAGAATTGAAGGTCTCGTCATTAGGAGCACAACGGTAAAAAGTCTGACGAAAACGGACGTCGGATGAAGAAGTTATGAATTTTTAACGGATTTCCTGTCCCGGTCTGTTAAAAATAATAATATAAAATTTATACTCAAAATTTGCCGACGAAGTATAAACGGAAGGTGTAGATCGTAATTTTAGCTACGCGTGCATATAAAGAACGTCAAAAACGGAGCTCATATGCGAAAGTTATGGATTTTAGAAGTTTTGGCGCGAAAACCGAGAAATTTCGCATAGTCACACTTTGCCACGTCACCCTCGCTTAGAATGTGACACGTGTCCTGCTGAGTCACCTGGCTGCTGAGTCATCAGGCTGTTGAGTCACCGAGGCTGCTGAGTCATGCGAAGCCACGTGTCATTTTCTGATTCGACCGAGGAGGAGGCCTAATCCAAAGCTGCCAACCTTTTGTCCGAGCCTCGTATAGCCAAGCTCCGAGCCTCGCAGGTGCGCCAGTAAGCCGCGGTCCACTTAGAAGCCGCCAGCGAGCCCTCGCATGTGCGAGCCATCCCTCCCTGCGAAGCCTCTTAGTCGTCGGATCAAGAGACTTCTCAGCCCTTGGATTGGAACTCCGGACCCTATAAATAGAAGGGTACCTGCGAAGGCTCCCGGGTACTTTTGGAATTTTGCCATTTTTAGCCCCTCTCTTCATATTTTCTTCATCTTAGAATCCCCCAAAGCCCCGGTATCGATTGTAAAGCCCGGAATACCCCACGAACTGCCCGAGAATCCCGGAAAATTTATCTTTTCGGTTTCGAAGCCCGACCTTTCGCAGAGCCCAGTTTCTTAATAAAACTCTAGGTTTTATTAGAAACGATCGTTTTAGGAAACAAATTGCTGCCCGATTTTCACCAAAATATGTGAGTGTGTAGATACTTTCAATTTACACATAGATATGAAGTATTTACCTTGAAATACGTGTTATGCGTAAATATGCTAATTGTTTATTCGAGTTGACTGTTGAATTGATGTTTTATATAAGTTTTAAATTGTATATGCCTTTTATCTACAAAATGTGTTGGGTAGAATATGGGTAGATATAATAGTTGTTGTGTGATAAAATGAAATAATGAGAGGCCTCGTTATAGATGTTATTGATGATCTAGTCATCTAGTGGAGTATATATGACGACCATGGACTTTCTAGATAGTCCAGTGGAACACTAGCAGGCTAGCAACCTGTAGGTGTTTATTCGAACTGTGTGTTTATTTGAACTGTGTGCTCACCAGATGTACTCCATCCCCCACATGGTTGCCTTTAGGACATTTATTGCTGAGGAATCCCCTTAGTAGTAGTGTCCATCCCGATGATAATCCTTAGGCTAGGTCCCTTGTGATAGGTGTTTAGGGACGTAAAGTGAGGACAACGGGAATGGGTAATCAGGGTTATTGTTGATTGGTGAACTTAATAAGTATATTATTATTGTGGGTTGAAAAACCCTATATGCTCACCAGGTTCCCAAGCCTGACCCACTCAGTTTTATGATTACAGGTAGTGGACCCCGAGCATAGTCGGAGGATGACGAGAGATTTTTGGATTATAGGCCAATAGTTGTAAATAACTGTTGAAAGGCTTATAATGTCTTGTTTATGCTTTTGATCTGTATCGGAACATGACATCCTGAGGTTTTGATATATATATATGGAAAATATATACCTTCTTAATGAAGGATTTTGATAAACTTTTATCATATATTGTTTGGGGACCAATTCCACAATATCTTATAAAAAGATTTCTCTGATTTTAGTTTAAAAAGCATAAATTAAATCGGTCTTTTCTGGCCGAGAAATGAGGGGATGTCACAGTTGGTATCAGAGCATTAGTTTAAGCGAACTAAGAAATTATAGAATTTCTAGACTTGAACTTAGAATGCTAAGTGACGATTGTGAGATGAGTGTCTACCATATTTTAGACACGAGCACTAGTTTATTTTAGGGAAGATGCCTAAAATGCCCTTATGTGCTAAATGCTATGTGTTTGCCATGTGTGCCATTATTTGTTCGGATCTATGGTCTATTGCCGACCGGATCTAGAAACCTTATGTGTGTAGGATTCTAAGCGTTTGAATACGAGATTAGAACTAATATGTAAACGTTTCAGAGTGATAAGGGAATTGACATGTCTAACAAGGATAAAGACCTAAATTCGCCTTATTCGGTATATAGATTGTAATGGCAAGAACTCAGAGTGGAGCTAGAAATGCAAATAGAAACCAACAACCTCAACCTTAAGTGGTGGAACAGGTGCCTATAGTAGGAGCTGCACCCGAACCCATCACCATAGCTGGAGTACGAACCATGATTCAGACCATGTTGGCTGAGCTGAGGGAGGAATTGAGGCAAATGTTGCTGAACAACAGGGATGAACCTTCAGTTCCTGTTGAACAACGTGAACTAAATGACGATCGATCTGAAGAAGGGACCAACAGTAGATCGGTTGGTTATAGTGAACCGCTTGTGGTTGGGAGGAATAACCACGAGGGTAGAATGGAGAGAAATGGGTGCAAGTATAAGGACTTTATGACTTGCAAGCCATCGACCTTCAATGGAAAAGAAGATCCTGTCGGAGTAATGGACTGGATCTCGGAAATGGAGTTGACTTTCATGACTTGTGATTGCCAAGGCAAGTTACAAACTACGTTTGCAGTACGTCAGTTCAGGGGTAGTGCTGCTTGTTGGTGGAGCACTTTGGGGAAAACCCTAAGCCCTAATGAGCCACTGCAATTAACTTGGGCAGAGTTCTTGGTGCACTTCAAGCGCAAGTACTGCTCGGCCCAAAACGTTCTTGAGTTAGAAAACCAATTTCTAACGTTGCAGAAGGGGAGTATGACCATTGATGAATAGACGAATAACTTCACAGACAAAATGGAGTTTGCTTTGCGTATTTTCCCAGATGAGTTGGCAAAAATAGACAGGTACGCAAAGGGACTTCCATGGGAGTACGCGGTGCCAGTACGTCAGGAACTTACTTTGGAGGCGGCTATCTGGGCTGCCAAGTCTGTGGAGGACATTATTAAGGGAAGAACCGCCAGCAAGGTTGAAGTTGGCGAAAAAAGAAAGTTTTAAGGAACTTCAGGTTCCAATAAAAAGAACAAGTTCTCGAAGTTTGGTTCGAGAAAGTTTGGAGGAGGAGCCGAAGCCAAGTGGTGTGACAAGTGTAAGAAGAAACATGCTGGGAAGTGCAGCGTGGAAGTCACTTGTTACAAATGTGGAAACCCAGGGCACTATGCCAATGAGTGCACCACCAACAAGAGGGTGTGCTATGAGTGCCGTGAAGAAGGGCAGATTGCTAAGGATTGCCCAAAGAAGAAAGATGCGGGAAGGCCCAATATACCACTAAAGCCGAAGGCGAGATCCTTCCAGATGACGCTCGAAGCTGCGAAAGAAGAAGCCGATGTCGCTTCAGGTACCTTTCTCGTAAACGAATTGCCTGCCCAAATTTTGTTTGATTCTGGAGCCAATTACTCCTTTATATCGCATGAATTTGGTAGAAAGCTAGCTTTGCCTGTAGATATGCTAGTTAATGCTATAATAGTCGAGATTGCTAGTGGCAAGTTTGTACCTGTTAGCCATCGTATGAAAAACATCCTCATTGACTTGTATGGGAATAAGTTCCAAGAGGAATTATTGCCTATCGAGTTAAATGGATTCGACATAGTTTTAGGAATGGATTGGCTTAGCGCCAATGATGCAGAAATACTATGTAGAAAGAAGATAGTAAAAGTAAACCCGCCAGGGAAAGAGTCGTTTATGGTGTACGGAGACAAACGCAGAGTAAAATCTGGAATCATTTCCTTAATGAAAGCCAGAAAGTGTTTGGCCAAGGGATGTACATCATATCTAGCGTTCGTGATCGATGCTCAGATGGAAAAGAAGGAGGTGCAGAATATTCTGGTGGTGTGTGATTATCCAGAAGTCTTTCCCGAAGATCTTCCAGGATTGCCCCCTGATCGACAAGTAGAATTTCGTATCGACTTGTTACCAGGAACGACGCTGAGAGCGAAAGCACCTTATCGATTAGTGCCAACCGAAATGAAAGAACTTATGACACAACTTCAGGAGTTATTGGACAAAGGTTTTATTCGACCTAGTTCATCGCCCTGGGACCCCCTGTGTTATTTGTAAAGAAGAAAGACGGGAGCATGAGAATGTGAATTGATTTCAGAGAGCTGAACAAAGTGACGATAAAGAACAAGTACCCGTTTCCAAGGATCGATGACTTGTTCGACCAGTTTCGGGGTTCGAGCTATTTCTCGAAGATTGGTCTTAGGTCGGGATTGTTGGATAAGGTGTCTAAGTCCATAACTATTTCGGGCTTGTACTTGACCCGACCCGGCATGGTCCATTTGGGTTGCATGGCACCATGCAATTGGATAGACTAAATGAGAGAAATAACACTTGGAGATTATTAATATATTATAAGTTCTAATATATTAATAATATTATTTGATTAGTTGATCAAAGAATTAATTTGGAATTAATTAAGTGATCAAAGGATAACTAATTAAATATATGGGTTGATTGTGTAAATCATCCATATCTTGTATAGTGGGCTAAGAGGCTCCATGGATTATCAAGTTGGGTTCTACCCATAGGATGCTCCATGGATGCTCCATGGGAGTTACAAACCCATGGGTCATGGAAATGAAGAGTCATGACACATTAGGGTTTACATGGTGTAACCCTAGGTGTGTCAACACTATATAAGAAGCATATTCTCCACCAAAAATCGGCACTACTAAGAAACAAGAGGGCTTGGCCGATTTTGAGAAGTGTGTGTTATCTCAAGAGTCTTTCCAAGAGCATTTGGTGTTGTGTGAAGCATTTGAGGCATCACACTTGGGGTGCTAGGCTCACAAGGTTTCAAGGAACACAAGCAACAACAAGGTAAGTTATTCTATCTATGATTCAAGTTAAAATTGTTCCCCATGTATGCTAGATAGGAATATAACCTTGGAATTCAACTTTGCATGATAATTAGACAAACATAGATCCAAGGTTATTAGGGTTGCATGTACACTTAGGAAGTGTTAGAATGCTCAAAACCCATCAGTGGTATCAGAGCCTAGGCTTGTTTGTTTGTTATTTGTGCTTAAAAGTTGAAGAAAGTCGAAAATCTTGCTGTCTGACTGATGGACTCGGCGAGTCCATGGGGAGGACTCGACGAGTTCATGTGTATCTTCAACCTACTCGGCGAGTAGGTTTATGCACTCGGCGAGTAGGGTCGACAGAGTGCAGAATTTCGACTTGTGTTGCTGGAAATGGATTAGAATCATTACCCTAAAATGTTTTGGTACTTGAAAACTTATTTTAGAAGGTGTAATGTCTTTTCTAACTCATTTACAACAACTAGTTATCAAAATTACAAAGATTAAATGTGATTTTGATTTTTGAAAGTGTTCATATTCATGTTCTTGTTCTTATGATGTTTAGATGATCATAGGAATTATTTGTAACCTATGTGGTAGATTAATTCATGATCATAATGTGTTTTAATGGAGTCCATAACTTGTCCTCAAGTTATGGAAAACCAAAAGTCTCTTGGATTAAAAAAAAAAAAAAAAAAAAAAAAAAAAAAACATTAAAAGAACACAAGAGTTAGAAAAATGAAAAGTTCTCATTTTATTACTCTATTAAACTCATAAGTTACAAGAAATGAAAAGTTTTGAAAGTTTACAAAACTTGCCCTCAAGTTTTGGAACAAGTAAAGTTAAGTTAAAACTTTAGTTCCAACCCCTAGAATTTTAAAAGTTAAAATTCAACCCTTATACTTATATTATTATGATTTAATAATTATATATATATATGTATAAGAACAAAGTCGTCTTACCGCTAGTACGCCTCATTCACGAAGCCGGTCTATAAGGTGGGTATAAGGTTGTTGCCTATAAAATGGTGACTTAATGGGTGTCCACTCTCACCCACCGCTTGCTTGATCGGTGGAGGGTCGTTAGCCGAACGGGTAAGACAAGGACTTATTAATTCTCATTCAAAGTATGATGAATATTATAAAGTAACTAAATGTTTTATTAAATTCCCAATCTTAGTTACTTTAGGAAAAAAATGTGAATAAGGTGCTATTCCATGAAATTACACTTTACACTTTGATTAAGTCGTTGGTGGAGCGTGTGTGGTTAACCGGCACACTAACTTGGACTTAACAAGGTAGGTAAAGGGTGACTTAGGGTTTATTATAGTATCGATGGAGCGTGTGTGGTTAACCGGCACATCGATTGAGTGATAAACTTTAAGGGTACCAAGTGATTTGCATGGTTACTTCACACCTCGTTTTGTGATCCTCGGTATCCCAGTCACAAAACTTGGAGGGCACACTCGAGATTGAAACATGCCTTTGAAAAGTTCATTGAATCTCAAAGAATCTAGGAATTTCTAAGAACCATTCAAAAAACCTAATAGTAAAATATTGCGGTTTTCGTGGTGGAAATTGGTGAATCGTCATTCACCTACCTTTCAAATATGATATAGCTTAGATTACGGCATACCTCTTCTAAGTTATATTATATTGTGATTGGATCCTAGCCTTAATATTACATTTGGGTGTTTTATTAAGGACTCTCTTATATCTAAACTAATCTTGTCCTCTCTCCTTCAGATGTCTTTCAATAATGCTTCTGGCTCTAATCCTAATGGCTCCTTTTCCCTTATGAACTTGTGTGGGAAAGTCACCTTTGATGGATCCAACTTTAATGAGTGGATCAGAAACATCAGGATGATTACCCGCTACGAGGACAAAGAATATGTCCTTGACAAGGAGCTTAAGGAGATTAATGAGTCCACTGCAACTCCTCAGGAGATCGCTGAATTTCGGGCACATGAAAGGGATGCTACGAAAGTGGCTTGCATCATGACTGCCACGATGACAGCGGAACTCCAAAAGTCTTATGAAGATTTCTACCCTTATGACATGCACCAAGATTTGATGGAAAGATACCATCAAAGTGCAAGACAAGAGAGGTATGAGATCATCTGCTCCATGATAACAACCATGATGAAGGACGGGGAATCCGTCACGAGCCACATGCAGAAAATGCAAAGGTATGTGGATCGTTTGCTGAAGCTTAATGTGAACTTCCCGGAGGATCTTGCAATAGATATTATTTTGCATTCCTTACCATCGTGCTATGATCAATTCCGCATGACATATCACATGAACAAGGAAGAAGTCACCCTCAGCAAACTTCAGGGACTTCTCAAGACCGCAGAAACAGGTCTTAAGGGGAAGTCGGTTGCTATCACTCCTACTCAAAACTCTACTCCGGTTTTGGCAATCGGGAAGAATCGAGGGAGGAAGAGAAAGAGCTCTTCTAAGGGTACCAAGGTTCGGACCCTTGATGGCTCTTCTTCAAGTAGAACCAAGAAAGGTTTCGTTACTCCTTCTTCTGACCCAAAAGAGGCTGAATGCTTCTATTGCCATGAAAAAGCTCATTGGAAGCGGAACTGCCCAAAATACCAGCAAGATGTGAAGGATGGGAAAGTTAAACCCAACCATGCAGGTATTTACACTATCATTTCTAATAACTCACCCCATTCTAATTCTTGGGTCCTTGATACCGGGTGTGGTATTCACATTTGTTGTGACTTGCAGGGACTAAGAAGAAGTGAGGATGTGGAGCAAGGAAGGATAAACTTGATCATGGGGAATAGGAAAGTTATACCTGTTACCAAGATTGGAGTTTATACTTTATCGCTAAGTAGTGGGTTTAGTTTAGATTTGAATAAGTGTTGTTATTCGCCAGGAATGGCAAGAAATATTATTTCCTTTCATGCTTTGTACAAACAAGGGTTTACCTTTTCATTTAATAATGAAGTTGGTTCTATAGAAGTTTTCTATAATAATGTCTTTTATTTTAAAGCATTACCTTGTGATGGTGTGTATGAAGCTGTATCTGTTATAGATAACTTGGGAAATAATGTTTTGTGTATTGATTCTACTAATAATAACTTGGATAAAGCATCTTTATGGCATTGTCGTCTTGGACATATAAGCAAGAAACGCATAGGCCAACTCCAAAAGGATGGAGTCTTGGAGTCGTTTGACCTAAAGTCAGATGATAGTTGCGAATCATGCTTACTTGGAAAAATGACAAAGTCACCCTTCACAGGTTCATGTGAGAGGGGTGAAGGTTTGTTGGACCTTATACACACGGATGTGTGTGGACCATTCAAACATGCCACAAGGGATGCTAATCGTTATTATTTGACTTTTACTGATGATTATAGTAGATATGGATATGTCTACTTGATCAAGCATAAGTCAGAGACTTTCGAGAGGTTTAAGGAATTTAAACAGGAAGTCGAGAATCAATTGGGCAGGAACATTAAGATGCTTCGATCCGATCGTGGTGGTGAGTATCTTAGTTCAGAGTTCCTCGACTATCTAAGGGAATGTGGGATAGTCTCACAATTGACACCTCCCAGGACACCACAGTTGAATGGTGTGGCTGAGAGGTGTAATCGAACCTTGTTGGATATGGTTCGTTCCATGATGAGTCGAGCTACGCTACCAATCTCATTCTGGGGGTATGCCTTAGAGACTGCCGCCCATATCCTCAATCTAGTCCCTACAAAGAAAGTTGCCAAAACTCCTCACGAGATGTGGACTGGTAAAGTACCTAAACTAGACCACATCAAGATTTGGGGTTGCGAGGCTTTCGTGAGACGCGAGACTCATGATAAGCTCGAACCTCGAAGCGAGAGGTGTATTTTCATCGGCTACCCACAACATTCCTTTGGTTACCTCTTCTACAGACCTAGTGACAATGTGGTCTTTGTAGCAAGAAGAGGAGTCTTTCGAGAAAGAGAGTTTATAAGCCAAGGAGACAGTGGGAGGCAAATTGATCTTGAAGAAATTCAAGAATCAAGCGGTGAAGGAACTTCAAACTCTAGCCCTCAACTTGAGGAGGAAACTCCTGTTGAGCAAATTGACAAATCTGTACCTCTGAGACGTTCCACGAGAGTTAGGAGTGCACCTGAGCATTACTATGGATTCCATATTACTGCAGAAGGTGAGACACTTATTAGTGATGAAACACTAGTAAGTCAAGATGACCCTAACAGCTACGAGGAAGCCATGGCAGGCCCCGAGTCTGCTAAATGGAAAGAGGCTATGGATAGCGAGATACAATCCATGTATGACAATCAAGTTTGGAACTTGGTTGAAAATGTACCAGGTCGTAAGACAGTAGGGTGCAAATGGGTCTTCAAGAAGAAGACCGACATGGATGGTAAAGTACACACTTATAAGGCTAGACTGGTTGCAAAGGGCTTCTCTCAAATTCCTGGAGTGGACTATGATGAGACCTTTTCTCCGGTAGCCAAGATTAAGTCTATTCGGGTTCTGTTAGCCATAGCTGCATTTCATGATTATGAAATTTGGTAGATGGATGTCAAAACCGCTTTCCTTAATGGGAAGTTGGCTGAAGATGTTTACATGAGTCAGCCAGAGGGTTTTGTCAGCAACGAGTACCCTAATAGAGTGTGTAAGCTTGAGAAATCCATTTATGGATTGAAGCAAGCACCTCGCAGATGGAATCTTTGCTTTGATGAAAAGGTCAAGGAATTTGGCTTTTCTAGGAGTGAAGATGAATCTTGTGTGTATGTCAAGGCTAGTGGGAGTATAGTTAGCTTTTTGGTATTGTATGTGGATGACATACTACTCATAGGAAACGACATTCCGACCCTGCAGGAAGTAAAGTCCTGGCTTGGGAAGTGTTTCGCTATGAAGGACCTTGGTGAAGCTGCCTATATTCTAGGGATAAGAATCTTGAGAGATCGGAGTAAAAGACTAATTGGACTTAGTCAGAGTACCTACTTGGATAAGGTGCTGAAGCGATTCAGCATGCAGGATTCCAAGAAAGGAGAGTTACCCATCCAGAGTAACATCAGATTGAGTAAGACACAAAGCCCTAGCAATGAGGCTGAGATAGCAGAAATGAGTCGAACACCTTATGCTTCGGCTGTAGGATCGATCATGTATGCTATGACGTGTACTCGACCCGATGTAGCTTTTGCCTTGAGCATGGTTAGCAGGTATCAGGCGAACCCTGGCAAGGCACACTGGACTGCGGTAAAGAATATCCTCAAGTACCTACGGAGGACTAAGGACTGGGTCCTTACCCTCGGTGGGAGTGATGACTTGAGAGTTGTAGGGTATAGTGATGCTAGCTTCTAGACTGATAGGGATAGTTTCCGCTCTCAGTCGGGCTGGGTCTTTACCCTAAACGGAGGAGCAATTTCTTGGAAGAGTTCCAAGCAAGAGACAGTGGCTGATTCTACTTGTGAATCAGAGTATATTGCAGCTAGTGAAGCAGCAAAGGAAGCGATATGGCTGAAGAACTTCATTGGAGACCTTGGAGTTGTACCAGCTATTAAAGAGCCAATGGAAATTTTCTGTGATAGTGAAAGTGCTGTTGCCTTAGCCAAGGAACCAAGGGATCATGGGAGATCCAGACACATCGACAGAAAATACCATTTCATTAGACATCGGATCGAAGAAGGACTCCTCGTGGCAAAGAGGGTATCATCGGATGAGAACCCAGCAGATCCCCTCACGAAGGGACTGAGTAGGGTTAAGCATCTCCAGCATGCTCGGAGCATAGGGCTGAAGGATGATATAAGTTTTAGTAGTTAGATAACTCAGAAATTTGTAAAGTGTAATTGACATTTGATGATGAATAAAAGGTGTTTTATTTATGAGTAAAGTGTTGCTATCTCTTGTCAATCGTTTACTATATTTCTTTTGCATGTTTTGACTTCCAGAATATTTTTGTTTGGTGTAACATATTATTCAAACCTCCACAGTCGGTCATATGTCGGAAGTAGGTATGAATCAAGACTGTCATGATGGGTTGTAGAGGTCCAAGGTGTTGGACAAGGCTACAACAATCATGAGTGCTCATAAGTTCTGAGTATTGGACTCAACCCACGCTCACTGGAATCACTTCATGGAATTCTATCTCGAGTGATCGTGAGACGGTAATATCATATAAGTCTTCAAACCTAGAGATATGATTTGTTACTTACAAGTTGGTTATGCATTGACTGTACGAAACCGCATTGGTAACTCGATGTTATAAAACGTACTTTTGTGTGTAATTCAATGAGTGGTAGAACAAACATATGAGTCGAAGTTTATCTGTTCCTTCTTGGATTAGAAGCTGATATCTGGGCCCCTCGATGATTTTGTTTTGACCCATGTACCGGGCCCGGTCAGAACTAAGTTGATGTGTTCAATTGAGTTCTATGTCAAACAAATCGGAAATCGGGAAACAAATGCTGGACAATAAGCAAGACTGTGTTCCATGTATTTGTCCGGCTGATATCTAGAACGGAGGATTATATGATCACTTATCTTAAATGGCGTACCATCATCTTCTCAAGTTTCGAGAAACCTTGTAAAGAGCTATGATTGTCGGTCGGTTCCTGAAGTACTAGAGATATAGTTATTAGACTTATCCAAGTGGGAGACTGTTGGATAAGGTGTCTAAGTCCATAACTATTTCGGGCTTGTACTTGACCCGACCCGGCATGGTCCATTTGGGTTGCATGGCACCATGCAATTGGATAGACTAAATGAGAGAAATAACACTTGGAGATTATTAATATATTATAAGTTCTAATATATTAATAATATTATTTGATTAGTTGATCAAAGAATTAATTTGGAATTAATTAAGTGATCAAAGGATAACTAATTAAATATATGGGTTGATTGTGTAAATCATCCATATCTTGTATAGTGGGCTAAGAGGCTCCATGGATTATCAAGTTGGGTTCTACCCATAGGATGCTCCATGGATGCTCCATGGGAGTTACAAACCCATGGGTCATGGAAATGAAGAGTCATGACACATTAGGGTTTACATGGTGTAACCCTAGGTGTGTCAACACTATATAAGAAGCATATTCTCCACCAAAAATCGGCACTACTAAGAAACAAGAGGGCTTGGCCGATTTTGAGAAGTGTGTGTTATCTCAAGAGTCTTTCCAAGAGCATTTGGTGTTGTGTGAAGCATTTGAGGCATCACACTTGGGGTGCTAGGCTCACAAGGTTTCAAGGAACACAAGCAACAACAAGGTAAGTTATTCTATCTATGATTCAAGTTAAAATTGTTCCCCATGTATGCTAGATAGGAATATAACCTTGGAATTCAACTTTGCATGATAATTAGACAAACATAGATCCAAGGTTATTAGGGTTGCATGTACACTTAGGAAGTGTTAGAATGCTCAAAACCCATCAGGGATACCATCAACTAAAGGTGAGAGAGCAGGATATCGAAAAGACTGCGTTTAGAACGAGATACTGACACTATGCATTTTTGGTTATGTCTTTTGGACTAACCAATGCCCCAGCAGCTTTCATGGATTTGATGAATAGGGTTTGTAAACCATTCTTAGATAAATCCGTGATAGTATTCATAGACGATATCTTGATTTATTCGAAAAGCAAGCAGGAGCATGAAAAGCATCTATGTGAAGTGCTAGAAGTCCTGAAAAAGGAGAAGTTGTATGCAAAGTTCTCCAGGTGTGAATTTTGGATTCAAGAAGTCCAATTTTTAGGTCATGTGGTTAACCAAGAAGGAATAATGGTTGACCCAGCAAAGATTGAAGCTGTAATGAAGTGGGAACAACGAAAAAGTCCTACGGAGATTCAAAGCTTTTAGGATTAGCTGGATATTACCGAAGGTTTATCCAAGGCTTTTCTTCGATTGCTACTCCATTAACAACTTTGACCCACAAAGGAGCCACTTATGCTTGGAATGAGAAGCATAAGGAAGCCTTTGAGAAGTTAAAGAAGAGATTGTGTGAAGCACCGATTCTTTCATTGCCTGAAGGAGTTGATGACTTCGCAGTTTATAGCGATGCATCTGGAGTTGGGATAGGTTGTGTTCTGACCCAAAGGGATAAAGTGATCGCGTATGCATCGAGGCAATTGAAGGAACATGAAAAGAACTACCCTACTCATGATCTGGAGTTGGCAGCGGTAGTATTTGCCTTGAAGATATGGAGGCATTATCTTTATGGCACCAAGTGTAAACTTTTCACTGATCATAAGAGTCTCCAATATCTCTTTAATCAGAAGGAATTGAACATGAGGCAATGACGCTGGCTAGAGTTACTCAAGGACTACGACTGTGAAATACTTTACCACCCTGGTAAAGCAAATGTTGTTGCCGATGCTCTCAGTCGGAAGGTAAACCTTGAAAAGAAAAGGCCAAGAGTGTTGAGAATTGAAGTTGTCTCGAAAATTGTGGAAAGTATAAAGAAAGCTCAAGAGGAAGCTTTAGAGAAAAATGACCGAAAGGAAGAACGTTTGGGCAAAACGTTAGTGTTCGGTACAAACAACCAAGGGTTGAAGGTATTCCAAGATAGAATTTGGGTACCTAAGACGGGCGGAATAAGGGATCTTCTAATGGAAGAAGCTCACAAGACCATGTACTCGATTCATCCCGGCAGTACAAAAATGTATAGGGATCTAAAACCCTATTATTGGTGGCCGACGATGAAGCTCGATGTTGCTAAGTATGTGGCCGAGTGTGTAACTTGTGCTAGGGTTAAGGCACAACATCGGAAACCGTATGGGAGCTTAGAACCTTTACCCGTACCCATGGGTAAATGGGAAGACATCACCATGGATTTTGTGACTAAACTACCCAGAACAAGGAACGGTCACGACATGATTTGGGTGGTCGTTGATCGCTTCACTAAGAGTGCGAATTTCATAGCGGCCAAAGAGAAATGGTCTATGGATAAACTTGCGAATTCTTACGTGAAGGAAATTGTGAGGCTTCACGGTGTTCCGTTAACGATTGTGTCCGATCGTGATAGCCGTTTTACCTCAAGGTTTTGGAGGAGTCTACAAGAGGAATTGGGTACCAAGTTGTGTTTGAGTACAACTTACCATCCGCAAACTGATGGTCAGAGCAAGCGAATGATTCAAAAATTGGAGGATATGCTGAGATCAAGTACCCTAGAATTACAAGGTAACTGGGATGAACACTTACCTTTAGTAGAATTCTCATATAATAATAGTTTCCACTCAAGCATTAAGATGGCACCTTATCCCGCTTTGTATGGGGAAAAGTGTCAAACGCCATCATGTTGGCTGGAAGCTGGGGAAAAGTAGTTTATGGGGCCTGAAATAGTCCATCAGACTGCCGAAAAGTTGAAAGTGATAAGGGAAAGGATGTTAGCTGCTCAAGATCGACAAAAGAGTTATGCTGACAAGAAAAGACAACTGATAACCTTTGAAGTTGGAGATTCAGTTTTACTTAAAGTCTCGCCGTGGAAGGGACATATAAGATTTGGTAAGAGAGAGAAGTTGAGTCCAAGGTTTATTGGACCATTTAAAGTTCTTCAGAAGATCGGGAATCAAGCTTATAAGCTAGAGTTACCGGAAGAACTAGAGGATATTCATAACACCTTTCATGTGTGTTATTTGAGAAAGTTCACAGGAGATGTGCCCGACATAATTCCGATTTCTGAGTTAAGGTTGGATGAAAACAAGAGGTTGATCGAAGAACCTGAGGCAATCGTTGACCGTAAGACTATGAAGTTACGACGCAAGATGGTCGATTTAGTGCTTGTGCGTTGGAAACATACGAATGGACCAAATCTCACTTGGGAAAACAGAGAGTGACATGATGAGTCGCTACCCGCATTTGTTTGGTGATATATGATTCCGGGAAGGAATCATCCTAAGGGGGAGAGAATTGTAACACTCGTGTTTCTAGCCTAGGCATTTATATTGAGTTGATAGTCTAGGTTAACCTTTGTAACTCATTTTGAAGAAATGAAAAGGAGTTATGTGAATATTATGTAAATTATGTGTTTTATGTTTAATTATTAGGGCTTAATTAATTAAGAATAAAAATAAGCGTCAAAATTAAAGTGTGAGATAAGCCGATATCTTTACATAAATTTGTAGTGGTCGAAACAAGGACTTCGGGGATATAAAGAATACCAAAATCCGAGTTATAACGAAAACGTTATGACCTGTTGAAGTTTCGCGACAAAACCGGCACGGTGCTGAATGTCGTAAACAGTGAGTTTTCGATAAACTACTTTTTAGCCTTATTAATCTAAACGAAAGTCGTAGTATTCGTTAAACCGAGAAGTTCGATAAAAAGAACGCCCAAATCTGACTTCGTATGAGGAAGTTATGATTTTTCGAAGTTTCAGCGTAGCAGTAGACACCTAAACGAGAATTGAAGGCGTCGTCATTAGGAGCACAACGGTAAAAAGTCTGACGAAAACGGACGTCAGATGAAGAAGTTATGAATTTTTAACGGATTTCCTGTCCCGGTCTGTTAAAAATAATAATATAAAATTTAAACTCAAAATTAGCCGACGAAGTCTAAACGGAAGTTGTAGATCGTAATTTTAGCTACGCGTGCATATAAAGAACGTCAAAAACGGAGCTCGTATGCGAAAGTTATGGATTTTAGAAGTTTTGGCGTGAAAACCGAGAAATTTCGCATAGTCACACTTTGCCACGTCACCCTCGCTTAGAATGTGACACGTGTCCTGCTGAGTCACCTGGCTGCTGAGTCATCAGGCTGTTGAGTCACCGAGGCTGCTGAGTCATGCGAAGCCACGTGTCATCTTCTGATTCGACCGAGGAGGAGGTCCAATCCAAAGCTGCCAGCCTTCTGTCCGAGCCTCGTATAGCCTAGCTCCGAGCCTCGCAGGTGCGCCAGTAAGCCGTGGTCCACTTAGAAGCCGCCAGCGAGCCCTCGCATGTGCGAGCCATGTGCGAGCCATCCCCCCTGCAAAGCCTCTTAGCCGTCGGATCAGGAGACTTCTCAGCCCTTGGATCAGAACATCGGACTCTATAAATAGAAGGGTACCTGCGAAGGCTCCTGGGTACTTTTGGAATTTTGCCATTTTTAGCCCCTCTTTTCATATTTTCTTCATCTTAGAATCCCCCAAAGCCCCGGTATCGATTCTAAAGCCCGGAATACCCCACGAAGTGCCCGAGAAGCCCGAAAAATTTATCTTTTCAGTTTCAAAGCCTGACCTTTCGCAGAGCCCGGTTTCTCAATAAAACTCCCGGTTTTATTAGAAACGATCGTTTTAGGAAACAAATTGCTGCCCGATTTTCACCAAAATATGTGAGTGTGTAGTTACTTTCAATTTACACATAGATATGAAGTATTTACCTTGAAATACATGTTATATGTAAATATGCTAAATGTTTATTCGAGTTGACTGTTGAATTGATGTTTTATATAAGTTTTAAATTGTATATGCTTTTTATCTACAAAATGTGTTGGGTAGAACATGGGTAGATATATTAGTTGCTGTGTGATAAAATGAAATAATGAGAGGCCTCGTTATAGATGTTATTGATGATCTAGTCATCTAGTGGAGTATATATGACGACCACGGACTTTCTAGATAGTCCAGTGGAACACTAGCAGGCTAGCAACCTGTAGGTATTTATTCGAACTGTGTGTTTATTTGAACTGTGTGCTCACCAGATGTACTCCATCCCCCACATGGTTGCCTTTAGGACATTTATTGCTGAGGAATCCCCTTAGCAGTAGTGTCCATCCCTATGATAATCCTTAGGCTAGGTCCCTTGTGATAGGTGTTTAGGGACGTAAAGTGAGGACAACGAGAATGGGTAATCAGGGTTATTGTTGATTGGTGAACTTAATAAGTATATTATTATTGTGGGTTGAAAAACCCTATATGCTCACCAGGCTCCCAAGCCTGACCCACTCAGTTTTATGATTACAGGTAGTGGACCCCGAGCATACTCGGAGGATGACGAGAGATTTTTGGATTATAGGCCAGTAGTTGTAAATAACTATTGAAAGGCTTATAATGTCTTGTTTATGCTTTTGATCTGTATCGGAACATGACATCCCGAGGTTTTGATATATATATATATATATATATATATATATATATATATATATATATATATATATATATATATATATATATATATATATATATATATATATATATATATATATATATATATATATATATATATATATATATATATATATATATATATATATGGAAAATATATATCTTCTTAATGAAGGATTTTGATAAACTTTTATCATATATTGTTTGGGGACCAATTCCGCACTATCTTATAAAAAGATTTCTCTGATTTTAGTTTAAAAAGCATAAATTAAATCGGTCTTTTCTGGCCAAGAAATGAGGGGATGTCACAAATTATCATTACTGTGGAGGAAAAAATCATTTTGCTAAAGACTGCATGCTGAGAAAGAAAGAAGAAAAGACAAACGAAGATTATGAGGAAGCGAGCCTGCTGAGAAGATTGGAAGAAATAAAGAAAAGAACGTCTGTTGTTAATAAGTCTACCATGAATGCTTTAATTGTGCAAAGTTCAAATAACAGTTATGAGTTTGGCGGTGTGGAGGTCTGGTCCACAGATTCTGAGGATGATGAAGTTAGGAAGCCCACTCACGGAAAAAGCCATGATGGAAAAAGCAGAACAGGAAATGGGGAGATGCTTTGCAGTGACCGAGGGTGTGTCCCAAATGAGAGGATACACAACTGAAAGAGCGTTTTCGGTCCCTCATCCTACAACAACCAAAAGGAGAGTTTCGGTCCTTCATCCCATGGCAAACAAAATAGCAATTTCGGTCCTCATGCCTGTAAGTCTAATCATAAAAACCAAGAATCTAATGTCTATCCTAAATCCAAATCTCTAAATTCCAGTCCTTCAGTCAAAAACCCCAGTCCTCCTAAGTCAACCAAAATTAAAGTGTTCACCATTAAAAGAAAAGATGAAACAACTTTAGTTAAACGCACATATGTGGTTGATATTTCTCTTACGATTCCATGTCCTGTTAAAGGCTCATGAGGACCCAAGAAACTTTAGGTTCCTAAATCTGCTTAATATTTTGCAGGTTATACGTGACGAGCAGTTTGACAAAGAATGGTACATCGATAGTGGCTGCTCACGTCACATGACAGGAAGGAAGGAGGAACTAAGAGAGTTTCGTTCTCTCAAAGATGTTGGTATTGTAAAGTATGGCAACAACTCTTTTGGAACTATTAAAGGCTATGGAATGATCGCTAATGGTGAGTTCTCCTTAAGGAAGGTTGCATATGTTGAAGGGCTCCAACACAACCTCATCAACGTATCACAGGTGGTGGTTGGTACCGGATTAAAAGTATCATTCGACGATGAAGGCTCAGATATTGTCGAGAAGAGATCAAACAACATTCTGTTGCAATCAAAGCGAAAAAGGGAAATGTATCCCAATAAGAGGTAAACCAACAGTGTGCCTACTCACAAAGGCTCACTCTGATGAAAGCTGGTTATGGCATAGAAGGCTTTCTCATCTAAACTTCAAGGACATCAACAAATTGGTCTTAGGTGTTCATGTTCGAGGGCTGCCAGTTCTGAAATTCGATAAAGAACATCTCTGTGCAGCGTGTGAAATGGGAAAGCAGAGTCGGAAAAGTCGTCCTTCTATTATCAACACTAAGGTAATAGAACCATTGGAGTTACTGCATATTGATCTATGTGGTCCATCGTCCATCGAAAACATTGTGGGAAAAAATATATTCTGGTTATAGTAGACGATTTCTCAAGGTTCACATGGACCTTCTTTCTCAAGAAAAAGTCTGAAGCTACTCCAAAGCTCAAGCTCTTCATCAAACAGATAGAAACGCAACTAAGAAAGGTTGTTCGTAATATAAGGAGCAACAATGGCATGGAATTTAAAAACAAAGATTTTGAAAGTTTTCTTGCTGAAAAGGGGACGACTCATAATTTCTCAGCCCCCTATACTCCACAACAAAACGGTATTGTTGAAAGGAGAAATCGATCCCTGTGTGAAGCTGCTCGCACCATATTTCTGGGTTGATGCAATTGCGGCTGCGTGTTATACTCAGAATCGATCGTATTTGATTAAACGGTTCTCAATTACTCCTTACGAGATCCTGAACAATCGAAAACCAAACGTGAAATTCTTTCATGTGTTCGGTTCAAGACGCTTCATTTTCAACTCCAAAGAGAATCGAAACAAGTTCGATGCTAAGGCAGATGAAGGGATTTTCTTAGGCTACTCCCTGAACTCCAAGGCGTATAGAGTTCTCAATAAACACTCAAAGAAAATTGAAGAAACATACTATGTCACTTTTGACGATAGTTATGTTAAGAAGTTAAAAGCTACAAAAGATGCATCACAAGACATATTTCCAAAGAATGGTCAGGTTACTATCTCCATCTCGAATCTTTTCGACCAATTCATGCTCTTGTTTGATGAGCCTTAAAAAGAGATTGACTCTGAATTAACTGCAAAAGACAACAAAGTTGATAATCTAAAACAAGTTATAGATGATGCTGCTAGACAGATGGCTGATGATCAATCCAAAGGAACCAAAAGTGCAGACGCAAGCGAAGCTTCTGGTGACCATCCTACTGTCGAGGGGGCGGGTTCCTCTCCTCATCATGATCAAGGTTCTTCATTCCAGGGGGAGAACTCATCGCCAAGTACAACAAGCTCTACTAAAATTCCGACCAATGAAAGGGATACAAATGCTGGTCCTGAACAAGAATCATTCTTCGAGGGGGAGAACACAATTGGTGAAGATGACATTTTGTCTGAACTCGAAGAAGAAATCAATGCTGAATTGGATCCTATCTATGATCCAAAGTTTCCTCCACTTATCAAATGTACCAAAGCTCATCCTCAAACTCAAATTATTGGGGAATCCTCAGAAAAGGTGTTAACTCGCTCTCAAATCAAAGCGAAATAGGCTGCCCTATTTTCGAAAGCTGAGTTTTGTATGTTCAATTCATTCGTGTCCAAAATTAAACCAAAGACTGTTAATTCGGCTCTTGATCATTCAGACTGGGTTCAAGCCATGCAGGATGAGTTAAATGAGCTTGAATGAAACAAGGTATGGCATCTTATTCCAACACCAAAGGATGCTTCGGTTGTCGGTCTCAAATGGGTATTCAGAAACAAGATGGACAAAGAAGGGAATTTCATTCGTAATAAAGCAAGGCTGGTGGTCAAAGGATATTGTTAGGAAGAGGGAATTGATTATGAAGAAACCTTCGCTCCCGTGGCAAGATTGGAATATGTTCGTATCTTTCTTGCGTATGCTGCTCACAAGAACTTTGAAGTCTATGAAATGGACGTCAAATGTGTTTTCCTCAACACTGAACTTGAAGAAACCGTATATGTTGAGCAACCGCCAGGATTCGTGACCGAGAATTATCCTGATCATTGTTATATCCTCGACAAAGCTGTCTATGGCATGAAACAAGCTAGCAGAGCATGGTATGAAACTCTCACTCGTTTCTTAAAAATGTCTAAATTGAAACAAAGTTTGGTTGACCCAACCTTCTTTCGTAAGTGAGAAGGTAACCACCTTATGATAGTCCAAATTTATGTTGATGACATCATCTTTGGCTCCATGAATCCTAACTTAACAGCTGAATTCCGAAAGTTGATGGAAACTAAGTTTGAGATGAGCTCAATGGGTCCAATTAATTTCTTTCTTGGATTGAATATTAGACAGGGACCCGAAGGCATTTTTATTAATCAGGATGCATATACCAAGACTTGGCTCACCAAGTTCGGAATGACGGGAGACTCCAAAGTGAAAGTGCCGATGGCTTTTGGAACCAAACTCACACTATCATTGGAGAAACCAGCCGCTGATACCACGCTTTATCGACAGATGATCAGGTCTCTGATGTATCTTACTGCCAGTAGACCTGATATCATGGTCTTTGACAGTTACTGTGCTCGATTTCA